>NC_088229.1:60327195-60650195 GCF_036934945.1 Oncorhynchus masou masou | reverse complement strand
ACCCACAAATGTTGATGCTCCAGATACTCAACTAGTCTAAAGAAGGCCAGTTGTATTGCTTCTTTAATCAGAACAACAGTTTTCAGCTGTGCTAACATAATTGCAAAAGGGTTTTCTAATGATCAATTAGCCTTTTAAAATTATAAACTTGTATTAGCTAACACAACGTGCCATTGGAACACAGGAGTGATGATGCCTGATAATGGGCCTCTGTACGCCTATGTAGATATTCCATAAAAAAATCTGCCGTTTCCAGCTATAATAGTCATTTACAACATTAACAATGTCTACACTGTATTTCTGATCAATTTGATGTTATTTTAATCAACAAAAAATGTGCTTTTCTTTCAAAAACAAGGACATTTCTAAGTGACCCCAAACTTTTGAACGGTAGTATACATGCATGCGTTCGCATGCACACACACACACACACACACACACACACACACTCACACTCACACTCACACACACGCGCGCACGCACACATACACCCCCCCACACACACACTGCTCTGAAGATGCTCCAAGGCATGTGTGTCTTCTCTCCACTGAGCTGCCATGCCCCATATTCATTAGTGTCAGGAGCAGTGTTGTTGCTCTGGGTTAAAAGCTTTAAATATGAATCATGATATTACAGGGTACGCCAACATGCGGCAAGGGGAGAGACAGGGATAGAGAGAGGAATATGAGAAGGCAGTGGAAAGAGCAGCTTTTATCAGGAACCACAGCCACGGTTTGTCAAGGACAGGACTGGTGCCACAATCTCAGAGAAGGAGACCTTAAAACTGTGTGTGTGTGTGTGTGTGTGTGTGTGTGCACGTGTGTGCGTGTGTGTTGCTATCAGGGTATGTGTGAAGAGGGGTATATACAGACAGGGCTGATGAGCAAGAAGCTGACATTCGAAGAGAGCAATAGGAAAGTGTCAAAATCAATATATTGATATTGAAACGAGGTGGGGATGAGGATGAGGACAGGAGAGTGGAGAGGTCAGGTGTTGACGGACCAGGCAATCAATACAAATAGAGAAAGGTGGAGAGAGAAAGAGGAAGAGATATTTCCCAGATAAAAATAACCCAGGTTGCAACGGGTTCTCTCTCTCCCTCCCTCCCTACATGGGAAACATATGTTTACATTGACAAGGCAAGTGAAATAGATAATAAGCAAAAGTGAAATAAACAGTCAGAAATTAACAGTAAACATTACACTCGCAGTTTCAAAAGAATAGAGACATTTCAAATGTTATATTATGGCTATGTACAATGTTGTAACAACGTGCAAATAGTTGAAGTACAAAAAGGGAAAATAAAGAAATATAAATATGGGTAGTGTTTCTTCTTCACTGGTTGCCCTTGTGGCAACACCCCCTTCATCTACAGCCCAAACATTACAGAGTCAACCCACTGGATCCTTCATCCACAGCCCAAACACACAGAGCACCCCCTGGATCCTTCATCCACATCCCAAACACACAGAGCACCCCCTGGATCCTTCATCCACAGCCCAAACACACAGAGCACCCCCTGGATCCTTCATCTACAGCCCAAACACTACAGAGCACCCACTGGATCCTTCATCCACAGCCCAAACACACAGAGTACCCACTGGATCCTTCATCCACAGCCCAAACACACAGAGCACCCCCTGGATCCTTCATCCACAGCCCAAACTGTCAGGACCCGGTTTCGAACCTGGGTCTCCAGAGTGAGAAACAGTCACTTAACCAACTGAGCCACGAATAGACAGCAGAACCCAGAAGATGAGGCAGACACAGCAGTACTTAAGACGGTGTATTTAATAAAGAAAAAAATCCTAAATAAAAATGGCAAATCCAAAAGGTGGAAGGTAAAACACAAAAAGACCTAAAAAGAAACTCACCAAAACTAAACAAAAAACAAAAAACAGAATACCACAAGAACGTTACCCGGAATCGACAAGAGCACACAGAACACTAGGGCAGGGTGCTAACATACAAACACAGAGCACAGAACTGAGGGAAACAAAGGGTTTAAATACAATCAGGGGAAACGAGACACAGGTGCAAACAATAATGGGGATCAAGGGAAAAACACAGGGACAAAAAGCACAATGGGGACATCTACTGACAAACAACTGGAACAACCCTGGCCAAATCCTGACAGAATCCCCCTAGGAACGGCTCCTGACGTTCCTACCAGCTCTCTCAGGGTGGAGGACCCTGAACTGACGAATGAGGTCAGGGTCCAGGATGTCTTTGGCAGGAACCCAGGAGCGCTCCTCAGGACCGTAGCCTTCCCAGTCCACCAGATACTGCCAGGACCGCTGCACCCGGCGGGAATCCAGTATCCGGTGGACGGTATAAGCCGGCTGGCCTCCAATGACACGAGGCGGAGGGGGAGGTCTGTCTGCCGGGACAAGGGGAGAAAAAACAACAGGTTTTAACAAAGACACATGAAATGTGGGATTAATCTTAAGGGATCTGGGTAAGTGTAGGCGATAAGAAACTGGGTTAACTCTCCTGGCAACCTTGAAGGGACCGATGTATTTTGGGACAGCTTGCGAGACTCCACCCGTAGAGGTAAGTCTCTTGTGGAGAGCCAGACTCTCTGGCCGGGGCGCAGGGTAGGCCCGGGACGGCGACGTCTGTTGGCTTGTTGTTGATACCTCTGTGAGGAACGCATCAGATTAAGACGGGTCTTCCTCCACATAAGCCGACAGCGTCTGACGAATCTCAAGGCTGAAGGCACTCCGACTTCTGCCTCCTGGTCCGGGAACAATGGAGGAGCATAGCCAAACTGACACTCGTGCGGGGACATACCAGTGGAGGAGGAGCGCAAGGTGTTGTGCGCGTATTCGGCCCAAACAATAAAGGATGACCATGTGGACGGGTTGTCACGAGTCATACATCGGAGGGTGGTTTCCAGCTCTTGATTCATCCTCTCTGTTTGGCCGTTGGACTCCGGATGGTACCCTGAAGATAGACTGGCAGAAGCCCCCATGAGTTGGCAGAAGGCCTTCCAAAACCTTGAGGCGAACTGGGGACCTCTATCAGAAACCACATCTTGAGGAATGCCGAAGACTCGGAACACATGATTAATTACCAACTCAGCCGTTTCCTTGGCAGAAGGTAACTTAGTCAGAGGACGAACCTGGCCGCCTTTGAAAACCTGTCGATTATGACTAGGATAGTAGTATTGCCATGGGATGGAGGAAGTCCAGTAATAAAGTCCAATGAGATATGGGACCAGGGTCTGTGGGGAACAGGTAAAGGTGAAGGAGTCCATTTGAGGGCGGAGGTGAGAAGATTTGCCCTGGCAGCACACGGGGCAGGCATTGACGAAAGTGGCAACGTCTTTCTTATGGTAGGCCACCAGAACTTACGCTGGATGAACTCCAAGGTGCGAATGACGCCCGGATGACAGGTGAGGCGAGAGGAGTCCCCACAGAAGGACCTGAGTCCTCACTGCCTTGGGGACAAACAACCGATTGGCAGGGCCTCCTTTAGGGTCCGGTTCGCTAGCTTGAGCACGTCTCACGGTATCCTCAACTTGCCACGAGATCGGAGCCACAATCTTAGCAGCAGGAAGGACAGGCATGTCCGTGTCATCTCAAATGGCAGGAGCGTAGACTCGGGACAGGGCATCCGGTTTGAGATTCTTCGACCCGGGCCGATAGGTGAGGATAAACTGGAATCGATTGAAGAAAAGAGACCATCTAGCTTGTCTAGAGTTCAATCGCTTCGCCTGCTGGATATACTCCAGATTTTTGTGGTCCGTAAGCACTTGAAACGGGTGAAAGCCCCCTCGAGCCAGTGTCTCCATTCCTTCAATGCCATCTTAACCGCTAGGAGTTCACGATCCCCCACATCGTAGTTCCTCTCAGTCGGGGTAAGCCGGTGTGAGAAGAAAGCGCACGGATGAAGCTTCTTGTCTTCACCCCTCTGAGACAGGACAGCTCCAACACCAACCTCTGATGCGTCTACCTCCACCACAAATGGTTCATCCGTAGTCGGTAGTATCAGGATGGGAGCAGAGGATGCGCTGCTTGAGTCCTTGGAAGGCCGTCTCAGCTTCTCTTCCCAAAAAAAACCTTGCATTGCCACCTTTGGTTAAAGCTGAGAGAGGAGCTGCCACCAAACTGAAGTTCTTGATGAACTTGCGGTAAAAGTTTGAAGCCCAGGAAACGCTGAACATCCTTAACGGATTTGGGGGTGGGCCAATCCGCTACCGCCCCTACCTTCCTAGGGTCCATTTGGATTCGACCGGGTTCCACTACAAATCCCAGGAATTGACGGGATGAATGGAATTCACATTTTCCGGCTTAACGTACAGATGGCTGTCCAGGAGGCGTTTGAGTACTTGTCTGACATGCTTAGTGGGGTTCTTGAAGGGAGCTCGAAAAGATGAGGATGTCATCCAAGTAAACGAACACAAATATGTTAAGCATATCCCTAAGCACATCGTTTATGAGCGCTTGGAACACCGCTGGGGCGTTGGTCAGGACCGAAGGGCATCACCAAGTATTCATAGTGACCAGTAGGCGTGTTGACAGCGGTCTTCCTGTTCGTCACCAGGTCTGATCCGCACAAGATGGTATGCGTTCCGCAATATCAAGCTTAGTGAAAACAACTGCTTCCTGGAGCAGCTCAAGGCTGTGGCCATGAGGGGTAGCGGGTAACTGGTTACGGACGGTTATGTCATTGAGTCCCCGGTAGTCGATGCAAGGACGTAACCCACCGTCTTTCTTGGCCACAAAGAAAAACCCTGCTCCCGCCGGGGAGGTGGATGGACGCATGAGGCCTGCTTCCAGAGAGTCCTTGATGTAGGTATCCATAGCAGCTCGTTCGGGTGGAGATAGGGAAAAGATCCGACCCCTGGGGGGCAAGTGCCCGGAAACAGGTCGATGGGGCAATCGTAAGATCTATGGGGTGGTAGCATGGTGGCCCTCTGTTTGCTAAACACCAGTTTGAGGTCATGGTAACACTCGGGAACTCGGGTCAGGTCGATGGATTCTAAAGACTCGGGAGTAGAACTCGGGGAATTCTGGAAAATACAAGTAGCTTGCACGTAGGACCCCACTGCTTGATAGTGCCCACAGACCAGTCGATGTGAGGGTTATGGCTGTGAAGCCAGGGGTATCCAAGGACGAGAGGGAACTCGGAACAGGAGATCAAATGAAAGTTCATCAATTCCTGGTGTTGTGAAACTGAAAGTCTCAAGGAGGTAGTGACATGAGTGACAAGTCCAGATCCCAAAGGGCTTCCATCCAATGTAGTAACCCTCATGGGGTCACTTAGAGGTTCAGAGGGAACGCCATTCTCCTTCGCCCAGACACCATCCATGAAGTTACCTGCGGCTCCAGAGTCTACCAAGGCTTGAAGGTGAAGCTTGTGGTTGTCCCAGGAGAGGGTGACTGGAATGAGCAGACGGGAGTTGGACGGATGGGAGGAGGTTGTGTTTCCCGTTACAGTTCCCCCGGTCTGTACGGGACAGAGCGTTTCCCTGGAGCCCGGGACACGTGGAACGGAAATGGCCCGGTTTGCCGCAATATAGACAGCGTCGCTCCCTCATCCGGCGGTCTCTCTCAGCCTGGGAGATGCGTCCAATCTGCATGGGTTCCGGTGGAGCCAGTGATGATAAAGGTGGGGACTCGGAGCTGGGACTGATAGGGGCTAGAGGTCTACGGTTGAGTTCTCTCTCTCTCAGACGCTGGTCAGCAGGGTGATGATATATGCGATCTTAGACCGGTCGGTAGGAAACGACGAGGGTTGCAGCTCAAAGGAGAGAGAACATTGTGTGAGAAACCCTTTACAAGCACTTGGATCACCTGAGAACCGTTGGGGAGGTGGAAGACGAGGTTCAGCCAGGGGGTTAACTGCCATGGGTACGTGAACTTGAGGTACTGGGACGGGAACTGTTGCCGGGGTAAGTCGATCAGATATTTGCTTAATGGAAGTCAGCATCTCCGACAGAAGATGAGAATGTCTAGCCATTAAGGCTTCTTGCTGAACCAGGGCGGCTTCGTGGCGTTGGACAGTCTCCTGGTGGTGGGACAGCGTGGCAAAAAGGTCCTGGGAACTGGCTGCCTCTGGGTTCATTTTTGGCTCTGTGTTTCTGTCAGGACCCGGTTTCGAACCTGGGTCTCCAGAGTGAGAAACAGTCACTTAACCAACTGAGCCACGAATAGACAGCAGAACCCAGAAGATGAGGCAGACACAGCAGTACTTAAGATGGTGTATTTAATAAAGAAAAAATCCTAAAATAAAAATGGCAAATCCAAAAGGTGGAAGGTAAAACACAAAAAGACCTAAAAAGAAACTCACCAAAACTAAACAAAAACAAAAAACAGAATACCACAAGAACGTTACCCGGAATCGACAAGAGCACACAGAACACTAGGGCAGGGTGCTAACATACAAACACAGAGCACAGAACTGAGGGAAACAAAGGGTTTAAATACAATCAGGGGAAACGAGACACAGGTGCAAACAATAATGGGGATCAAGGGAAAAACACAGGGACAAAAAGCACAATGGGGACATCTACTGACAAACAACTGGAACAACCCTGGCCAAATCCTGACACAAACATTACAGAGCACTCCCTGGATCCTTCATCCACAGCCCAAACACTACAGAGCACTCCCTGGATCCTTCATCCACAGCCCAAACACTACAGAGCACTCCCTGGATCCTTCATCCACAGCCCAAACACTACAGAGCACCCCCTGGATCCTTCATTTACAGCCCAAACACTACAGAGCACCCCCTGGATCCTCCTCCTGAATCCCCTCACATCCATTACATTTCCTCCAAAAATATTCTAAACCTATTTCAAATGTCTGGTCCTCAATTTCTGAATTTAGCAGTCAGAGGTTCCTGAATGTCGCTAACGACATGGCTACAAGTTTGTTTATATTGTTACTCACCGCATCATCAGTGTTGGGTATGGTTACTTACTAAATGTAATCCATTACAGTTATTAGTTACCTGTTCGCAATTGTAATTTGATTACTTTCAGCTGCTTTTGGATTACCTTCCCCTTTAGAGGCATTAGAAGAAGACAAAAAGGATCCATCAAACGCATTTGATGTGTCATCATAGTGGTCTCTGACTTGTGGTCAGACTCGCTCAGTTAGAACAAACTTACACTTGCACCTTTTTTCAATGCTGAATTGAATGTTATTGAGAACACAAAAAGGTATCATCTATTTTTTCACAAACATCCTCTCTGAAAAGTAATCCAATCCAAGAAGTACTCATCTAATTTCTCAAACATATCTGTAATCTGATAACAATATATTTGTAGGTAAAGTCACTGATTACAATTACAGTTAAAAAAAAATCTGATTACGTGTCACTGGTTACATGTAATCAGTTACTCCCCAACCCTGCGCGTCGTACTAGCGGACCTTATCCAGGCCACTTAGAGAAAAATAAAGCAAGCAGTCTATAGTTTTATCTCATAAGTTTTTGAGCTATAGCCATTCTTAGTTGAAATTAATTGAATTTGATTGAAAAACTGCAGCTATTCCAAGGATTATTTTTCTAAGAAACGGATGGTCCATTCCATGTCACAAGTTGTAACAGTCTAATATGGAAATAGGCCATAATGTTGCCTTAGTTCTCCTTAATGGCACTGTGTAAAGCCACCAAGGAATTCAACTCTGACTGTGTTCTAAGAGCTCTATGGAGACATTAAAGACCATTAGAAACCATAACATGGAAATCAGTAGAACTGCTGTAGCCTAATGGTTTGATTGTTCACCAGGGATGGTCTAACAGTAACTAATACAGACTTTTTTTGAAGGGAATAAACCACACACAAAGGACCATTTCCTGGACACAGATTAAGTGTAAAAGAAGGACAAACTGAATTACTTTCATCAAGGACTGGCATGAATTGTGAGGATGACCACATACAAAGTTGCAAAGAATATGTTGTGATCTATTTAATAAACACAAGAGACCAGCAAAATGGACAAAAGAGTGTTGTGGTATAGCAGGAACAGTGTTTTCTACAGTAGTGGTCAAAACCTAGCACTTGCATACTACTTTATGGTAAATAATACAAGTGACTTCAATGACTAATTTCTCTGAACAAGGAATACATTACATAGTATGGAGAAGCAATACTCCAAGCCACAGCTTCATACTACTTGTCAAAAATAGAAACTGTACATTAGATGTTGGGGTGGGATTGGCATGAGGTGTTTGGGATTCTGTGGGTAGGAAGATTGGTAGGAAGATTATCCAACAACCGATTTGGAACACTATATTTATTGAATATTATCTGAATTCTATAAATAAATTAAAATGGCCAATTTGGGTGCAAAATTAAATTATATTTCAACAAAATAATGTTTCAGGAATGCTAATCGTATCCGTTACTAACTACAGAAATGATCTCAGAATAATCTGAGATGGTGGGAGTCGAAATCCTCTTTCTTGTGATTTTTGAGGTGGAACAACCCTGTCACAATCACCTGTCACTTCTGTTACCAACACCTCGGGGTGGACAGTCCTTCTGGGTTGATGTGGCCCATAGACATGCATTATGGTGCATCCACAATGAGCACTATGGAGAATTAGCAGAGCCATGTGACGCTTAAAAAGAGGCCACATATTAAGACGATCTACTTCACACACACACATGCACACACATGCACGCACACACTGTTGTTCTTCATTCCTAAATGAGTACACTCCCCTTCATGCAGAAATGTTCTCTCCAGTGAACTGAAATGATTTAGAAAAGCCAAGTGAAGCTTAAAAAAAAAGAGGCCACATTTTAAGAGGATCTACTTCACACACACATGCGCACAAACACGTGAGCATACACACACACACACACACACACACACACTTCCTGGTATGGTACCCACTATGTGTGCACGAGCTTAAACATGCACATAATTGGGAGCCTAAACATGTAATGTACATATAGAATCCCTTTTCATTTGATTAGAGCTCAGTGGTCTTAATAGTATATACAGTATTTGTAGTTTAACTTTTAAAAGGTATTAACTTTTAATGTGATGTAAACACAACCAGTCGTGACGTTTTCATCTGATTGTCAAACAACCACTTCAAAAGGCTCCTCCTCTAAGCCTGGTTACCTGCGCACGTTCGTTCACTCTAAAATAATTCCTGCATCCATGCAGTGCACTGTGCACCGGCTATTTGAAGAATGGGAAGAGACAACAGAACACCAAGAAGTGTAAGGAAGGACATTCGGGTGATTGACATTCATCAGGCCTACACTTGTAACCTGAATTGGTGCGTCCACTTGTCCGAGCACGTCTCAGTCTCGGCAACTCAATATATGCCACCACAAAATGTCCCTTATTGTCGAACCACACCACATTGTGAGCTATTCCATTCAAGATCATTCACACATTTTTCATGTGTGTTATACGCATTAATGATACTGTAAATAATAGTGTAATACCTTACAGTTTTTTGGTGGCATTTTTGTTTTAATTATTGTGATAGGTTCATGTTCAACCGGTAAGGCGTACGCCAACTATTTGCAGCATCAAGCCCACCTCAACTACCATCATTTCCATGCAAGTGACCATGGAGTCAGACGACCACTTAACGCCGTGAACCGCATCTAGAAGACGATCGATTGATATTAGCCAGCACGTGAAATTAATCATTAGAGGAGCCAAGCGGCTCAATCTCTCCCCTTAAGCAAAGTGCAGGCTCTTCCATAACACCCAGGGAGAGAGGCTGTCCCTCGGTGGTCCATATACAGGGCTAATGGACCTGCAAATGCAGCCTGGGCCTGGGCCCATCCTGGTGATATATACCAGGCAAATGGACAGGGCACTTGTCTCTTCGTCCCGGATAATCGTCTTGCAGTCTCTCGGCTGAGCTAATAGTCATGGTAACTGATGTCTTGTCCTGATCAATGCCAAGCTAATAGTGGATGAGCAGAGTGCTTTCGAAAGGCGTTGAGGTAATGGTGATGGAATCAGAAGCTGTCTGTCATCGAATGTATTTCCCCTTTAGTAAATGCTGCCTCTGGGGTTGAGTTTGAATTCTGGCACTTCTTCAGTTCTAATCATAGACCACTTTATTTGACTAGTGCGTGTGGATTAAGTTTCTTTAATAGTCATGGTAATAACAGATTAATAAGTTAAAATATTTAAATTGAGCAAACAGAGGTGAGCTGTCTAATGGTGAAATATTACGTCAATATTGAAAATGGGGTGGAAAATATCAGAGCCACCAATCACATCGCTGGGCAATATTCCACCTTCTATATGAAATCATAAGGTCAGCTACACTGAACAAAAATATAAATGCAACATGCAACAATTTCAAAGATTTTACTGAGTTACAGTTCATATAAGGAAATCAATCAATTGAAATAAATTCATTAGGCCCTAGTCTATGGATTTCACATTACTGCAAATGCAGTTGAAGTCAGAAGTTTACATACACTTAGGTTGGAGTCATTAAAACTTGTTTTTCAACCACTACACAAATGTATTGTTAACAAACTATAGTTTTGGCAAGTCAGTTAGGACATCTACTTTGTGCATGACACAAGTCATTTTTGCAACAATTGTTTACAGACAGATTATTTCACTTATAATTCACTGTATCACAATTCCAGTGGGTAAGAAGTTTACATACACTAAGTTGACTGTGCCTTTAAACAGCTTGTAAAATTCCAGAAAATTATGTCATAGCTTTAGAAGCTTCTGATAGGCTAATTGACATAATTTGAGTTAATTGGAGGTGTACCTGTGGATGTATTTCAAGGCCTACCTTCAAACTCAGTGCCATCATAGGAAAATCAAAATAAATCTGCCAAGACCACAGAAAATATATTGTAGACCTCCACAAGCCTGGTTCATCCTTGGGAGCAATTTCCAAACGCTTGAAGGTACAACATTCATCTGTACAAACTATAGTATGCAAGTATAAACACCATGGGACCACGCAGCCGTCATACCACTCAGGAAGGAGACGCGTTCTGTCTCCTACAGATGAACATACTTCGGTGTGAAAAGTGCACATCAATCCCAGAACAACAGCAACGGACCTTGTGAGGATGCTGGAGGAAACAGGTACAAAAGTATCTATATTCATAGTAAAACGAGTACTATATCGACATAACTTGAAAGACCGCTCAGCAAGGAAGAAGCCACTGCTCCAAAACCACCATAAAAAAAAGCCAGACTACGGTTTGCAACTGCACATGGGGACAAAGATCGCACTTTTTGGAGAAATGTCCTCTGGTCTGATGAAACAAACAGAACTGTTTGGCCATAATGACCATCGTTATGTTTGGAGGAAAAAGGGGGAGGCCTGCAAGCTGAAGAACACCATCCCAACCATGAAGCACGAGGGTGGCAGCATCATGTTGTGGGGGTGCTTTGCTGCAGGAGGGACTGGTGCACTTCACAAAATAGATGGCATCATGATGGAAGGAAAATGATGTGGATATATTGAAACAACAACTCAAGACATCATTCAGGAAGTTAAAGCTTGGTCGCAAATGGGTCTTTGTCCATGGACAATGACCCCAAGCATACTTCCAAAGTTGTGGCAAAACAGCTTAAGGACAACAAAGTCAAGGTATTGGAGTGGCCATCACAAAGCCCTGACCTCAATCCTATAGAAGATTTGTGGGCAGAACTGAAAAAGCGTGTGCAAGCAAGGAGGCTTACAAACCTGACTCAGTTACACCAGCTCTGTCAGGGGGAATGGGACAAAATTCCCTCAACTTATTGTTGGAAGCTTGTGGAAGGCTGCCCGAAACTTTGACCCAAGTTAAACACTTTAAAGGCAATGCTACCAAATACTAATTGAGTGTGTGTAAACTTCTGACCCACTGGGTTCAACTCCCCCATGTGATGAAAGAAATAAAAGCTGAAATAAAAAATTCTCTCTACTATTATTCTGACATTTCACATTCTTAAAATAAAGTGGTGATCCTAACTGACCTAAAACAGGGATTTATTACTCTGATTAAATGTCAGGAATTGTGAAAAACTGAGATTAAATGTATTTGGCTAAGGTGTACGTAAACTTCCGACTTCAACTATACATGCATCTGTTGGTCATAGATACCTTAAAAAAGGTAGGGGTGTGGATCAGAAAACCAGTTAGTATCTGGTGTGACCCCCATTTGCCTCATGCATTGCGACACATCTCCTTCGCATAGAGTTGATCAGGCTGTTGATTGTGGCCTGTGGAATGTTGTGCCCCTCCTCTTCAATGGTTGTGCGAAGTTGCTATATATGCAGGAACTGGAACACGCTGTCATACACATCGATCCAGACCAACTCAAACATGCTCAATGAGTGACATGTCAGGTGAGTATGCAGGCCATCAAAGAACTGGGACATTTTCATCTTCCTGGAATTGTGTACAGATCCTTGCAACATGGGACTGTGCATTATCATGCTGAAACATGAGGGGATGGTGGCGGATGAATGGCACGACAATGGGCCTCAGGATCTAGCCACGGTATCTCTGTGCATTGAAATTGACATCGATAAAATGCAACTGTGTTCATTGTCCGTAGCTTATGCCTGCCCGTTTCAGTATAACCCCACCGCCACCATTGGGGACCATTGGGGACTGTTCACAACGTTGATATCACCAAACCGCCATACACGCTGTCTGTCATCTGCCCAGTACAGTTGAAACCGGGATTCATCTGTGAAGAGCACACTTCTCAAGTGTGCCAGTAGCCAGTGAAGTGAGCACTTTCCCACGACGCCAAACTGCAGTCAGGTCAAGATCCTGGTGAGGACGATGAGCACACAGATGAGCTTCCCTGAGACGGTTTCTCACAGTTTGTGCAGAAATTCTTCGGTTGTACAAAACCACAGTTTCATCAGCTGTCCGGGTAGCTGGTCTCAGACAATCCCGCAGGTGAAGAAGCCTGATGTGGAGGTCCTGGGCTGGCGTGGTTACACGTTGTCTGTGGTTGTGAGGCCGGTTGGACCTGACAAATTCTCTAAAAAGACGTTGAAGGCAGCTTATGGTTGAGAAATTAACATTAAATTATCTGGCAACAGCTCTGGTGGACCTTTCTGCAGTCGGCATTCCAATTGCACGCTCCCTAAAAACTTGAGACATCTGTGGCATTGTTGTTCAACAAAACTGCAGATTTTAGAGTGGTGCACCTGTGTAATGACCATTCTGGTTAATCAGCTTCTTGATATGCCACACCTGTCAGGTGGATGGATTATCTGGACAAAGGAGAAATGCTCACTAACAGGTATTGTATGTAAACAAATGTGTGAACAACATTTGAGAGAAATAAGCTTTTTTGTGCATATGGAACATTTCTGTGATCTTTTATTTCAACTCATGAAACATGGGACCAACACTTTACATCAGGGATCACTAGATTCTGTCACGCCCTGGTCATAATATATTGTGTTTGTCTTCATTTATTTGGTCAGGCCAGGGTGTGACATGGGTTTATTGTGGTGTGTTTTGTCTTGGGGTTTTGTGAGGTGTTGGGTGTGTGGCTTAGTGGGGTTATCTAGAAAAGTCTATGGCTGTCTGGAGTGGTTCTCAATCAGAGGCAGGTGTTTATCGTTGTCTCTGATTGGGAACCATATTTAGGCAGCCATATTCTTTGAGTATTTCGTGGGTGATTGTTCCTGTCTCTGTGTTTACCAGATAGGCTGTATAGGTTTCACGTTCGTTCTTTGTTTTGTTTGTTATTTCATGTCTAGTTCATTTAATTAAAGAACATGAATAACCACCACGCTGCATTTTGGTCTGCTTCTCCTTCGACAGACGAGAACCGTTACAGATTCAGCTGCGGGACAATTTTTTTCTTGAGCAAATTGTCAGTGGGCCGGAACATAATTAAGCAATAAGGCCCGAGGGGGTGTGGTATATGGCCAATATAACACGGCTAAGGGCTGTCCTCTCCCTCACAAACTTTAAACATCTGCTAACCGCTGTACATAGTCCATCGGTAAATAGCCCACCCAATTTACCTACCTCATCCCCATACTGTTTTTATTGATTTACTTTTCTGCTCTTTTGCACACCAGTATCTCTACCTGCACATTACCATCTGATAATTTATCTACCTCCTCATGCCTTTTGCACACAATGTATATAGACTCTTTTTTTTCCTACTGTGTTATTGACTTGTTTATTGTTTACTCCAAGTGTAACTGTGTTGTTGTCTGTTCACACTGCTATGCTTTATCTTGGCCAGGTCGCAGTTGTAAATGAGAACTTGTTCTCAACTAGTCTACCTGGTTAAATAAAGGTGAAATAAAAAATAAATAAAAATTAGGCATGACGCAACGCAAAGTGCCTGGATACAACCCTTAGCTGTGGTATATTGGCCATATGCCACAAACCCCCAAGGTGCCTTATTGTTGTTAAAAACTGGTTACCTAAGTAATTACAGCAGTAATAATACATGTTTTGTCATTCCATGGTATACGGACTGATATGATTTAACACAGTAAAACAGGCGCTTAGGGTGAGTTAGAGAAAATGCTGAAGTGAAGTAGCCAGCTGTACGTGACCCATGAGAGAATATAAGGTGTGATTGTGTGAGTGTGTGTGCGTGAAACATGACAGTCCACGTGCTGATCTTTCCCATCAAGTTCTGGGAAATGGACAGTGTACTACTGTGTAGACAGGATTGTTTAACAAGGCCCGGACCAATACTTTTCACTTCCAATTCTCTCTCAGTCACTTTCTGGGAGTTATTGATCTAGCATGGCCAGGGGGAACATAGACAGCTGCAAAACCATACAGATGTAGGCTTTTAATTTGAGCCAGTTTGCTACAGCAGGGAAATAATCCTACAGCAACAGGACATGTGAATTATTATGTGGATTTCTGCAACAACAAAAAATCTCAGCGACAGAAGAGTGATCAAATTAAGGTCCTACATCTGTATACAGCTAAAATGCCCCACCTAGCATAGCATTTTCAATCTTTAGTAAAAAGGAGTGGGAGAAGCAGAGAAGCAGAGAGCAGAGCACCCTGTCAGAGTCAGGCTGAACACCACAAAAGAAGAAAAACAACAACATGACAGCACACATCTCTCTCGACCCTCCTTTTCACAGAGTACTGTCAGCACTACATTTCCAAGCCAGGTAGCTATTACTTTCCAACAAATTGCCATTGCACGGTACTGGGGAGATGGAGAGAAGTAGCAGACCTTGGTGCCTGGCAGATTCATGAAGAGCACCCGGCTGTGCCGACAGAGAGAAAACACACTGAATAATTTCAGTTAGCGCTGAGATTTGGAGAGTAGCTGGGTCAGGGGAAGGGCAGGCCTCCGCATCTCTACATTATTCATCCAACTATGCAAGGATACATCCAGGGTGACTTACATCGCTCATCATTTACATGCTATTCCTTTATGAATTATTGAGTCAATGATTTGTGGGGGAGTTGAACCGTGAAGGGGACATGGAGTGGAGGCTGTATGGACACATATAGGGATTGGTCACGTAGCTGTTAACGTGCAGGCTGTGCAGTTAAGTGAAACTTAGCCAAGCTCCTCCTTTGTAGAACAACAGAGGGCTAAATTAATTCTGATTTTGTGATGCTATTCCATAACTAAAACTTTCACATTTTGGAAAATGTAATTGGTAGCATTTGAAATATGTGGGGTTAAAAGACATTGAAATGTATTTGAAAATGTGCATTACATTAGTATCTCCTGCAGTTCAACTCAACTTATACATTTGTGACATCAATGTTTAAATTATTGGTTTTACATACAGTACGCATCAAAAGTTTGGACACACCTACTCATTCCAAGGTTTTTCTTTATTTTTTATTATTTTCTACATTGTAGAATAATAGTGAAAACATCAACACTATGAAATAACACGTAGTAACCAAAAAACTGTTAAACAAATCAAAATATAGTTCATATTTGAGATTCTTCAAATAGCCACCCCTTGCCTTGATGCCAAGAGTGTGCAAAGTTGTCGTTCTCTCAACCAGCTTCATGAGGTAACCTGGAATGCATTTCAATTAATAGGTGTGCCTTGTTAAAAGTTCATTTGTGAAATTTCTTTCCTTAATGCGTTTGAGCCAATCAGTTGTGTTGTGACAAGGTAAGGGTGGTATACAGAAGATAGCCCTATTTGGTAAAATACCAAGTCCTTTTTATGGCAAGAACTTTATTACTTTAAGACATGAAGGTCAGTCAATCAGGAAAATTTCAAGAACTTTTAAAGTTTCTTCAAGTGCAGTCGCAAAAGACATCAAGAGCTATGATGAAACTGGCTCTCCACAGGAAAGGAAGGCCCAGAGTTACTTCTGCTGCAGATAATAAGTTCATTAGAGTTAACTGTACCTCAGATTGCAGCCCAAATAAATGCTTCACAGAGTTCAAGTAACTGACACATCTCAACTTTTCAGAGGAGACTGCGTAAATCAGGACTTTTTGGTCAAATTGCAACAAAGAAACCACTACTAAATGACAATAATAATAATAAGAGACTTGCTTGGGCCAAGAAACATGAGCAATGGACATGAGACTGGTGGAAATCTGTCTTTTGGTCTGATGAGTCCAAATCTGACATTTTTTATTCCAAACGTTGTGTCTTTGTGAGACACACCGTGAAGCATGGAGGAGGTGGTGTGATGGTGTGGGGGTGCTTTGCTGGTGACACTGTCTGTGATTTATTTAGAACTCAAGGCACACTTAACCAGCATGTCTACCACAGCATTATGCAGCAATATGCCATCCTATCTGGTTTGCGCTTAGTGGGACAATCATTTGTTTTTCAACAGGACAATGACCCAAATACACAAACCAGGCTGTGTAAGGGCTATTTGACCAAGGAGAGGGATGGCGTGATGGTATCAGATGACCTGGCCTCCACAATCATCCAACCTCAACCCAATTGAGATGGTTTGCTGGTTGACAGAATGCCAAAAGTGTGCAAAGCTGTCAAAGGGTGGCTACTTTCAAGAATCTAAAATCTAAAATATATTTTGATTTGTTTAACACTGTTTTGGTTACTACATGATTCCATATGTGTTATTTCATAGTTTTTATGTCTTCACTATTATTTTACATTGTAGAACATGTAAAAAATTGTAAGAAAAACCTTGAATGAGTAGGTGTGTCCAAACTTCTGACTGGTACTGTATATAATAATTAATTAAATTAATTTGAGATCTGTATGTAAAACATTTACATTTGACATTTTAGTCATTTAGCAGATGCTCTTATGCAGAGTGACTTACAGTTAGCGCGTTCATTACATTGACATTTACATTTAAGTAATTTGGCAGACGCTCTTATCCAGAGCGACTTACAAATTGGTGATTTCACCTTATGACATCCAGTGGAACAGCCACTTTACAATAGTGCATCTAAATCATTTAAGGGGGGGGGTGAGAAGGATTACTTTATCCTATCCTAGGTATTCCTTAAAGAGGTGGGGTTTCAGGTGTCTCCGGAAGGTGGTGATTGACTCCGCTGTCCTGGCGTCGTGAGGGAGTTTGTTCCACCATTGGGGGGCCAGAGCAGCGAACAGTTTTGACTGGGCTGAGCGGGAACTGTACTTCCTCAGTGGTAGGGAGGCGAGCAGGCCAGAGGTGGATGAACGCAGTGCCCTTGTTTGGGTGTAGGGCCTGATCAGAGCCTGGAGGTACTGCGGTGCCGTTCCCCTCACAGCTCCGTAGGCAAGCACCATGGTCTTGTAGCGGATGCGAGCTTCAACTGGAAGCCAGTGGAGAGAGCGGAGGAGCGGGGTGACGTGAGAGAACTTGGGAAGGTTGAACACCAGACGGGCTGCGGCGTTCTGGATGAGTTGTAGGGGTTTAATGGCACAGGCAGGGAGCCCAGCCAACAGCGAGTTGCAGTAATCCAGACGGGAGATGACAAGTGCCTGGATTAGGACCTGCGCCGCTTCCTGTGTGAGGCAGGGTCGTACTCTGCGGATGTTGTAGAGCATGAACCTACAGGAACGGGCCACCGCCTTGATGTTAGTTGAGAACGACAGGGTGTTGTCCAGGATCACGCCAAGGTTCTTAGCGCTCTGGGAGGAGGACACAATGGAGTTGTCAACCGTGATGGCGAGATCATGGAACGGGCAGTCCTTCCCCGGGAGGAAGAGTAGCTCCGTCTTGCCGAGGTTCAGCTTGAGGTGGTGATCCGTCATCCACACTGGCAGACATGCAGAGATGCGATTCGCCACCTGGTCATCAGAAGGGGGAAAGGAGAAGATTAATTGTGTGTCGTCTGCATAGCAATGATAGGAGAGACCATGTGAGGTTATGACAGAGCCAAGTGACTTGGTGTATAGCGAGAATAGGAGAGGGCCTAGAACAGAGCCCTGGGGGACACCAGTGGTGAGAGCGCGTGGCGAGGAGACAGATTCTCACCACGCCACCTGGTAGGAGCGACCTGTCAGGTAGGACGCAATCCAAGCGTGGGCCGCGCCGCAGATGCCCAACTCGGAGAGGGTGGAGAGGAGGATCTGATGGTTCACAGTATCGAAGGCAGCCGATAGGTCTAGAAGGATGAGAGCAGAGGAGAGAGAGTTAGCTTTAGCAGTGCGGAGCGCCTCCGTGATACAGAGAAGAGCAGTCTCAGTTGAATGACTTGTCTTGAAACCTGACTGATTTGGATCAAGAAGGTCATTCTGAGAGAGATAGCGGGAGAGCTGGCCAAGGACGGCACGTTCAAGAGTTTTGGAGAGAAAAGAAAGAAGGGATACTGGTCTGTAGTTGTTGACATCGGAGGGATCGAGTGTAGGTTTTTTCAGAAGGGGTGCAACTCTCGCTCTCTTGAAGACGGAAGGGACGTAGCCAGCGGTCAGGGATGAGTTGATGAGCGAGGTGAGGTAAGGGAGAAGGTCTCCGGAAATGGTCTGGAGAAGAGAGGAGGGGATAGGGTCAAGCGGGCAGGTTGTTGGGCGGCCGGCCGTCACAAGAAGCGAGATTTCATCTGGAGAGAGAGGGGAGAAAGAGGTCAGAGCACAGGGTAGGGCAGTGTGAGCAGAACCAGCGGTGTCGTTTGACTTAGCAAACGAGGATCGGATGTCGTCGACCTTCTTTTCAAAATGGTTGACGAAGTCATCTGCAGAGAGGGAGGAGGGGGGGGGGGAGGAGGATTCAGGAGGGAGGAGAAGGTGGCAAAGAGCTTCCTAGGGTTAGAGGCAGATGCTTGGAATTTAGAGTGGTAGAAAGTGGCTTTAGCAGCAGAGACAGAGGAGGAAAATGTAGAGAGGAGGGAGTGAAAGGATGCCAGGTCCGCAGGGAGGCGAGTTTTCCTCCATTTCCGCTCGGCTGCCCGGAGCCCTGTTCTGTGAGCTCGCAATGAGTCGTCGAGCCACGGAGCGGGGAGGGGAGGACCGAGCCGGCCTGGAGGATAGGGGACATAGAGAGTCAAAGGATCCAGAAAGGGAAGAGAGGAGGGTTGAGGAGGCAGAATCAGGAGATAGGTTGGAGAAGGTTTGAGCAGAGGGAAGAGATGATAGGATGGAAGAGGAGAGAGTAGCGGGGAGAGAGAGCGAAGGTTGGGACGGCGCGATACCATCCGAGTAGGGGCAGTGTGGGAAGTGTTGGATGAGAGCGAGAGGGAAAAGGATACAAGGTAGTGGTCGGAGACTTGGAGGGGAGTTGCAATGAGGTTAGTGGAAGAACAGCATCTAGTAAAGATGAGATCGAGCGTATTGCCTGCCTTGTGAGTAGGGGGGGAAGGTGAGAGGGTGAGGTCAAAAGAGGAGAGGAGTGGAAAGAAGGAGGCAGAGAGGAATGAGTCAAAGGTAGACGTGGGGAGGTTAAAGTCGCCCAGGACTGTGAGAGGTGAGCCGTCCTCAGGAAAGGAGCTTATCAAGGCATCAAGCTCATTGATGAACTCTCCGAGGGAACCTGGAGGGCGATAAATGATAAGGATGTTAAGCTTGAAAGGGCTGGTAACTGTGACAGCATGGAATTCAAAGGAGGCGATAGACAGATGGGTAAGGGGAGAAAGAGAGAATGACCACTTGGGAGAGATGAGGATCCCGGTGCCACCACCCCGCTGACCAGAAGCTCTCGGGGTGTGCGAGAACACGTGGGCGGACGAAGAGAGAGCAGTAGGAGTAGCAGTGTTATCTGTGGTGATCCATGTTTCCGTCAGTGCCAAGAAGTCGAGGGACTGGAGGGAGGCATAGGCTGAGATGAACTCTGCCTTGTTGGCCGCAGATCGGCAGTTCCAGAGGCTACCGGAGACCTGGAACTCCACGTGGGTCGTGCGCGCTGGGACCACCAGATTAGGTGGCCGCGGCCACGCGGTGTGGAGCGTTTGTATGGTCTGTGCAGAGAGGAGAGAACAGGGATAGATAGACACATAGTTGACAGGCTACAGAAGAGGCTACGCTAATGCAAAGGAGATTGGAATGACAAGTGGACTACACGTCTCGAATGTTCAGAAAGTTAAGCTTACGTAGCAAGAATCTTATTGACTAAAATGATTGAAATGATACAGTACTGCTGGAGTAGGCTAGCTGGCAGTGGCTGCGTTGTTGACTTTGTAGGCTAGCTGGCAGTGGCTGCGTTGTTGACACTACACTAATCAAGTCGTTCCGTCGAGTGTAATAGTTTCTACAGTGCTGCTATTCGGGGGCTAGCTGGCTAGCTAGCAGTGTTGATTACGTTACGTTACGTTAAAAGAACGACAATAGCTGGCTAGCTAACCTAGAAAATCGCTCTAGACTACACAATTGTCTTAGATACAAAGACGGCTATGTAGCTAGCTAGCTACGATCAAACAAATCAAACCGTTGTACTGTAATGAAGTGAAATGAAAATGTGATACTACCTGTGGAGCGAAGCGGAATGTTGACCGGGTTGTTGAAGTTCTATTCGGTAGACGTTGGCTAGCTGTTGGCTAGCTAGCTAGCAGTATCTCCTACGTTAAGGACGACAAATAGCTGGCTAGCTAACCTCGGTAAATTAAGATAATCACTCTAAGTCTACACACTCTAAACTACACAATTATCTTGGATACAAAGACAGCAAAGACAACTATGTAGCTAGCTAACACTACACTAATCGAGTCGTTCAGTTGAGTGAATAGTTTCTACAGTGCTGGTATTCGTTAGCTAGCTGCTGGGCAGATAGCAGTGTAGACTACGTTAGGACGACGAAATAGGATAATTACGCAATTATCTTTGATACAAAGACGGCTATGTAGCTAGCTAAGAAGAAATTGCTAAGATTAGACAAATCAAACCGTTGTACTATAATGAAATGTAATGAAAATGTAATGAAAATGTAATGAAAAGTTATACTACCTGCGGACCGAAGTGTAGATGTGACCGCTCGCTCCAACCCGGAACCGTAAGTCTTAAGATATTTAGGTGTGACTACCACATATCACAGGATATGAACATTCCAGCTAAATAATGGACACATTTTAATACACTAATATCTATTAATAAAAAATCTGAGAACAGTAATATTTTACACACACACATGAAATAAAAAGCACAGCCATTCATGCAGTAAACCCTCTACAGGATCGGTGTCCCCCCATGGGACGGTTGAGCTAATGTGTGCTAACTTGATTAGCATGACGTTGTAAGTAACAAGAACATTTCCCAGGACATAGACATGTTTTATATTGGCAGAAATTGTTAATCTAACTGCACTGACCAATTTACAGTAGCTATTACAGTGAAAGAATATCATGCTATTGTTTGAGGAGTGCACAGTTATGTACTTGAAAATGTACAAATAAACCAATTAGGCACATTTGGGCAGACTTGATTCAACACTTTGAACAGTAATGAAATGGTTCATTGGATCAGTCAAAAACTTTGCACAGACATTGCTTCCATCTAGTGGCCAAAATGTAAGTTGCGCCTCTACTCCTAACTCATAACGGCCTTTCTCTTGCATTTCAAGGATGATGAAAGAAAGAAAAGATATAATGTTTTCGCTTTGTATTATCTTTTACCAGATCTAATGTGTTATATTCTCCCACATTAATGTCACATTTCCACAAACTTCAAAGTGTTTCCTTTCAAATGGTATCATGAATATGCATATCCTTGCTTAAGGTCCTGAGCTACAGGCTTTAAGATTTGGGTATGTCATTTTAGGCGATAATTGTAAAAAAGGGTTCGATCCTCAAGAGGATTTTAACCACAAAATGAATTACCATTCATTATCGTAATATGAAGAGCTGTGCATCAATGGCTGACTTTGGTGGAGGTTAACATGTCTCTTTCATGTCAGAGCGCCCTTTAACTGCAATAAAGATCAATATTAATGCCGGTGCAAATGCCTCTTGACATGGCCAAAGATTAGTACAGTAAACAAACATTAGAATGTCACTGAATGAAACCTTTATTTGGCCCTCTAGTTTTTATTTATTTTATTTAACCTTTATTTAAATATGCAAGTCTGAACAAATTTTTACTTACAATTACTGCCAACCAAAAGGCAAAAGGTCTCCTGCAGGGACAGGGGCCTGGGATTAAAAAGAACACACATTACAACAAGAGAGACAACACAACACTACATAAAGAGAGACCTAAGACAGCAACATAGCAAGGCAGCAACACATGACAACACAGCTTAGTAGCAACACAACATTACAACAACATGGTAGCAATACAAAATGGTAGCAGCACAAAACATGGTACAAACATTATTGGGAACAGACAACAGCACAAAGGGCAAGGAGGTAGAGACCACAATACATCACACAAAGCAGCCACAACTGTCAGTAAGAGTGTCCATGATTGAGTCTTTGAATGAAGAGATGGAGATAAAACTGTCCAGTTTGAGTATTTGTTGCAGCTCGTTCCAGCCGCTAGCTGCAGCGAACTGAAAAGAGGAGTGACCCAGGGATGTGTGTGCTTTGGGGACCTTAAACAGAATATGACTGGCAGAACTGGTGATGTATGTGGAGGATGAGGGCTGCAGTAGATATCTCAGATAGGGGGGAGTGAGGCCTAAGAGGGTTTATAAATAAGCATCAACCAGTGGGTCTTGCGACGGGTATACAGAGATGACCAGTTTACAGAGGAGTATAGAGTGCAGTGATGTGTCCTATAAGGAGCATTGGTGACAAATCTGATGGCCGATAGTAAATCACTGTGCATCACAGATAATACAGTGTTTTAATTGACCCCTGTATAGGCAATGCATCTCATCTCATCCGCTCGATCTGATCAACTCTGTAGGGGGTGTGTGGATCCCCCCAGAGGTCTCCAGGACTACTGCCAAGATTAAAGAGAAACAGAGGTCAAGCTAACACGCTAACATATGTGTGTGGCTAGCCTAATAGTGAAGCCAATGTAAAATCCATAGGTAGCATGCGCTAACGGATGTTTGGAAACCCTCTGATCTTGTGTGATGCTTTTAGCATTAGCGATCTAAACGCATTGGAGGAAGCCAATGATGTGATTAGAGTGCGGGATGGTTTGTATCTTCTAGCAGGTGATGAGAGTATAAGAGGAGCTTGAATGACAGCAATCATGGGTCATAGGACACTGTCACTTTCCCCACAATGGAGGACCAGTAGGCCAGTAGGACACATGCAGTCTCCCCACCATGGAGGACCAGTAGGCCAGTAGGACACATGCAATCTCCCCACAATGGAGGACCAGTAGGCCAGGAGGACACATGCAGTCTCGCCACAATGGAGGACCAGTAGGCCAGTAGGACACATGCAGTCTCCCCACAATGGAGGACCAGTAGGCCAGTAGGACACATGCAGTCTCGCCACAATGGAGGACCAGTAGGCCAGTAGGACACATGCAGTCTCCCCACAATGGAGGACCAGTAGGCCAGTAGGACACATGCAGTCTCCCCACAATGGAGGACCAGTAGGCCAGTAGGACACATGCAGTCTCCCCACAATGGAGGACCAGTAGGCCAGTAGGACACATGCAGTCTCCCCACAATGGAGGACCAGTAGGCCTAAACGGTCCTTGATTACTCAACCACTTGGACCACCTTGAAAGAATGCACTATAACTTGATTAGTGCAAATACCAAAAAATGCTCAATAGTCTATTCATCATTATGATGACTAACTAGTAAAAAGCTCCATGGACACCTGATTTTTATACACCTAATATCCTCGGAGATGTTTCACCATTTTGAATGGATGGCTAATTAGCTTTTTAGTGCTGATAAGTGTTTTATTTACGTTTTTATTATCCCCCAACCCCCCTTTCTCTCTCTCCCTCCTTTCCAAAATGCTTTGCGTTTTCAGCTGTAACGTCATATAATATAATACATCTTAAATCACATTACTCATGGTCTGATTTAATTTGGAGACTAACTGCACCCAAGACGTTAATAATGTAAAACAGTATATGAATATTCATCACTGTATCAGTTGGCTTGCTTGCATCGCCACGAAATGTAAGAAAATAATAATAAGTGTTTTTGAGTTTTGAGTCACACAAGTTGTGCAAAGTCAGCCATGATGGATAAGTAACAGACGCGATTATGTCTGGCTTTAAAAATATGTTTATTGGATATAACTGACGAAAATGTGAAATGTATAAACAACATGTAAAATAATTATTTATCAAATCAAATAAATATATTTGGGAATATCAGTTTTTTTTTGTATCTGAGTTTTGACCTTGGCTCAGTGCAAAAATAGAACTGAATCTGGCCCTTTCCTTTGGACTATAGTTTCCCAATAGCTATCACACTGTAGTGCATTGGGAAAGTATTGGGAAATTCTTCCTGAACTCAAAAGCTATATTTTTAACTTTCCACGTCATCATGATGATGTGTTTTGGATATGACAGATTACTCTATTTGACAGCACACCCATTACATAGCAGCTCCCCCCTGAGCTTGAGACAGCATCCAACTCTTCACTCTCTTCCCTCTCCTCCCAAGCGCTTTCCAATAACAGCTGAACACATTTTTTTTAAGGCTCTGTCCTCTGAGCTGTCCTTGGGTTTCTCAGTTCACAGATCCATATTGGATCCAAAGCTCATATTTAATTGAACTATATTCTGGAACTCTACTATTTATAGCTAAACTCATCCGTACTGTAAAATGCTTCCCATTTCCCCCCGTACTCCCAGGGCACTCCCACCAGGAACACATGAGATATTCAGCACTGCCGCACTCGTTCAGGTCACTATGTGACAGGGGGAGTACATGGGCACAACCATTCCATTACTAAATGATTTGTTGTGTTTGCAAACGTATCTAATCCCCCACGCGTGCTGTCATGGTCACATACTCAAAAAGCCCCGGTACACGCAAAGGGAATCCAACAACACAGCACATGTATATTTCAAAGGCGAAACTTGGAATAAGTAGGCAACTAACATCCCATGCGTTTAACTTTTTTGGGGGATGGAGTGTTCCTTTATTAAACGGGTATTCATATTGGATGTTACTCCTCTTGGTAAACGTTGGAGCCGTATGTGTTTACAAACTAGTTTGGCCTTGTCACTCTCCTCTTCTTGCCAGTAAGACAACATTTTATCTAAGTACAATACACATTTTCCATTGTGAAATAATTGCAAGGTTTACACCATACACTAGGTGAAAATGACACAGGAAACCTTTGAGTATCACCAAACAGTACAGACGAAGGTGCTGGCACTGACTGATCTTGTTAGATAATATTTATGGGAAGTCCTTACTATAGGGAGGGCTGGGGGAACATAAGGTCCCTGCTCTCAGATATGGAAAATGAACAAGCTATTGGGGACGTGGGAGTGAAGTCCTTTAACGATGAACAGTGAGACTGGGTGAGATGGGAGGAATTGGGGTTATTTTAGGGCAAACATTTGCAACCTATACTTGTAAAAAAAAAATAAAAAAAATTGAATTTTGAGCTAAAAGTTCATAGAAGCCACCAACCAACCACTATTTGTGCACAAAGCAACCAAGAATCTTTCATTTTTAATTAAAGAGTCAAGGGTGAGCTGAGATGTCCTCACAAAACCCCTGGACATTACAAAAAAAAGGCCAAATATTTTTATCTTGAGGCGATTCCTATTTATAATAGGAAAATGACAGTTCAGATTAGGATCAGTGACAGGCATTTGCTGCCCTCTGCTGGAGATAAGTGTTTTAGCGAGACAACGTGACTGGAGAGCATGAGGTCAACAAAAAATGGCAAATTCTTTATAACAATAACAACAATCTAGCATTGTATGAGGTAATGGAGAGGTTAAAATGACTTCTGGGGTATGTGGACTGTCTGTATATTATCATAAACATTGAATAACAAATTTAAAGCCACAGACATGAACACCTTAAAGCGTGTGACTTCACGCCTATGGATTCTTGTACTATCCTAACTCAGATTCAGCAACATACGGGGCTGGGCTTGGTTAGTGTTCATGGTTAGAGCTCAAATGACCCAGACTGATGTTTTATTGGCTGATAAGTGCTGGCCAGTATCCATGTCAAAGTATTCTACTAGTGTACTTTACTAAAGGATATCCCCTCAGTACAGCTTTGCTGCCATCAAGTGTTGGTTGGTTTACTGAGGTGATAAAACTTTTAAATGTTATGAGAGGTAGCTATAAACAATTACAAAACAATTTGATTAGATGAATATAGAATTTTAATGTTGTGTCATAGTTTAACAAAACAATCAAGTAATCTTGTTAAACACCCAAGCCTCGACAAACCCATTCTGAAAACATTCAGATACTATACAAAACAAAAATATAAACGCAACATGTAAAGTTTTGGTCCTATGTTTCATGAGCTGAAATTAAAATTGTGCACAAATCTGTTTACATCACTGTTATTGAGCATTTCTCCTTTGCCAAGATTATCCATCCACCTGACAGGTGTGGCATATCAAGAAGCTGATTAAACAGCATGATCAATACACAGGTGCTGGGAGACAATAAAAGGCCACTAAAAAATGTGTGGTTTTGTCACACAACACAATGCCACAGATATCTCAAATTTTGAGCGAGTACACAATTGGCATGCTGACTGCAGGCATTCCCACCATTGCTGTTACAAGATAATCGAATGTTAATTTCTCTACCATAAGCCGCCACCAACATCGTTTTAGAGAATTTGGCAGAAGGTCCAACCAGCCACACAACCGCAGACCACGTGTAAGCACGCCAGCCCAGGACCTCCACATCCGGCTTCTTCACCTGTGGAATCGTCTGAAACCAGCCACCTGGACAGCTTCACCTGCGGAATCGTCAGAAACCAGCCACCTGGACAGCTTCACCTGCGGAATCGTCTGAAACCAGCCACCTGGACAGCTTCACCTGCGGAATCGTCTGAAACCAGCCACCTGGACAGCTTCACCTGCGGAATCGTCAGAAACCAGCCACCTGGACAGCTTCACTTGCGGAATCGTCAGAAACCAGCCACCTGGACAGCTTCACCTGCGGAATCGTCTGAGACCAGCCACCTGGACAGCTTCACCTGCGGAATCGTCCGAGACCAGCCACCTGGACAGCTTCACCTGCGGAATCGTCTGAGACCAGCCACATGGACAGCTTCACCTGCGGAATCGTCTGAAACCAGCCACCTGGACAGCTTCACCTGCGGAATCGTCTGAAACCAGCAACTTGGTCAGCTTCACCTGCGGAATCGTCTGAAACCAGCCACCTGGACAGCTTCACCTGCGGAATCGTCTGAGACCAGCCACCTGGACAGCTTCACCTCCGGAATCGTCTGAAACCAGCCACCTGGACAGCTTCACCTGCGGAATCGTCTGAGACCAGCCACCTGGACAGCTTCACCTCCGGAATCGTCTGAAACCAGCCACCTGGACAGCTTCACCTGCGGAATCGTCTGAGACCAGCCACCTGGACAGCTGATGAAACCGAGGAGTATTTCTGCCTGTAATAAAGCCCTTTTTTCTTCAATTAACTAATTTCCTTATATTAACTGTAACTCAGTAAAATTGTTTAAATTGTTGCAAGTTGCGTTTATATTTGTGTTCAGTGTAGATTCTGAATAAACGTCCCTTAAGCAAATAAAAGTCAGAATTTCCTAAATATTGTACAAATCTAACGAGTTCACCATACTATCTCAAATCTATTATTAATAAACTATCGTATATTCGCTGCCAGAGAGAAAATAAATCTACTTTAAATTACGGAAAGTGAATATCCATTTCTAACTTTTCATACATGTCATTGTAGGTTATCACTAATTTATATACAAATATTGAGAAAAAGGTCATACAAAGACAAAACTTTTGTAAATGTATAATTAGATCATAAAACACCGTGGCCAACGGTAGACTCGCAAAATGGAGAAGAATATATAATTCAACAACATCAGCTATAATTCACAATGCTCTACAATGTATTTGTAAACAGACAGCATTATGCTATGAACAGGGCCCAAGTCACTGTAGTACTTAGATTAGCCAATGACTGCTTTAGTCTACTGACATGGATTGTACTGTAAGAAGGGAGACACTTTCTTCTGGAACAACAAAGAACCTACACTTACGGGGGGGGGACACATGAATTTCACACGGGAACACAGTGTTCTAAAAACACGTTTTAATGTGATCTTACGTGAAGTTAATGTGATAACGTGACAACATGGAAAGCAACATGTGACTACATGAAACTACACGTGAAGACGTGGTGGTCCAAAAAAAACTTTTCACATGGCATTTTATGTGAAATCATGTGGTTTTTCTGTAAGGGTACATCTGTAGGTTCAGTGCCAGTCTGTGGCTAGCAAAGCTGGCCAAGTGACACCTGATGACTCACTTTCAGCACTATCCCTATCACTCTCCCTCAATCAATGTTTAACAAGCTGCTGGCTTTGGCTTCTAATGTTCCAAACACTAATTGGATTCGGGTTGCAATACCCATGGATTACTATCTAAAGTTGTATGACTAGTTTTGTACTAAATAGGGGTTGAAAGAGAGCACAAGCCTAAGTGTTCAAGATCAACACTAGTGGAAATATTATGCTATTAATAATTAAGGCTCAGCTAATACGGACACGGTCTAGATTCTAAACCACTTGGCAATGGCAATGTCCAAGTCTCAGCAGCTTGCACAACGCATTTCTGTGGTCCGACTGTTTTGTTGTTTAACCAACCTAAACATTACACTATTCTCATATGTAACAGAAAGACATCTCTCTACATAAGCTAACATGTTTTCAGCTAAACACTACTTTAAATGACCATTTAGAATAAGAGGCAAAAACTCCCACCGAAGGTTTTCATAATGGACGTTTCCTACTCAACAACTTTAAACATGAGCAGAGTTCTTTGAAGATGACTTCGAGGCCTGGGTAGGTTTTTATACACCATGACAAAATACTGCTAAGGGCGTAAGGCCAACATAAGTTATCTTAATATCGCTTGCTACTGTACATTTGTCAGGAATTGACCAACTGTATTCAGGTGTACTATATGTATTTGAATAACATTGGTACACCCACTGAATTTACGATCCTCATTCACTGAAACCAAATGCCAGAGATAAGCATGGTATTCTGTGTGGTTGGACTAAACAATGCCTATCATGTACAGGTATTCACTGGAAAGAAAGAACTGTTTGCGTGCCCGTAGAACGATGTGTTTTTTCCATGTAGGCCTACTCTTAACAAAACAAAAACACAAAAACTTTAACCCTCATCGTTATAGGTTTTCATTTGTAAAATATATTTACAATAGTCCATCCTCCTTCTGAACTTAAGTGCCAAAAAAGCCCTACGCTATATTTTTCCTAATCCACTATCATGCGAGTACCTACAATTTCATAAGACTGTAATGTTGTTACACAATCAAACAAATAAAGTCCTGTGCTCTGTACCAGTCAGATCACACATAAACGTCACATTGCTCCTGTGCAACAGACCTCACACACATTGAAAAACACTTGTGTTCTTTGCTACCTACTGTGCTAACAAACTAGGATGGCGCACATACTTTGGTTTTTACTTCTAATAAAAAACAATATGCAGTATCTCTAATGGTTGTACATTGAAACCCTGTCAGTCATAAGTGTAATTAATAAATCTTCTCTGCACTTACTAAAATCCACTGAAGCCATTCATATTTGATTATAGTGCATTTTGTGGATATGAAAATGCTCCACTAAGTTCTTTTCTCCCTTTCATTGCCAAAATTTCCGTTGGGGGGTTATCTAAAGCTGTGTGAAAGACTCTGGGAATTCATTTCAAACGAACATTCATCTCAATTATCACAACCTCTCTTCAATCGGAGTAAACTGAGTGTCAGTTCTGAACACAACACTTTGTGCTTTTTCTCAGTTCTCAGTTTCCGTTTCCCCTTTTTAAATACGCTTGTTTTGTGTTTGTTGCCATGTTGTTGCCATGATGACTCTGCTCAAAGAGTGTAAATATATGCTATGTGGCAAACTCCCGGTATCTATCTGTACTTGGTACCTTATTAAAACACCAACATTACAACATGTCATAACACATTTATAGCCTTTGTATCAACTGAAGGGATAGTTTGAGATTTTGTCAATCAAGCCCTATTTTCTACTTACCCAGTCGGATGAAGTCATGGATACAATGTTTATGTCTCTACGTGCAGTTTGAAGGAAGTCTTTAAGCCCATACCCATGCACTACAATCTATTATTGTTGAATATACAATACTTAGAACAGGGATCATCAACTAGACCCAGCCGCGGGTCGATTCTTTTCTTGAGGGGATGGTCCGGGGGCCGGAACATAATTACTAATAATTTGTAGACTGCAAATTGACCGCAAGAAGCCCAAACAGATATGTCTGACTAAACATAATAATTTCACATGTCTCTCTATTATGCGTGGGAATACTTGGGAACAGATTTGTTCAATTGAAATCACTTGGGAGCTGATTTCCTGGTGTTTCTACAGTCTTTTATGTCCTACAATGAAAATCTCAGAAAACTTGAGGGGACAAATAAAACCACCCAAGGGCCAGTTGGGGAACCCTGACTTAAGAGTATGCAATATGTATGCACAAATGTTTTCCATGAACATGAATCGCCTAACCTGCTTTTCATCTTCTGCCCTAAGGGTCCCAACTGAAATGTAAATACAACAGATTCACAAAGCTGGAATTAGCTTTGGGGCCTGAGCATGTCTACTCTGCACTGTAGATTAAAGACTGCAATGTGAACAGACGTTTACTCTGGTTCAAATCAGAGCAAGGCAATCTAAATATGGAAATGATCAGATAAAATAAGTGTTGCTTAAACTTTCCAAACTCAGACTGAGTGGTCAGGGGGGGGCTAAATATAAACCCTGTGGTCCCTCCTGTCTGACCACTGCAACAGTCAGAGCAAATCCCGAGCTAACCTTTTCTCTAGCAGTCTGTCTGAGAGGATGAGCCTTGCGAGGACAAGATGCTAAAGAAATGTAGAGTTCTAATTCTAGAGCGCATCCATAACTGAGTGACATAACTTCCAAAATGTCTCCCTGGGTGCAAAATGTCTGAGTCTCACTTTTCTCAGGATCAAACTGCTCCAAGGTTTCTCCTCTCCACATTGTAACTCAATCTCAATACATCTCATACTACTGTATGTCCTCAAAGGCGTCACTTGCAGTGTTCTCTGTGAATTAAATCAAATGGACATAAAAGGAACCACAAATAAACACCACAGCACAGCTTCAATAGGACCACATAGGAGCTCGGACCCAGCCGAGCCCTGTAAGTCAATTCTGTGTTGTTTATCGCCCATAGGTTTCATTTAGCAGAGTGCTCAATAGCCCTGTGAGCCAGAGAGGGGCCATGGATCCCTATGGGCTGGGGGCCAATGCGGAGGGGCCTGATACTCTGTGTTTACAGTCCACAGGGAGATGGAGGAATGGCGGTGTCCTCTTCCGCCCCATCAGTACTTGTTAATGCCAAAGATCCGAACTCCGTGAAGCTGGGGGAGCTTGGGAATGAGCACGGTCATCAGGGAGACCGTGTTGACCACAAAGTGGGCCCGGTCATACTTGGTGTAGAAGCTGGTGAGGATGTAGCTAGGGGGAGAGGGAAAAAGTATGAGGAAGAGAAAGAAAGGGTAGGTCAAAGAAAGACTGGAGCTGGGTGAAGGAGATCATTTTAAAAGGTATTGTCTGGACAACTACAGGTATCTGTTTTTTTGGTCGACAGTTACGTCTTTCCAATTCACAATGCCACATGTGAACATATCAACTGTTATGGAGGACTTTTGAAGATCAAAGTGACAAGGACTAAAATAAAAATGTAATGTAAAATGTAAGAGGACGTATCTGCAAATAGATCCATCATGGTTCATTGACCAAGCATTAGTGACAAACCATCTGTCAGCAGTGTCTCTAAATAGAGCCTTCCGCTGACAGCAGGCACCACAGCAGCCCAGACTCCCCACTGCCCAAAGACTGGCTGGACGAGGCTGCTGAAGTCATTAACAAGGACAGTGAGAAAAAAACTGTACTTAAAAAAATAGGCTAATGCTTCACTTCACAGTCCTATCACTGCTAAAATACCATTGCAACACATTGCATTAAATTATACTTTATAAATGACTATAAGTAGTAAACAGACTATTATTTTCTAAATAGTCTATAAAGAACAAGGTAGTGTTGATGTACTTACAGGACGATAGGAGTGATGGTGAGGAACTTGCGTGAAGCAGTGAACTGTACACCATAGTCCATCTGCTCCCAGTATGTGTAGAAGCGAGCCTTGCTCTGGTCCGGAGTTTCAAACGGGGTTCCTTTCACCAAGTGTAACAACAGGTACATGCACTGCAAAACACACACACACACACACCACAGAATAGTCAGTCAGGAAAGCTGTTATATAAAACATTGTACGGGTAAAAGAGATACTGTGAAATTGTCAGTAGCCTAGAACCGCAAATCGGTTTAGTTTGGAAAAGGATGTGGAAGCTGATGTGTTCTGTGACTTTTCATAGCAATGAAAATGCCACAAAAAGAGACAAACGTTCCAGACTGCCCCATGGACTATTGCTTATATTCACTTTCACTCAGCACACTCCTAGTGACTGTGCAGACTGCAGAGTAGTTTGCTTATGGAGACTACCATTGTGTGCAATAACAGTGACTGGACCATCCACCTACAGTACTTATGTTATACAGTGGGTGAGATACACTGGTGGCCCTAGGCGTAGCCTACTAAGGTGCCTACTACCCACCAGGTTGTGTATGAGGTTGGTGAGCGTCCAGACCACGGGCACACTGGCGAAGGGGATGCTGAGCAGGATGACGTGCAGCAGGCCGATGCCCAGGAGGTAGGAGAGCCAGATGCCCCGGCTGTTCATTACCCGTGTGTTGGGGTTCACCTCGCTGTGTGCCGTGCCCACGTTCATGATGTCACGTTACCACGCTCCTCGTCTGCTTGGGGTCAACGTTGAGTGGTGGGAACAGAAGGGTGTGTGTAATTCCTTTCGGTATGCCAGCAATTACGAATGATGAAAGCAATGCGACTAAGTTACAGCTTGACTATTCCATCCATGCACTGTTCATTATTAGACCCTATTGGGAGGGGGTGGAGTCCCTAGATAGGCTAAATTTAGTTGGAATGTGGTGCTGAACTAGGTTTTGTGTAACTTTGAGGAGGGGGAGTCTTGCAGAAATGTAGCAGAAAGTAGATTAGTTTTGGTCACACAGTATATTGGATACTCTTTAAGCACCAAAAATAGTAATTAAATAGCTATGAGAATTACAACATAGTCATGACCCAGCATGTAGTGCAGACTGATTCAACTCACATTCTTTCAGTTCTTCCAGAACTTTCCATTATTCAATTGAAATATGACATTATGATCTACGATATTGCATCATGCACTAGGACTACTGTATTCCAATATCAATAATAAGTAAATAAAGTAGCCAAATCAAACAAGATAATACTTACAGGAGAAAATGGCTTCAATCGCACTTTTAGCTTCAGTCCGTTATATCGCTGTTTTCCTCTTATTCACTATCGCCTTCTCTGGTTAGGTAATTGGCATCAATAGGTCAGACTGCTATATCGTTTCGATTAGTCATTAATTCAAATACCTTCTTATTGCTTTCTTATGCAATGTTATTCAAGTATTCTTCAGTTTATAGCCCGACATTCAGGCTAAACAGTTCCACTTCCACTACCAGCCAGCAATTCATGTAGAACGTCATCATTTTCAGAGCTCCACATTTGGACGTTGTTTTTTTTTTATTTTTTATTGCTCTTAGCACTGATTGGTGTCTTTACATCACATGGGTAAAATTGACCAATTCAAATGGAATGCGTTGAAAACGTCACAGGAACAGGAGGGCGAGGGCATTTTTCATGGGTGCAGAAAGGCACATTTTGAAAATAAGTGTTACATTTCAAGCATTATAAATTACTATTATCAGTAGGTCAACCTTTGATATCAAAACGAATGGTAGAGCTTGATTTTTATTGTACACAAATCACCAAGTATTCACTGATAAATTAGATAGTAATTGGTCATTACACAGTAATAACCATTTCATATATTATTTGTTTCTTAGGAATTAATCAAATAGAGCACCACAGGCACCATTTGCTTCTGCATTTGCATTGCTAGCTCTTTGGTGTTCTGAGTATCTGTATAACACTTTGTGACAACTACTGACCAGAAAAATGGCGCCGACAGAGAGGGCTGCCTCGCTTCTAGTCCTTAGGAAACTCTGCAGTATTTTGTTTTTTTTTAATGTATTATTTCTTACATTGTTTACCCAGAAAATCTTAAGTGTTATTACATACAGTCAGGATTATTTTTTACAAGCATTTTGTTACACTCAAAATAAGGGGAAAGGGGGATACCTAGTCAGTTGTACAACTGAATACATTCAACTGAAATGTGTCTTCCGCATTTAACCCAACCCCTCTGAATCAGAGAGGTGTGGGGGGCTGCCTTAATTAAACATCTTTTGCGCCCGGGGAACAGTGGATGAACTGCCTTGCTCAGGGGCAGAACGACAGATTTTTACCTCTGCTAACCATGTGTATGTGACCAATAAAATTAGATTTGATGTAAAAAAGGCTTAATAAAATACATTTAATTTGGTAAGCTACCAACATAGTTACCAATTGAGTTATATTCTTTGATGTAAGAAAAGTAGGCCTACCTAACATGTCATCAAGTACACTACATGACCAATAGTATGTGGACACCCGGTTGGTGAACATCTCATTCCAAAATCATGGGCATTAATATGGAGTTGGTCCCCCCTTCACTATTCTGGGAAGGCTTTCCACTAGATGTTGGAATGTTGCTGAGGGGACTTGCTTCCATTCAGCCACAAGATCATTAGTGAGGTCGGGCATCCCAAAGGTGTTCGATGGGGTTGAGGTCAGAGCTCTGTGCAGGACAGTCAAGTTCTTCCAAACCGATCTGGACAAACCATTGCTGTATGAACTTCACTCAGTGCAAGGGGGCATTGTCATGCTGAAACAGGAAAGGGCCTTGCCCAAACAGAATCGTCTAGAATGTCATTGTATGCTGTAGCGTTAAGATGTCCCTTCACTGGAACTAAGGGGCCTAGTCTGAACCATGAAAAACAGCCCCAGACCATTATTTCTCCTCCACCAAACTTCACAGTTGGCACTATGCATTGGAGAAGATAGTGTTCTCCTGGCATCCACCAAACCCAGAGTAGTCCGTCAGACTGCGGTGAAGCGTGATTCATCACTCCAGAGAACGCGTTTCCACTGCTCCAGATTTCAATGGTGGTGAGCTTTACATCACTCCAGCCGACTCTTGGCATTGTGCATCTTGATCTTAGGCTAGTTTGCAGCTGCTCGGCCATGAAAACCCATTTCATGAAGCGATCGATGAACAGTTCTTGTGCTGACGTTGCTCCCAGAGGCTGTTTGGAAATAGGTAGTGAGTGTTGCAACCAAGGACAGAAGATTTCTACGCACTATGAGCTTCAGCACTCAGCGGTCCCACTCTGTGAGCTTGTGTGGCCTACCACTTCACAGCTGAGCCGCTGTTGCTCAGAGACGTTTCAACTTCACAATAACAGCACTTACAGTTGACCGGGGAAGCTCCTAGTAGGGGAGAAAATCGACAGACGTGTTGGCATCCGATGATAGATAAAAATAAAATAAAAAAAAGGTAAAAACATTTTTTTTTAGAAAAGGCTGTTGCGCAGCAACTCACTGACTTCCTGAAGACAAACAATGTATACGAAATGCTTCAGTCTGGTTTTAGACCCCATCATAGCACTGAGACTGCACTTGTGAAGGTGGTAAATGACATTTTAATGGCATCAGACCGAGGCTCTGCATCTGTCCTTGTGTTCCTAGACCTTAGTGCTGCTTTTGATACCATAGATCACCACATTCTTTTGGAGAGATTAGAAACCCAAATTGGTCTACACAGACAAGTTCTGGCCTGGTTTAGATCTTATCTGTCAGAAAGATATCAGTTTGTCTCTGTGAATGGTTTGTCCTCTGACAAATCAACTGTACATTTCGGTGTTCCTCAAGGTTTAGGACCACTATTGTTTTCACTATATATTTTACCTCTTGGGGATGTCATTCGAAAACATGATGTTAACTTTCACTGCTATGCGGATGACACACAGCTGTACATTTCAATGAAACATGGTGAAGCCCCAAAATTGCCCTCGCTAGAAGCATGTGTTTCAGACATAAGGAAGTGGATGGCTGCAAAATTTATACTTTTAAACTCGGACAAAACAGAGATAATTGTTCTAGGTCCCAAGAAACAAAGAGATCTTCTGTTGAATCTGACAATTAATCTTAATGGTTGTACAGTCATCTCAAATAAAACTGAAGGACCTCGGCGTTACTCTGGACCCTGATCTCTCTTTTGACGAACATATCAAGACTGTTTCAAGGACAGCTTTTTCCATCTACGTAACATTGCAAAAATCAGAAACTTTCTGTCCAAAAATGATGCAGAAAATTGAATCCATGCTTTAGACTACTGCAATGCTCTACTTTCCGTCTACCCGGATAAAGCACTAAATAAACTTCAGTTAGTGCTAAATACGGCTGCTAGTATCCTGACTAGAATCAAAACATTTTATTATATTACTCCAGTGCTAGCCTCCCTACACTGGCTTCCTGTCAAGGCAAGGGATGATTTCAAGGTTTTACTGCTAACCTACAAAGCATTACATGGGATTGCTCCTACCTATCTCTGATTTGGTCCTGCCGTACATACCTACACGTACGCTACGGTCACAAGATGCAGGCCTACCAATTGTCCCTAGAATTTCTAAGCAAACAGCTGGAGGCAGGGCTTTCTCCTATAGAGCTCCATTTTTATGGAATGGTCTGCCTACCCATGTGAGAGACGCAAACTCGGTCTCAACCGTTAAGTCTTTACTCATCTCATCTCTTCAGTGGGTCATATGATTGAGTGTAGTCTGGCCCAGGAGTGTGAAGGTGAACGGAAAGGCTCTGGAGCAACGAACAGCCCTTGCTGTCTCTGCCTGGCCGGTTCCCCTCTTTCCACTGGGATTCTCTGCTTCTAACCCTATTACAGGGGCTGAGTCACTGGCTTACTGGTGCTCTTTCAAGCCGTCCCTTGGAGGGGTGCGTCACTTGAGTGGGTTGAGTAACTGATGTGATCTTCCTGTCTGGTTTGGCGCCCCCCTTGGGTTGTGCTGTGGCGGAGATCTTTGTGGGCTATACTCGGCCTTGTCTCAGGATGGTAGTTGGTGGTTGAAGATATCCCTCTAGTGGTGTGGGGGCTGTGCTTTGCTTTGGCAAAGTGGGTGGGGTTACATTGGGGCGGCAGAGTAGCCTAGTGGTTAGAGCGTTGGACTAGTAACCGGAAGTTCGCAAGTTCAAATCCCCGAGCTGACAAGGTACAAATCTGTCATTCTGCCCCTGAACAGGCAGTTAACCCACTATTCCTAGGCCATCATTGAAAATAAGAATTTGTTCTTAACTGACTTGCCTAGTTAAATAAAGGTATATAAAAATAAATATCCTTCCTGTTTGGCCCTGTCCGGGGGTGTCATCGGATGTGGCCACAGAGTCTCCTGACCCCTCCTGTCTCAGCCACCAGTATTTATGCTGCAGTAGTTTATGTGTCATTGGGCAAGGGTCAGTTTGTTATATCTGGAGTACTTCTCCTGTCCTATCCGATATCCTGTGTGAATTTAAGTGTGCTCTCTCTAATTCTCTCTCGGAGGACCTGAGCCCTCAGACCATTCCTCAGGACTACCTGGCATGATGACTCCTTGCTGTCCACCTGACCGTGCTGCTGCTCCAGTTTCAACTGTTCTGCCTGTGATTATTATTTTTTGACCATACTGGTCATTTATGAACATTTGAACATCTTGGTCATGTTCTGTTATAATCTCCACCCGGCAGTAGGCCATTCTACTGCCAATGTTTGTCTATGGAGATTGCATGGCTGTGTGCTCGAGTTTATACACCTGTCAGCAATGGGTGTGGCTGAAATAGCCAAATCCACTAATTTGAAGGGGTGTCCACATGCTTTTGTATATAAAGTGTATAATATGTAGCCTACATGTGTAACTGCCTTTTCATATTGATATTAAATAGATAGATGAATACTAATGGGAAAAGTAGGCCAACGGTAAAATAAAGTGTTACAAAATAGATATTTTTGCCAAATTGCACAATTTGATCAAAACAAATAGTCTAGCTCTTCAGAGAACTCTGACGTCCTTCCAATCATAATTTGATATTTATGCACAAAGAAGGACATTGACTCCTATATCTGGTGGGACAGTGGAGGCTACTCTAGGCTAGAAGCAGTGAGAATGATTGACGAGGTTGATGCCTGAGACTCCCAAATCAAAGAAGATCAAGAGTGTCATGTTCTAGATCCTCAAATAAGTCCAAACACTAATTTAGGGAACACCGTTCCCTAAAGCTGAAGGGGTCAGCTATGTTCCATTTAACTGGGTGGTTATGTGATACCCACTGTTTTCTAAGGATACCCCAGAATTGAGTGGCATTAAACAGGTTTGGCCAGCTGACAAGGTATTATCTCATGATCATAGCTCTGGGTGGTGTGTTAGAGATGTAAACTTAGATCTACCGTCACATGCAAATACAGAACAATGCTCTGAGATCCCAGCTGGCATTGGAAACAATGAGAAAAACCATAACAGCGCCGAAGACTCCTATCAAGTCATGGCCATATCATAATAGCTATACTTTTGTCGTGGTTATCAAAGCTAAGTAAATGATAATATATATATTTTTGGGGGGGTACTTTTTACCCCCTTTTTGTGATATCCAATTGGTAGTTAAAGTCTTGTCCCATCGCTGCAACTCCCGTACAGACTCGGGAGAGGCGAATGTCAAGGGCCATGCGTCAACTGACACAGTGCTCGCTTAACCGGGAAGCCAGCCGCACAACTGGCAACAGTATTCAGCTTGCAGGTGCCCAGCCCGCCACAAGAAGTCATTAGAGCACAAAAGGACATTATTTACTGCTGCCCTTGAACTATTTGTTATTTTTATCTCTTACTTTTTTGGGGGGTATTTTCTTAATTAAAAATGCATTGTTGGTTAAGGGCTTGTAAGTAAGCATTTCACTGTGAGGTTGGCCAAACCCTCCCCTAACTCAGTCGACTCTGGGCCAATTGTGCGCCGCCTCATGGGTCTCCCAGTCATGGCCGGCTGTCATACAGCCTGGGATCGAAACCAGGTCTGTAGTGATGCCTCAAGCACTGCGATGCAGTGCCTTAGACCGCTGCGCCACTTGGGAGGCTCCTAAGTACATTGGTGAGACGTTCTTTTTTGTACATTTTTAAAGCTCACCCTGAAGTGTTCTGGCAACATCACGAACACAGGCTAGAATTCTTTTTCAGGAAGGGCGTATTCAATATATATTTTCAATGCCTGGGGGAGAAGGAGCAAGGTATTGCTCGTTTGTATAAATCAACCTTATCGTTATAATTTGATAATGTGTTTGTTGTACATGCTACGATTGACTTATGCATCTAATTTGTAAAATATAATATCCATAATAATTCTCAGAGGTGACAACGTTCTCGTCATGAAACATTTCTAACCTTTCTGCCATAAGGAATCCTTAATGTATAATGTAATATGTAGGCTGAAGCATGGGCCTAGATCTTCAGCCCACTGTGGATATCTTCCATGTTTTATTGTAAACCTACAGTACGATAAACACTCAGTCTGACGTGGGTGGAAATGTGATCCCTGACCTATAACAACTCTGGCTACTTGGGTGGATGATCAAATTGAAGCTTCAAAGTCCTTGTGGTCTTTTTTCCTCTTCCATCTCGTTTTCTAACACACGTTTAATAGTTGTTCAGATGTGTTTTGGAGCAGATTACATTTCTATACTCTCTGGTCCCTCGAGGCTCTCCCAGTGAGGCTTTACAATGTAACATGTTAATAGGACAGCTTTTAATGACGAGATACCTTTCATGCTTAGATTCACTTTTGGCATTATTGTCTCTCTTACTCTCTAGGGCCTTCGTTTCTGTAACATAAACACAATTTTGCCCACTCCGATTCAAGGCTAGAACTACTTTGTTTTTTTCCCTAGTGGTTCTAATGCGTCTGACCTGATGTGTATTTTGATAGTGTTTCTATTTCCCTTTTGAATGTATTGTGTTGTTTACAAGGTGTTTTCCAATTAATTTGGACTATTGGCTGTTCTGTGACCACTCCCTCTTCAATCAGGGTTGATTGGAATATGCTTTGATCAAAAGAAAATACATTGTACAGCAGGGGCGCAACTTTGGTTTTAGAAGTGGAGGGGAACTCTTTTTTTAAATATAGATATTTTTTTACATCCAGTCGGATAAACACTCCAAATAGCCTACCCGACCACTTGGAGGCGTCTGCATGGTCCTAAAGCAAACCTTTGCCTCGTTTTGTATCACATTCCAATGATAAATCTGGGGGGGGCGTCAAAAATACAATTTCAGAATGTGGGCAGCAGTGAAAGTTGCGCCCCTGTTGTACAGTATCATTCTAATTTTGTGCTACCTTATGTAGGCCATGCAGATGAAACACATCAAATTTTTGAATCTTTGTTCCATAGAACATGCCATACAAATGAAGGCATTTCAATTAATTATATGAAGAATGCCTTGGTTCACCTTCTTCTTTTTTACCAAAGAGCACCTTCTATTTACAAAAGACATACTATTGTAGACCCTAGCAGCGCTTCCCTTCCTTCTATTTTCTACATGGCCAATTTTGACTTTGCAGCTGGCCTATCTAAGGAGATATCGCTCAGTTCTGCCTTCAGGACAAGAATAATGACAATAAACATTAACTAGCCCCTAAGAATCCCATGTGACCAGTAGATGTCACCATCCTCACATTTACAACTGGTCGCTTCCTCCCTCTGGGATTATTCTGACTGAGAGTGAATGGTACACCTGCAGTGAGAACCAATTGAACATGTAGTCAAGTTAAATGTGAAAGTGGACAGGACAGGACAGGTATGTTGGACATTCGTCATAAGACGTATGATAATGTAACAGAAAGGCGTGATGCTGGGTAGTATGCTCATTGTTCATGCAGTCCATTATACAACCCCATGTCTCTGCCCAACTCTTCATTCTGTCACCCTCTGCCAAAATACAACTTAAATCAATCCCTTGTTATTTGAATTGTAAAACTAGCCATACGTAGACATTTTTAGTTAAAGCAAAACTAAGTTTGGACACTACAAGATGAAAGGACACATTTGCTATTGGCTCTGAGATGTGGCATCACCTTGAAATACAACACAACACTGTTACTGGAGTACTATAACTTCCAACACTGACCTCCCATCAACCTTTGAATTCAGCAGCACATTTGTATTGATTCAAGATAACATTGCATTTCACTAACAAATGCTACAGTGCTAGCTATAGTTTCTTTTCACTGACTGGGAAGGCATATAGTGCTGACATTGGAGAAGGAGAAGACTTGACATTGGAGAAGGAGAAGACTTGTGACCCGGGCCAGGAGAATGCTGCTAGCTATCGGTGCTGGAGAAGTCTGTCGCAGGGAGTCCATTATTGGCCCTGGAGGAAGCTGGGGATTAGAACACCAAAGAATTTCAATAAAATAAGTGTCTGTTTGGGGGGCGGGGGGGGGGGGGTGGCTCCTTCATTGTCCCATCAGTGACTGAGAGCGAAAAGAGGGGAGTGGGAGAAGCATTGTGTTTGCAGAGCCCTCTGAGGAAGGTGGTTATTAGGGGGGATGGCAAGAGGGCTGGCTGTTGACTTTGTCTTGAAGAGTGCGAACAAAGTCGCTGGTACATAGCCCCTCTTCTCTCTCGGTCTCTGTTCTCTCTCTCTGTTCTCAGACCACCTTGTTTACGAGTGCCATGAATACTGCCCCTCCACTCTGAGACCCCCGCCACCCCCAAACCTGCACGGCGGCTCATTGTGGGGCTTAAGTGCCCTTTAATTAGGCTTGGGCTCAGTGTCCGACTGAAGACCGCCAGCCGAGGGTTTAAGGCTCTTCCCTCCCTGTGTGACAGTGGCTTGGCCTTCCACACCAACAGGGGATCCTGCTGCATAGCTAAAGGATGAAGTGTTTGCTGCTCTAATGAAAAAGGTTTGTTTGGGGGAGAGTTCTTGTCGCTCTTTGTCCCCAGCTTACAAAAATCCTTGACAAAGGCTGCAGCGATATTATCCAAATGCTCCCATTTCCAGGACACGTTAGCATTATAGCGTTCGGGAGATCCAGAGCAGATGGATGAGGATGCAGTCTCTGGATACAGAGAGGCCTACTGGTAAAGTGCGCCAGACATTCATGACAGCACACAACACAAGATGCGTTTCCGTTGCAGATGGGACACATGTGCAACATCGTTGCATTGTCCTGGAGTGAAACAAAAAAACTGTGAGACATTGAATTGTATCTCTGTCAAACACATGTAGAGGCACAGGTGCATGCACACGAACACAAGCAACACACATAAACACACACCATTGTTATTGTGATGGAGCGCATTTCATTATCATATCAGGGCAAGACACAGGACTCCAAGTATGACAGGGGGAGACGGGCATTGAGAACTGACTGAACTGCACTGGCTAAATGAGTAATTTCTGGAAACCCCATTGGGTCAGGAGCTTACAGAGTTAGGGATTTGAAAGAAAGACACAGAGGAAGGAGAGAAAATGGGAGCGAATGAAATAAACAAAGACAGAAAGATGGTCTAAGAAAGAACTAATGAAAGAAAAGAAGTGTGTGAGGGGAGGGCGGAGTTGGGCGTGTTCAGAAACTTTTTCGCTACAGCCCAGTGTGTGTAGACACCCTCCTAATCCTGGTTTTATTGGCTGCCTGTGTCCGGCCACATTGGTCGGATTGAGTGGGAGTGGGCGGGAGGCGGGGGGCTGAACACATGTCCTTCCTTTGTAGTAATACGCTGATCAGGCCTGAGAAAGAGCCGGACTTGGTTACAGCCTTTCTCAGGTCACCGTAGAAACCAGCACAGCAGGGGTCCTCTATGTGTGCCCCCCCTCCTTGGCATATACTGATACAAGTACATAGTCTCTCTCTCACTTACACACAAATGCTTGAGGACGAGCACACGCATGCACAAGAATAGACACGCACGCATGTTTTATGTCACTATTGAGTTTTTGACATACATCCATACATTACGTATATAACAAAGATTAAACAAGTTATGATGTTTCACAGAATAGCCTACTTCTCAGGCTGTCATGAGTCATCTTCAGAGAGAGATATAGATACGTATGGTATCAGACAGACGTAGCATCTTAATTTGATCACCCTGTTGCTGGAAACTTTAACTTGTAGTGTATTTGTGGTTAAAAAAGGCTTCGGAAGTTTGTAATTTTCCCTTATGAAAAATGGCTCAATCCCTACAAAAATTACAATTAATTATAATCCACATAATAATGAGCATTTTCTGTTGCTGCAGGAGTATCTACCTGCTGTAATAAACTGGCTCAAATTAAGATCCTACATCTGCACAATGAAAAACTCTCCATGGGTCACAGTTCAGGACCAGGTTTCATAGAGTTGTAGATTCTAACTGTAAATTTCCAGACAGTTTATCACATTGTGGCTTTGACCTGCAGGGAAACGTGGTTTCAATGTTGTTCAGATGCAGACCGCAGACCATTCCATCGCCTCCGATCGTAAATTGTGCACTTGTCACATTCCCCATCCATCCATCGTTGGCCCCGCGAAGCGTCGATCACTCCTCAAGAATGCTGAGCTCGGCACATTTTCAAACTCGTTCACCGTAGCACAGGACAATGTCTGTGATCGAAAGCAGACCTTAGTTCCTTGTCGTGAGCCTCACAGATACATACCCCATCTTGACGGGTACGTATACAAGGCCGCATGTCATTACTGTCAATATGACTCACATTTTTTTTTGTGGATAGTGACTGATGTTTTCTTTTCTCAAGCCAGGCGATATTTGGTCCCAAAGTGCATCGGTCACAGCTTCTTTGTTGTGGGGGAAGAAAACAGGAGGAGAGCGAGGAGTGTATTCTGTGACTGACCTCTAGGCTGGGGTCACTGGGCTCTGTCCCTGTAGTAGGTAGGCAGCTCTCCCCTCCAGAGGGCACACTCCCAGCCCCTACTGTGAAACCTTTCAGCCCCTTCCTTCAGCCCCTCCGGCACTCACTCCCTCCTGCCCTGGGGTAGAGCATGACCACCACCACCCCCAGGCAGCACATCAGTTGTCACCAGACAAACCTTACCCTGGGGTACATTTCATAGCCACACCAGAGAAGACGAGAGAGCTTTGATTGGTGGTAACCAATAGGGTTTATTTTAGGGATGTTGAGAGGTAGTAGTATAAATGAGGTTTGGATGAAGGGCCAACATGATCCTCATGGGTACTGCATGCAGAACATTAAAGCCGTGACCAATTCCTCTTTGAGGCACCTGTGCCACTATGTCTACATCAGTACAAAAGCTACAACAGATCATCAAGGAAATAATTTAGACAAGTTTAGTCAATTAATAATGTTTCTCAAAAGGATGATTACTTCAGTGAATAGCTGTGTGTCTCGTAAGAAATATAACGGTTGAATTAATCTCACGGTAAATCACTTTTAAATAACTCAGATTGATCTTGTTTTGACTCAGGCGTGATGTCACGGCATTGTGCAGTGTTTCTGTTAGAAAGAAAACACCATCTGAACACACAGAATCATAAGAACATAGAGGAACCACTAAGAGCATTAGACATCATTCTCTAACCACACGATGCAACACACTGGCAAAACTCTAATAACAAGCTGTTCAACCGAGAATAGATTTTCTCTCTATAGGGGAAACATAAGAAATGTATCAATTTCCGCTAACGTACTGCAGTCTTTTCATGGGTTCATTTATGTTTTTGCTGTTGTGGTACAGTACATCAATATGCCTTTGTTGAAAATAAAACGTTTCCCTAAGTCTTGATATAAATAAAAGAGCATTTAACCCCGTGACTCAACAAAAGTGTGAAGTTTGTAATGTCACAAATCAGTTTCCAAACATCTAAATTGACTTTGGGTTAGTTCTAGAAATAGTGCCCCCTTCTCCCTCCTCTCTCCGACTACTGCCTGCCCCACAGCCCATCAAAATGACAATGGTATTGATGTAAAATGTGTCACCTTTGGCCCACTACAGCATATAAACTTGCGTGACTGGGTCGACCACCATGTTTTATGGCTTTATTGTGTCTCCTTTTATGTCCTCTTGTCGGTGTGGGAGGACAACAATTTAGAAAATCCACTGTAAATGTCTCCCTGTGTGCGTGACAGAGAAAGGGTGTGTGGGTGCACTGTATGCACATATATCCGGATCAATTAGTCAGGGCACAACCCCTTAAAAATGGAGTCAACACTTCCTCCCCCCGTATGCCCTCCTCTCCGTTGTCAATCCCAAAGCCTCCATGAAGAGGCAGGCCTTACATCCTTTCACCTATCCTCAGCCACTTTAGGGAGTGCTTGCTTTGAATTATCATGGATGAAATAGATTGAATAAGAACTCTACCTTTTTCCTCTGTCCCTCCCTATACCTCCCCTCTCATTTTCCCTCCCTCTCGCCCTCCCTCTTTCTCTCTCTCTTTTCACATTACCAGGGGGTGGTGTGTGATTGACAGATGGGAACAAATATTTTTTTTCGTAACCTAAGGCCATCCTCTGTGATTGGCTTGCCAGCTGACATCTCCAAACCTCGCTCGTCTTCCCCCCCTTTAATATTGGGCCTGTGGATGAGGCATCCTGAGGGAGAAAAAAAGTGGAGAGAAAAAGATATCTACCTTAGGAAAGAACCTCAGAGAGGGAGGGAAGGAGAGGACGGGTAGGAGCGTGTGTGTGCGTTTGTGTATGTGTGAGAGAGAGACTTACTCTCTTAACTACAAGGAGCCAGACACACTTCCCTGGCCCGACTCAAAGAAGGGGGAAAACAGGAGTTGTTTTTTTTGTTGCTTCAATTTCATTTAAATTCCCCTCCCTCAACAATCAAGCTTTTGCTAAAGCTTCTCCTCCAGGAAGCCTGTTCTTCATTCCCCATTGGACATTCTATGTATTGATCCATTTCCACTCCTATCACCACAAGGCATAACTCATGGATTTGTACCTGATTGGATATATGATGTGTGTGTGGTTGTCCAGCTGGCGGGTGCTTGGAGGTTATCCCATCTGGTGGTGAGTACAATCTAGAGTTTCAGCATCAAATCCTAGAGCTGCTATAGACGTTTGGTCAATGATCATTTTTAGAGGGCAGAATACAGTGCACTTTCAGTTGACTGCGTGGAAAAATGTTCCAGCCCAGTCCAAAAGAATCTTAACCTCAAACACTGGTGTAACGGAAAAGGCTTGCCGTTCTTTTCCTCTTCACTAAGGTCCATTTATCTTATTAGATAAATGTTGTGATGCTAAGGAGGTTGGAATTGTAGTTTTGAACATAAAGCTTATTCAATATCTATAGGGATTTTTTTTAAAGGAGCCTATGGATGGCATGTCTATGAAAATTGTCTCTGAATATTGGCCTGGAGCGTTTCTAAATAGCGGTTGGAATTAGTGTAATTATTGGTTTAGATAATGTCTCCATCCTCCAAGGACAATGACAACATTGAACATCTTCAGGACAAACTAAAATTGTATAAACTCAACCAAACATTTTGTGAGTCCAAATGTATAAGTACTTAGTTGATTTTGTTAAATAAAACTATAATTTTATATTTGGAGTCATACAATCAGGACCTTTTAAGTCAGCGTCATTTTGTTTTGTTTTGCCATTGTGGGTCCATATTCTACATTCTGGCCGTCGGCCCCCAATCATGCCGTGTAACTCTTCATTGTTAACTGAATGTTCTTCATTGGTTTTGTTTCGAGGGAGTTATTCACAAAAAGTGTTAACTGTTTAGTACCATCAATAGTGTTTGAAATTACTCTCATTTTGAAATTCTCCAAATCAATGAAATCAACAAATTTGTGAGACTGCCACAGTGTCAGATCTAATTGATACATAAATGGTTATAATACATTTTAATATACTTAATATAAACAATAATTAAGCATATACTTTGCCATTGAATTAGTATTGCAATATTTCCGAGGTCTATGGGAGTTTGTTGGTGTCATGATACAATCAGGTTATGCTCTGTAGGGCTTTTACATGTCTTTGTTGAAATATTCCAGAACCCATTTGGCACCCTCACATGAAATGTAGAGGATCATCTCATTACAAATTCAGCTTTATGCATCTAACCTCATAGACCTTGCTCTTTTGTAACATGAAGTATTTTATTTTTGAGATATTTGTAAGTAGGTGTATGACAAAGCTTCTTTGGATCCCGACACAATACTTGTCAGAGCTACTGCACTTTTAGTAGCCCAGTTAGCATGTGGTCCCACAGCGGTCCTGCCCAAACCACCAGCATCTTCTGGTTTCATTTACAGAGAGGGGAGCTGCCAAAGACACAGGCCACAGGGCTGAAGTGTTAATGGCAGAATGACTTTACACCCACTCCCTTGATTCAGCACACAGCATAACAAAGACACCAGGATTCTCTGTCTGAATTACCTGCAGCTGTTCTCTGCTCAAGGAGCTTACATGACACTGGTGTAATGTTCAGCTCCGGACAATGCGCACCACCTTTGATTTTGATAACTCATTTGAAGTGGAGGGTGGGAGAGGTGGAGAGGGAGAAAAGATGAAATGGCCTTGTATAGCTTCAGGTGGTCAGACAGGTGCTGAGGAATGGATGTCATGGGGCGCTGTCACTGTCGTCGTGGAGCGTTGTCGAGCAAATCCAAGAGCGGATAAAACAACGAGATGGGTATGTGGTGCGTCAAGGGAGAGGGTGCTAAGTTTCAGCGAGCCAGGGCTCCTTTCAGCTTCAGGGCGATGACTTGGTCGTAAATTCTCCAGCCAAGTGGGGAAGGGAGGGGAGAAGGAGTTTTGACTGCACCATGCCTGGCAGCCAGTCACACAATCAGAAGATGGGGTGTCAAAAACAAAACAGAGCATAAATAACTCTGGAGATGTACATATGCACAGAGGAAGATGTGATAGAGTGAAATAGCTAGCTAATGAAGGGGTTTGGAGAGGAGCTGGAGCTGCCACACAAAATATACCCCCCCCCCCCAAAAGCAGATAAAAGATAACAGTATGTTCCAAGAGGGCTCTGTATTTTATTTAACCTTCATTTAACCTTTATTTAACTAGTCAGTTAAGAACAAATTCTTACTTACAATGATGGCCTACCCCGGATGACGCTGGGGCAATTGTGCGCCGCCCTATGGGACTCCCAATCACGGCCGGATGTGATACAGCCTGGATTCGAACCTGGGACTGTAGTGACGCCTCTTGCACTGACATGTGTGCCCACTCGGGAGACCGCTGCGCCACTCGGTAGACTGCTGCGCCACTCGGTAGACTAGAGCCATCTGATAAAGGTTTTGGCAGCCTGATGCCCATCTCTAATATAAATGTGTGGTTTTGGAGAAAAATCTGTGCTTTTTTTACTTTGTATAGTATGTCTATTACTCACCTCTTACGCTATACATAAATATAGCACATCTCACAAGTGTCATCTTAAATATCAAGTATTTTGGAAAAGATTGTGGCAAAGCCCTGTACTGCTTCCATACTGTATGGTGTCTTTTGCCAGGCTATAAAACTGGGATGTATGAAAATCTTTTCTCACAGAATTTTGCGCCTGTTGTCGTTCATTGTCATCAGTCTTGTCCTGGAGGCAGAATTAACTGATTTCCCCTTAGATAGGCCAGCTGCAAAGTGATTGGAGAAAAAGGTTTGATACGTGTCAACTTTGTATTCTACACTATACTATACCTACAGTAGGCCTAAGTGTTTGTCATCATGGTAGAATGATGAGAACAGCAACTTAAAAAGATCTTGACAAGTCATCAATGTAGTTTAGGATGAGCCCATCACACATTCAAATACCATCAACGCTTGGTGTACACACAGGTAATCCCTAAATGAAAGCGCTAAAGCTAACCTGTCAGCCACTTCAGTTTGTATTCATGTGGCCATGATGAGTGAACGTCGACACTCCACATCGCCCATGTCTTACCCGTTAGAAACTCTTCAAATACCAACCTTGGTGGAACAAAGATTTGAGGTGTACATTGCCGCAGAACCGCTAAACATTTAAATCCAGCAGACTATTACCCCACTTAATATTCTGGTATTCATGGCCACTCTTCTGTTACAGAGGGAACCAGAGAGAGGATGTCACCTATGGAAACTGTATGTTACTATTCAAACTGACAGCTGTGGCTGTAGCTTTTAATGCCAGTTTTTAGCTGATCAGTGTAGCCTCCGGTAGCACCAATTTCAACACCGCCCTAGTCGGCATAATCACATCAGTTGCATGGAATCCACTTCCTGCAGGTCAGAGTGGGGATATGTGGAGCACCAAAACTATCTATTTGCTACAATCGTGACAGACAAATACAAGACATTTGTCAATACCACAGACATGGAACACAGGAAATTGCAGAAATATGATGAATGAATGAAAATGGAATGTAGGAGAATATAACACAATAGATCTGGTAAAAGATAATACAAAACAAAACACTATTTTGTATTTTTTTGTACCATCATCTTTGAAATGCAAGAGAAAGGCCATAATTCCAGCCCTTCGGAAATGTAGATTTTGGCCACTAGATGGCAGCAGTTTATGTGCAAGGTTTTAGACTGATCCAATGACTCATTGCATTTCTGGTCAAAATGTTGTATCGAGACTGCCCAAATGTGCATATTTTTGTTTATTAATAACTGTTCATGTTCAAAACTGTGCACTCTCCTCAAACAATAGCATGGTATTCTATCACTGTAATAGCTACTGTAAATTGTATATTGCAGTTAGATTAACAATAGTTTAAGCTTTCTGCCAATTTCAGATATGTCTATGTCCTGAGAAAGTTTCTCATTACTTACAACCTCATGCTAACTGCATTAGCCTACGTTAGCTCAACCGTCCCGTGGGCGGGACACCGATCCCGTAGAAGTTACAATTGCTCTTTTGGATGGAAATTTATGAGAAATCACTGTGGAAAAATTACACTTCATTTTCCCTGCTGTAAAACAGTATATCGTGCAGATATATCGGTATCAGTACGTTTCGCCCCCCAACCAATCAGAATCAAACCCAAAAAAATCACATCAGTTGGGCCCTATATAGAAGGTTAGGTAGGTAGGTAGGCAGGTAGGTAGGTAGATATATATATATAATATATATTATATATATATAATATATATATATATATATATATATATATATATATATTATATATATATATATATATATATATATATATATATATATATATATATATATATATAGAGAGAGAGAGAGAGAGAGAGAGAGAAAGTCTAAACACTGATTCCCTCTGTGATATGTGGGTAGCAGAGTAAATGATATGGTCAATCTTCTCTAAGTCATGCCTACCATACACATCCCCTGTCCTGCCCACCCCTGCCCTCTATGTGCAGGGCAACTCTTGTGGCTTAAATGCGGGCTCTAGGGTCCATCTCTGGGTCTCTGGAATGTCATTATGTGACTGTGACCCCCCCTCTGAAGGGGTCACTTTAATGATCCTCAGTGCGAGAACCTCCTCCGTCTGCAATCCTGGTGTGAAAAGATCAAGGATGTTCAGACATTATATTGAGCAGTGCAATGGGAGGGAGGGGAAAGAAAAGGGGAAATCCTTACAGAATGTTATTATTAATATTAAGACCGGTAAGGTTCCATAACAATGGCAGCCATACAGGCGGGTGTTAAAGACATCCCTAATGCCTGTGAGAATTATCTATGGGTAGTATAGTGACTTCGCCAGACAGAGTTCTGTACCATGTGAAATGCAAGTTTATTTTCTGATTTGGCTAACCTCCATTCTGTACAGTAGATATTGGACTAGCCTACATCACTTGAGCAGGTGGATAAGGTTCCCTATTTCTGCCCCAGTTTGGGTTATATTGTGCTGTGGTTCCTTTGCCACAGTGATAGCTACAGTAGCTAGCTAACTGCTTGAATTGCAATCGATGTACGTCATCCGAGTGAGCTAACACTCAGTTGACACAAAAAGAGCCTGACACCTGACTGTCCAGCTCTACAAAACAAACCACTGGCATGACGTTATCCAGTCTAGCCAGACGGTTGGGAGAGAGGTTCAAAGGAGGCTGGTAGTTCAAAGTAGTAAAGGAGATTCCTAATCTCTGCATATCATCAAAGAACATGTGATGACAAAGTCCCACAGTGCAGGGATATTACCTGCGTTAAAACACAGGTCAGGACAATTCCTCAAAGAAAAATAGGCCAAAACGCCAAGAGGCACAGGAGTCCTCAGGGGCACACACATGGACTGAGAAAGAGAGAGAGAGAGAGAGAGAGGGGGAAGTTATAAAGAGGGAAGGAACAAACTCCTTCACTCTGAAACAGAAACCCACATACACACCACAGTATAAACCTTCATTGGCCAGAATTGCCCATTTTTATAGCTCCTGTTTGAAAATCTGCTACTGGGCTCCCGAGTGGGGCAGCAGTCTAAAGCACTGCATCTCAGTGCTAGAGGCATCACTACACACCCTGGTTCGAATCCAGGCTGTATCACAACCGACCGTGTTTGGGAGTCCCATAGGGCAGCGCACAATCGGCCCAGCCTCGTCCGGGTTAGGGTTTGGCCGGGGTAGATAAGAATTTGTAAATAAGAATTTGTTCTTAACTGACTTGCCTAGTTAAATAAAGGTTAAATAAAATAAATAAATACTGGGCAGTAGCTAATCATGAACAAGAAGCAACCTTTAGACAGGCCTAGTGACTAATTAGTATTGGTCACACCTGTGCACCCTAAATGCTTAATTATAGTCAAACCTTCCCAGGTTATGTCTCAGGTCATACATGTATGCGTAACACAAGATTCCAGCTACACTATATATACAAAAGTACATGAACACCCCTTCAAATTAGTGAATTCGGCTATTTCAGCCACACCTGTCGCTGACAGGTGTATAAACTTGAGCACACAGCCATGCAATCTCCATAGACAAACACTGGCAGTAGAATGGCCTTACTGAAGAGCTAAGTGACTTTCAACGTGGCATCGTTGAATGGAAGTTAGTTCGTTTCTGCCCTGCTAGAGCTGTCCCAGTCAACTGTAAGTGAGGTGGAAACGTCTAGGAGCAACAGCGGCTTAGCTGCGAAGTGGTAGGCCACACAAACTCACAGAATGGGACCGACGAGTGCTGAAGAGCGTAATGCGTAAAAATCCTCTGGCCTCGTTTGCAACACTACCGAGTTCCAAACTGCCTCTGGAAGCAACGTCAACACAAGAACTGTTCGTTGGGAGTATCATGAAATGGGTTTCCATGGCCAAGCAGCCTAACACAAGCCTAAGATCACCATGCGCAATGCCAAGAGTTGGCTAGAGAGGTGTAAAGCTTGCCGCCATTTGACTCTGGAGCAGTGGAAACACATTCTCTGGAGTGATGAATCACGCTTCACCATCTGGCAGTCCGACAGACTAATCTGGGTTTGGCGGAGAACACTACCTGCCCAAATGCATAGTGCCTACTGTAAAGTTTGGTGGAGGAGGATTGTCTGAGGTTGTTTTTCATGGTTCGGGCTAGGCCCCTTAGTTCCAATGAAGGGAAATCTTAGTGCTACAGCATACAATGACATTCTAGATGATTCTGTGCTTCCAACTTTGTGGCAACATTTTGGGGAAGGCCCTTTCCTATTTCAGCATGACAATGCCCACGTGCCCAAAGTGAGGCCCATAAAGAAATGGTCTGTCGAGATCGGTGTGGCCTGCACAGAGCCCTGACCTCCACCCTATTGAACACCTTTCGGATTAATTGGAATGTACAGTAAATCCCGCATCAATGTTCCAACATCTAGTGGAACGCCTTCCCAAAAGAGTGGAAGCTGTTATAGCAGCAAAGGGGTACAAACTCCATATTAATGCTCATGACTTGCATCACTGCCAGGTATGGCAACTGCTCGGCAACCGACCGTAAGGCACTACAGAGGGTAGAGCATACAGCCCAGTACATCACTGGGGCCAAGCTTCCTGCCATCCAGGACCTATATACTAGGTGTGTCAGGCGAAGGCCAAAACAATTGTCAAAGTCTAAGTCCAAAATGCTCCTTAACAGCTTCTACCTTCCAAGCCATAAGAGTGCTGAACAGTTAATCAAATGGCCACCCAGACTATTTGCACTGACACCCACCCACCTTTGATTTTACACTGCTGCTATCAATGCCTATTATCTATGCATAGTAACTTTACCCCTACCTACATGTACAAATTATATTGACTAACCTGTACCTCACACATTGACTGTATATAGCCTCCTTATTGTTATTTTATTGCGTAACTTTGTTTTTGTCATTTTTGAGCAATTTTTTTCTTTAGTTCATTCAGTCAGTAAATATTTTCTTAACTAATTTTCTTAAAACTGCATTGTTAGTTAAGAGCTTGTCAGTAAGCATTTCACGGTAAGGTTGTTGTATTTGGCGAATGTGACAAATAACATTTGATTTGATGATGTTGTTTTTTTAAACTTTGGAATAAGATGTTTGACGAGCAGGTATCCACATACTTTTGGTCATGTAGTGTAATTCAATAAATGTTATGTTGAGATTGTTTCCACGTCATTTCAACCCACAAATTCTATGTGATGACTTTGAATCAACATGGAAAACTAATTGGATTTGCAAAAAAAGTAATTTCTCTCACCCAAGTTTTAACCTTAATCAAACGACAAGGTGATATTTTTGCTTGATTTCACATTGACAATTCAACCAAATGTAAATCAAAACAAATGGGCACTGTCTCACAATGCTAGGAGAGGTAAAGCCAGGGCAGTCACTGATTACTACTGTTTCCTTTGGATGGTTCACACAAACACTTTGTAAACAGGCCATGCCGTTTTCTATCTGAACAGTTTCAGTTGTGTCTGTGCTCTGACATACAGAGCGAGACTGAGAGCAAGCAAGAGAGAGAGAACGAGAGAGAGAGAAAGAAAGAAAGGGCTATTTCCACTATGACTGGCACTGCTGCACTGAGTTAAACACAGTCAGTCAGAGTGTTCTGTCTGCTCCCTAGCGAACTGCAAGCTGCACGGCTCTCACACTCAGTGTCGCTTCCTGACAGGCAGGTTCACAAGTTTACACCCCAGCTCACTGTTCTCCTCTGTTCTGACTGCAGGGGCTCCCTGTCCCAGCTTTGCACTCACTCTCAAAGTATTGAAGGAGGGAGAGCAAGAGCGAGGGAGAGAGGGATGAAGGGAGAGAGGGATGAAGGGAGAGAGGGATGAAGGGTTTGAAGGAAGAAAAAAAACAGGTTGGAAAATTTTTCTGGGGTCCTGTCATTTTTTATCTGATCAGCCCAGAGCTGTTGGACTACAAATCAAAAGTGTGCCAAAGAAAAACAGAACACAACAACACAGAGAGGAGCTGTGCATTCCAGCCTCCGCCAGGAAAAGTCCCATCCTGGGGGCGAAGCCGACAACTTCCTGTGCCCCACTTACACTCTCTTCAGAGTGTCTTTGTCTCTCCTGTGGATTCTGTGGTTGGATTATAATTGAGATTCCGATGGCAATGTTTTGGTGTTCATCCTGAGTGCATGAGGCCTCATTTAGCACAGACCTCCAGGGTAAATCTGACAACTTCTGATGTCAACATAGAGCTAGAATAAAGTTTGATAGCACTTCATTGTAGAGAGCGCTCCTATAGACCGAACAGTCTATGGACTTTATATGGTCTCTAACTATCTGGAGTCTGAGTTTCATCTTGGTGTGATTGATAAGACAACTATCGTACGCAAATGGGACTGCAAATGGGAATCATGATTGCAAGGTGTCCCGGTATCTTTTCTAACTGTCCCGTTATCTGGTTTTAATGTCCATTCTAGAATGCCCTAGCCAATCAAAAACGAGTATTCAACAATGCTGTGGTATAAGATGAATTGAATTAATCGAATCAAAGTTTTTCACACATGCACAAGACTGATTGGTATTCATCAACAACTATCCCTATGCAAATGTGTGGTGGAGAAATCTTAAATTAATCCCACTTCTCTCCTTCAACACAGATCTATCAGCAAGTCATTATTGACGGGTTATATTATGTGTAGGGGTGGTTGAGACTGAGTGTTCTACGCAAACAAACATGGTACAGTCAGTCATCACATTGAAATTAAGTTAAATGTGATATGAGTCAAAAGGTTGGTATATCAGCAGCCGCCAAATTTTCAGCAGGCTGTTATCTGTTTTATGAAGTAGCCAGTCAACACACTCAACAAGCAGGATAATGCAGTGGGTGAGGCTATGGTACAGTAGTTTCACTGAACATTCAGTTGAATTATAAGACAGCAATTTGTCCCCACAGCAGGGTATTTATCTGGATATAAATGGGGTTTAGGTGGTGGATGTGACAGTGGGGGTGGCCAATGGCGTGGTCAACGATTGAACATTTTAGAGGCTCTTCTCTTGGCCGCAGAAACAGAATTTGCTGTCTTACAGCTAATTTCCTGAAATTCTACACATTTTGCCATTGAGATACATTTTTTACCATTTTAAAGCTGGCATCCTGCAATTCTACACATTTTGCCATGAGGCTGAGAGAACATTTGCAGTTTTAAAGCTAATTTCCTGAAATTCTACACATTTTTTTCACAGTGACTCAAACAACAAAATCAATTGGGGCCCCATGCCATGACAAAAATACTCCTGAATGCATAGTTTATATTTTTGTGATTGTTTGGTCTCAAAGAATATCTTATTTAAAAATACATAGGTTCATAATAATAATAATAATAATAATAATAATATTTTGTGCGTTTCTTTGAGAAAAGAAAACAAGAGCACTAACATGTGACGTTCATAGGAGCACATCAAATTTGGTGTCAAATGAAAGCAAAGTCTACATGTTTGAGAAATGAAGGCATACAGTATATACATTACAACCATTTTCCATCTGACAATTTAGGAATAAGCAATGGTTTAGGAAAAGGAACATCTATCAGAAAAAGTATTAAAAGGCATTAGAAATACATCAAAACACATCAATATTTTTCAATTTCTCTCATGAGGAGGGAAGACAATGAAAGTTCACAGAAGTAACAAGTAAATGTAGACCTATCAATTTGTTATAGTGTTTTTACTGATAACAATTTGGTTTATGATTTATTAAGTTGGTAATAGAATGACCAAAATAATCTGTAAAAGAATGGCTACAACTGAATTGGCAACAATGGGAATTCATAGTAGTCACACACCACAATTGGGTCACCTGCTACTGTTCTCCTTTCCACTGGCATACAGTTTGGTTCAGCTCATAACAATTTTCTTTATTTTTCTGTCGCTAGGTGGTCAAATCAAGAGTCTGAAAACAGTCTGGACAACCCCTCCCTCTCTCTCCCTGTCTCTCTTCTCACTCTCTCCAGTTAACATAATTTCTCCCGGCTCTTACTGACACCTACCCATGAGCTCCCTCTCTTTCCATACACTGTAACCAGCCCACTCACCAACTGAGCACCGAACGACACTGGACGTCCATGGACGTTGAAAAATTGTTGAAATTGGGTCAGTCCAAATTTAAACCAATCATAGACGTCTATTTCACAAGTTTGAACAGCACAGTAAAGAAAAGTAGGTCAGTACAATACAGTTGTTAGCTACCTTTTGAATTTGTTTCCCGTGACGCGGTTAGCCGCAGTTGCTGGGACCGCTATATCTGTCCAGGGATCCAGCCTCAGTTGCTGAGACCGCTATATCTGTGCAGGGATCCAGCCTCAGTTGCTGAGTCCGCTATATCTGTCCAGGGATCCAGCCTCAGTTGCTGAGACCGCTATATCTGTCCAGGGATCCAGCCAACCAAAAGTTTGAAGAGCTGCTGGGCGTAGCAGCTAGCCTTGCTGCTAACTAGCTAACCAGATAGCAACGTTTCCTTAAAAGCTTGAACACAGGCCATAACGCGGTTAGCCCTTGTGGCTGGGACAGTGAATTATCCTGGGCTAGTGGCTGTCTAAATCCTTGCTGTTTGTTGCTGTTTAAATCTGCCCTCAGTATTTGGACAAAGCTCTTGAAGCTACACTACATGACCAAAAGTATGTGGACACATGCTTGTTGAACATCTCATTCCAAAACCATGGGCATTAATATGGAGTTGGTCACCCCTTTGCTGCTATAACAGCCTCCACTCTTCTGGGAAGGCTTTCCACTAAATGTTGGAACATTTCTTCTGGAACTTGCTTCAATTCAGCCACAAGAGCATTTGTGAGGTTGGGCACTGATGTTGGGCGATTAGGCCTGGCTCGCAGTCTGCGTTCCAATTCATCGCAAAGATGTTAGATGGGGTTGACGTCAGGGCTCTGTGCAGGCCAGTCAAGTCTTTCACACAGATCTGGACAAACCATTTCTGTATGGACCTCACTTTGCATGCGGGAATTGTCATGCTGAAACAGGAAAGAGCCTTCCCTGTTGCCACAAAGTTGGAAGCACAGAATCATCTAGAAGGTCATTACATGCTGGGGGCAGGTAGCGTTCTCCTGGCATACGCCAAACCCAGATTAGTCAGTCGGACTACTAGATGGTGAAGCGTGATTCATCACTCCAGAGAAAGCATTTCCATTGCTCCAGAGTCCAATGGTGACGAGCTTTACACCACTCTAGCCGATACTTGGCATTGCGCATGGTGATTTCATGAAGCTCCCGATGACCAGTTATTGTGCTGATGTTGCTTCCAGAGGTAGTTTGGAACTTGGTAGTGAGTGTTGCAACCAAGGACAGACGATGTTTACGCACTATGCGCTTCAGCACTCGGCGGTCCCGTTCTGTGAGCTTGTGTGGCCTACCACTTCACAGCTGAGCCGTTGTTGCTCCTAGATGTTTCCACTTCGCAATAACAGCACTTACAGTTGGCCGTTGCCTCTAACAGGGCAGAAATTTGAAAACACTGACTTGTTGGAAAGGTGGCATCCTATGACGGGGCCACGTAGAAAGTCACCGTAAGGCAATTCTACTGCCAACGTTTGTATATGGAGATTGCATGGTTGTGTGCTCGATTTTATACACCTGTCAGTAAGGGGTGTGGCTGAAATAGCAGAATACACAAATTTGAAGGGGTGACCACATACTTTTGTATATATTGTTTATTTTTGTACAAAATATCTAATAATGAAAGAGAAGGATCGCTTTTTAGAATTTTGACAAGTTAGTGTGGTAGAGGTGGAAAACTATTGTTATTACATTTACATTTACATTTAAGTCATTTAGCAGACGCTCTTATCCAGAGCGACTTACAAATTGGTGAATTCACCTTCTGACATCCAGTGGAACAGCCACTTTACAATAGTGCATCTAAATCATTAAGGGGGGGTGGTGAGAAGGATTACTTATCCTATCCTAGGTATTCCTTGAAGAGGTGGGGTTTCAGGTGTCTCCGGAAGGTGGTGATTATCCATCAACAATAATAATAATAATAATAATAATAAGCCACCAGGCATAGAAACTATTGAGAATGATAGCAGACTGAATTGCCACCCCTATTTGCGTTATCTATTTGCATCATCTTTAATAAAAGCTTAAAGGAGTGTATGTCTGTTCTAAGTAAACTGATGGAGAGGATTGTGTTTGACCAAATACAATGCTAATTTTCAGATAACAAGTTAACTACTGACTTTCAGCATGCATATAGAAAAGGGCACTAAACTTGTACTGCACTGACTGATGATTGATTAAAATAAATTGATAATATATTTGATAGTTGGAGCTGTATTCTTAGATTTCAGTGCAGCTTTTGAAGTTATTGATAATACATTGTTATAAAAAAAAACAAATCACATTGTTGGAGAGTTATTTAACTAATAGAATCCATAGAGTATTATTCAATGGAAGCTTCTCTGTGGTGTCCCTCAGGGCAGTTCCCTTGGGCCTTCACTCTTCTCTATTTTTACAAATGATTTGCCACTGGTCTTACTCAAAGCTAGAATGACTATGTGTATGGATGACACCACATGTCAGCACCCAAAGCCAGTGAGCTCACTGAAATGCTAAATAAGGAGCTACAGTCAGTATCAGAATGGGTGATTATTAATAAATTGGTCTTAGATATATCTAAAACTAAAAGCATTGTATTTGGTTCAAAACGTTCTCTAAAACCTAAACCTTAACTTGAGTTGTACATAAAGGGCAGCACACCCATTAAGCAAGTTGAGAAACCTAAACTCCTAGGTATATCATTGAATGGTCAATTATCATGGTCAAATCATATTGACAAAGTTGTTGTGAAGATGGCGAGGGGTGTGTCTGTTATTAAAATACATGTTGTGTTTTTTTTACACAAAAATGAACTGTACTAGCGCTGGTCTTGTCCCTTCTTGATTACTGTCCATTAAAATGGTTAAGTGCCGCAAAGAATGAAAGCAGCAGCTGGCTCAAAACAGACACACACACAGACACACTCTAACACACACATTATTGTTGTTGTTGTTGTATTGTTTGTATTATGTTTCAGTTGCATTGTTTGTATATCGTCGTATTTTACATTTGTATGGCACTCCTTGTCTATCAGTGTTTTGTTACTTTTCATGTTTTGTGTTTTTTTATGGACCCCAGGAAGAGTAGCTGCTGCTTTTGCAAATCTAATGGATATCCTAATAAACAAATAAACTGTACTGTACTGTGATGCCCAAACTTTTGAAACATAGACGTCTATGATTGGTACAGATTTTTACGGTCCAGACCAACCAAATTTGGTATTGTTTGGGGACAGAGCTCATTAGAATATTAACCCGTGAGTAGAATAATACCCAAACATGCAAAGGAGGTTATTACATTTTTCTACCTTTTGTGTACCTATTCCGGCTACATCACTATGAAGAGAATAACATTCATAATTATGCATTTCAGTATGGTACAGATCAGGGACCCATAATTTAATTCTGTTACCGTAATTCCGTTACCAGGTGTTAATCCACTTCACTTACTGTAGTTCAATAACCAAAATAGATTTTTTTAAACTCAAGGTGTCATATCATAGCTGACACCCCGTTCTTTTTGCAGACATCTTGTAATCTTAATTCGGAGCATATACATGGAAAATGTGGTTGCATAAATCCTGAGGGAGATTTTGACAGAAATTCTGCTACCAAATTTGTTTCTGCACAGTGCTTCCAGTAAATGTGTTTTTGTAAAATTCTCAGTGGAAATTGTTCCAAGTAGTCTTTGTGCATAGAGTTGTATGGTTTGTTTAACTTGGCAATCAATAGTTTTTGTTTGGCATATTTTAAAAGTGAAAAATCTGAGTCTCAGCGTAATTCTGTTACTGTGGAATAGCCCTTCTCTACATAATCTATATCTGATTGTAGTCGTTTAAGTTAACACTAAAAACGTTTTACCATCCCGTAAATTGTTTATTTATTATTTATTTTATTTTTTACTGTTTTGACTTACTTTTCTATGCAGAAAAAGCACTGTACAGTAACTATGACAGGGTAACCATGTGTGCACCTAAATGCATGGCATGATAGGAGTAAAGCCTTTGAGTACAAGTAGCAACAGAGCCATCCCCTCTACACAGGCACACATCACCCTATTTTCCATGAAGCTTTGAACAGTGCCTGGGGAATAATGCATAGAGGGATGGATTGTGACAGGCTGGTTTTCTCTAATCCTTCTCTCCCTATCTGGTTTGCTCTCTCTTCCTAGGCCCCATTATGGTCATAGTGCCATGGGCAAACGTTGCATTTTTGCCGATTGCAACTCAGTCAGAAGACATTAGCAATACCCCTCCTGGAAATGTTGGTTACTGCAGTTAAGTAGCCTAGCCTACCTGCACTTTACTCAAGCTAAAGGGAGTTTGACAGCTTGTTGAGCATAATTGCTGCTCTCCATTCAACGTCTTCATTGTTGCATGTGTGTAGCACGTGTGAGTAGCCTAGGCTAGCCTAAAACCAGGCATGCATTAGCATAGATTCAGGAATTAAATTGTCCATCTATTAACTGAAAACCGAATCCCCAGCCCTGTAACATTGCATGGATCTTACCTGATAACTTTTCATTGCCAAAAGTTACAACTTGTGGTGTATTTTAGTGTAGGCAACATCACGCGAAAAGATTACAATCGGTAACAAGGCGCGGGAAGAAGAGGAACAGCACGAGACTGTTTTACTGACAGAACGGCTATCTGTCCTGCCGGTCTAGATAATTCGTGTCGGTTTGCTCTTGTTGTGTTTTTGAAATATCACATAGTGGCGACTCTCTTTGATATGATATATGTTTGGTAAACCTTTACAAGATTAAAGTTAGCAACGTACAAATGGTGAAGGTCTAAATGGGGCGCCATGTTGGCGGAAGTTATGTTAACTCGTTGACAACATGACTGGCATTTTCTGCGCTGTGAAAAACGTGTAGGCTATTTACATCAACAAGTAAACTTGAGCAATAATGGACCAAGCAACCACAAGTCTAGTTCCAGAAGTGTTCCTCCTGATGAAGGCTCCAACAAAATGGTGAGTTCAGCAGTGACTTTAACATTATTGGAAATCCTAAATAATTCAAATGTGTCTACTAATACAATGACTGAAGCAATTTAAAACAGCAACTACATAGTCACAGTGTCCTGTTCTTTTATAGGCCTATTACTGGATAGATGGATGACAAACTAACAACAATATTGGTGAATTGAGATAGCTTGCTTAGTTATCCCCTTCACATGGCTACATTCAAATGATAGAGAATGGGATGAGTTGTAGCCTAGGCCTATTGAGGAAAAAAGTTGTCAACATGGTATAACAGCACTGTCATAGGGACATCATTTTCAGGAATATGCCCACTCACTTTACAAAGTAAGCATATAGGCCTAATACAACTGAGTGATTGCACATGTTACAGTTGACATTGGCTTTATACTATTGGAGAGATTAAGATGACTACACATTTTAGGTCATTTTCCTTGACTGGTGTTGAGCTGAATGCATGACTGGAGGTTAAAGTGATGATAGGATAGGAGGCCTAGCTGGTCATGAACTTCAAACTGCTCCTACATGCCACCAAGCTCAAGGCAATGAGGTCAGGTGTCATGCTTAAAGTGGTTCAGAGGGTCGCAAAGTGTTTTCTGTGCCTCTGGGCATGGAGTACCTGGCTGTCACAAAGGGAAAGTCTGCTCTTAGACAGGTATGACATTTTGACCCCAGTGATTTAGACCTCCCACAGAGATAGCGGCAAAATATTCTAGCCACACATACTGATTGAATCAAAGGTTATTCAGCAGCTAAGGGAGTGGTGAAGCAAACCTTCATAAAATACATATGGAGCAGAATCCGAACCTTCAGAGGCTTTGCCCCTGTGAAAATAGCCTTGATAGATATGTCCTTCATTTCAACCGTTTTGCACTTTGTGGTGAAATCCCTTTGTCTCCTCTTCTTCGTGTCTGTGGTTTCTAGTGGCCCATATGCTCATGTCGAGTTGCTTTTGATACTGAGAAAACCCCCAACCAGCAGTACTAATCCCCCACAGGGCCAGAGGAGGCCCCACAGTCACAAACCTGCCTAGGCATGCACCTGCCAAGCAGTTTCTGCTCCTCTGTCTACTCCCCTAGAGCGGATTCCCCCGGCATTCTGCTTCCCTCAGCCCATGCCCTGCTGCTTTTGTGCTCCTCTCCCACTTGGTTGAGACACATCGCTCATAGCTTCCAAGAAGCGAGGCAAAGCCGACCGGCTCAGCGTGATATACGCACAGCGCTCTGTCTCTGTGTGTGTGTGTGTGTGATATGCCTGGCACCCACAGGCTTCTCCTCAGATCTAAGACTGTCATTAGCACCTAGCCAAAGACAACCCTTGCTTTCATCTCGTCAGTCCATTACAGACCAAGTGAGGCTCATCCTTTACAAACAAAATAAAAGAGGACGCAGAGCCTCAGCGTGTAGTCTAAACACGCTAAGTCCACAAGAAAACCCTCCTGCGGTTAAGTAATTGACTTCATCAGACATCCACACATCGCCTTCGAAACTGGTACGTCAGTAGCAAACGTACCAGAAGGGGACGGGGCGAGCCGATTGGCTATGTGGTGCCAGGGATGGGCTCCACCACGACAGGCAGCTCCATGCAGGGCCAGGGCATCAACTCAGGTCCGCCCCATAGCAGGTTGGGAGATTAATGGGCAGTAGCACAGCTGGCAGACTGTGTAATTACGCAACTTAGTCACTCAGTCACTCCAGACAGAGTGAAGTCAGCAACACTTGAACTCAGTGGCATTTCTGGGATTGGCCGATGAGTTTATAAGGTCTTCCCTCATGCCTGAGTAAACATGGCCTTAGATTACTGGATAACAGAAAAATATGGATAGATAAAAAATGACCACTCTCTAATTACCAGCACATAAATCAGAGGTCTATTTTTGTGCAAGGGAACATGAAATATTATGGAACTATTTATTCAGTTGATATCATTGGGATATTGTTATTGGGCCGACAGATATTTATGAATACGAACATATATTTCAAGTGTGTGTTTAAAATAACAAAACTCAGCATTGAAATGAGTTAGCGGTTTGAAGCCTGGGTGAATGCAGGTGAAATGACTTTAGCTTTACCGGGCATATTTTAATCTTTTGAGATGGGACTGCTCACTGCAAAGACTTTGAACTAGTCACTTCCCTCACTTCCCTCCATCTTTATTTAGTCCAGAAATTGCATGATCTTTCTGAACATTATTGGTATGTTAGTGCAAGATGAACATGTGGCAGGCCAGGCAGTGATGACTGTTGACAGTCTCACATGTTCCATCAGCTTAGCTGCAGTACTAGCCAAGCCATTCAGCCTGCTGTCTCAGTGCGTAAGCCCCATTGGCAAGCAGTGAAACCTGGGAGCCTGCTGTAACAATGCTTACCTGTATTCCAAAGGAGATCAAAAAGCAAAAGTGTGAGGAAGGCGGTGGTGGGGGGGTTGTGGCTGGGAGAGAAAGCAAAGCGTACATGAGCTGTGAACTTTTCCCTCTGACTTCAATGGCTTGGCCTTTGTGTTGGGGTGGGTTGCAGCAGGGCGCTCATCTTTCAGAGTCAGTGGCTGCCGTGATAGAGTTGCGCCCCGCGGCTGGCCTGAGGTCTTCCCGAGTGGCGCTCTGATCCGATCAGCACTGATTGTTCCCCATGATTCTCTCTCTCTCTCTCACACACAGTCTCTCTCACACATCCTCTCTTACACTCTCTCACACTCTAAAATGTCTGTGTATGCTGATGAAAAAATCAGTACAGTACAATATCATGAAACGGATAAGGATCATGAATGCTCTGTCTCTTGAGAGAAGCTACTGCTAAATTATAGTACTGTCAATTTAGCTTACAGGACTTAATATCTGCAGCAATGCGTTGTGGTGCATGGTGGATTGCGCCACTTTGCATAGGTAGGTAAGGGCATGTTTATAAAAGTGGCATACACTCGCAAATAAATAAACAATAAAACCTCAAAATCTCATAACTACTTTATGGCAAACATAGCATCTTCAAGAAGGTGCAGTTTTGTTTGAGCCTGTCATCACAGTAAGCATGTTAAAACATGGACATAGCAAACATCACCTTTTCCTCTCCTTCCCTTATCTAAGGAGAAAAAACAGGCAATTAAAATTAATTACCTTGATGAAACTATAATGGTTTCTGGCATCCCTGGATGATCTGGGCTGTCTCGTTGTGGTGATTAATCCATGTTTAGGCACATCTTTGCCAGCCCGCTGGTGAAGCACAGGGAGTTTCAGGAATGCCATATGTCCAATACGACACATGGCACAAACTTAACTGCATACACACTCTTACAAACACACACACACACATCGCATATCAGAAATTAGGCTAATAACAGAGAATTGAGCATGTGTGTTGTTTGTGTGTGTCTTATCTAGAGGAGAAACTAAGAGACAGATTAGTGTGTGTTATCTTTCGGATCATCAGGATCTGCGGGGGCTAACAAGAGGGAGCTCTTTGAAAAGTCAATACTAATAGGTCATATCCCTTTCATGAAGAGGTGCTATTATCTTCTGTAAGTGCAACTGCATTAAGCACTCATGCAGCCAATAAAACACTCACTGAGTCAACCCAACCCCCACAGAAAAACAATAATCAACCCCACCTACTGCAAAAGCAACTCTGAGCACAGAATATATTAAAACCAATGGGACAAAAAGTTTCATTTTGTATATCAAGAGGCAATCTGCTTTCTTTCTTTGAACAATATGCCTCTGGATGGTCTCCCTGGCATATATAACCCTCCCTGCCATTGAGGCAATGAGTTCAGGGAGGGCCTTCTTTTCTCAATGGCAGCAGATCCTATAGATGGCTTCTCGTTAGAAAGCTGATTGGAGATACAGATAGACTGACAGACTGTGTAGGGTAGGCGCTAGACTAGACAGTAATATACTGTAGGTCTGGATGGGCAGGTACATGACACACTCCCCCGTCCTTCCCTGTGTTGCAGGTCCCTAGCCTTGGGGCAGCAGTACTCGTCTCTGGGCTCCCAACCCATCCTGTGTGGCTCTATCCCCGGCCTGGTGCCCAAGCAGCTGCGCTTCTGTCGCAACTACATCGAGATCATGCCCAGTGTGGCCGAGGGCGTGAAGCTGGGCATCCAAGAGTGCCAGCACCAGTTTAGGGGGCGCCGCTGGAACTGCACCACCATCAAGGACAACCTGGCCATCTTTGGGCCCGTACTGGACAAAGGTAGGCCTCCTACTGTAACAGGACTGTTTGTATGAAGAATACAAATATACTCTTTCCTCTATACTACCAGTGAGGTATTCATATGAAGGATGTAACTGAGATATCTTTGGGATATATGAATTACAGCCAAGTACCATATAAAACATACAAAAAAACGCATTGATGTACAACAACCATGGAATTTGACTCCTCAGTAAAAGATTAGCTAATCTGACTTCAACAGGCGATTGCAGGTTCTATGAGGAAACTACTTTTTCTCACAGCGGTGATAAAAAGATTAAAGGGACATATCAGCAGTAGTGGAAAAAGTAAAAGTAAAGATACCTTAATTTAAAAGGACTCAAGTAAAAGTGAAAGTCACCCAGTAAAATACTACTTGAGTACAAGTCTAAAAGTATTTGGTTTTAAATATACTTAAGTATCAAAATTAAATGTAATTGCTAAAATGTACTTAAGTATCAAAAGTAAAAGTATAAATCATTTCACGTTCCTTATATTAAGCAAACCAAACGGCACTATTTTCTTGTTGTTTTAATTTACGGATAGCCTGGGGCACACTCCAACACTCAGACATAATTTACAAAAAAGCATTTGTGTTTGGTGAGTCTGCCAGATAAGAGGCAGTAGGGATGACCAGGGATGTTCTCTTTAAGTGCGTCAATTGAACAACTTTCCTGTCCTGCTAAGCATTCAAAATGTAACAAGTACTTTTGAGTGTCAGGGAAAATGTATGGAGTAGAATGTACATTATTTTCTTTAGGAATGTAAAGTTGTCAAAAATATAACCCCAAAAACCTACTTAGGTATTACTTTAAAGTATCTTTACTTGAGTACTATACCCCACTGCATATCAGTGAGAAAATGGGAAACAAGGTGTGTAAACAAATGTGAGGTAAGTACCGTAAACTGACATAGGGATAGAAGAACCCATTGCTCTGCTGCTGAGCACTGCCTGTTCCACATGCTCCTACTGACAAATGACCCGCAGGGTAATTACAGTAATATACACCTTTCCTTACTGCTGTGAGAAAGGAGCGCTGGTACAAGCACTGACAGATTATTTGACGTCCATCCATCTCGCTACCTTCAACATCACATTTGTCTTTTGAATCTGTGTGTCTTCTTCTGAGCTTCCCAACCTTGTTGATGTTTTCACACATGAAAGTTAGTTAGTGTTGTAAATCTTTCAAGATTAGCTCACACAATTACAGTTGATACACAGTTGTCACAGTTAATACACTGGAGATCATCTGCCAGGCTTTTCACAGTGAATACTAATCATCAACGGTCTTAAGACTGACTGGGTGCTTTAAACAATCTGATACAAAAGCACAGAACGCACTAAGAAAACAGAACCTGGGGTGCTCGGAGTAGGCCTTTAAATACCTAATGATGAAGATGGGTCTTTGTGTTGCGGAGTGAGGCTGCTGATTGGATATTAATTAGCCTGCGTGTCAGAGGGAAAGGGATCTGGGCAGGAATGGGCAGTGTGAACCTCCATCTCTCTCCTAAAAATACATTTTAAAAAAGGGAGCGGGAAGGCCAAATGAGATTACATGCAATAGAAAGGGGCTGGAGGGCTCAGCTCAACCCCTACTGTGCCTGAAGACCAGTGCGCGCCTCACACAGCCCGGCTCCCACGGACGCCCCATTCACACGCCCTTTTGACTCTGTCATGAAAACAGGCTGAAAGGGGATCTCCCAACCTACCCTAGGCCGGCATGTTGGGGTGAGGTGGAAGGAAGGCAGGGGGTGCTGGCGAGGGAGGGGGGGGCAGCCTGAGTCGGGAGTGACGGCATGGGGTTGACGAGGGAGGGGGTCCCAGACCAGGGTGGCTATACCATTCCCCCACCACCTTAACCACTATGGTGTTTATGGTGGTGGCTACAGGCGGAAAATGGGGGGTTGAGGGTGCAAAGTGGTGGTGGTGGTGGTGGTAGTGGAGGATGGGGTTTCAGGGTGGTGGTGGAGAGAGGGTGTTGGAGGGGGGGAGTTTAGGGATTGCCAACTCTGGGCAGAGCGGGGCTGCAGGGGCGCGAGTCGCTGGGCCCTTTGTGTGGGTAATCTAGTGTGACACAAGGGAAACAAAGGCGGATTGATGGGCCCAGCAGGTAGCAGGAGCAGCGCAGCCTTGGCTGACAGCCAGAGCTCCCGGGGCCCACAGCTCACAAGCCCCCGTTGTGGAGAGCCCAGCATGGCTTGCCAGGGCTAGCTGGGACTCCCCCTCGCCTCTCAACCAGAGGTGTGTGCGATCCAATCAAACAAACATTGAGGTTTTAGCACACAAATTACGTTTTAGCGGTGTTTACCTAGAATGAAGCACACTGGAAAACATTTTTGATTGTGGGCACTTTGTCTTTAATCATGGTTTTGTGACCATATATTTACCAGATGTATTACCTGATTGGATATTGTGTGAGACATGTTGTCATGTAGATAACAGGGGTGATGTTTAGTGTTAGTTCAGTAACTATATTACATTTCCACTTCTCAGGATTTCCCATCAGTACAGCCATATGACCTCTCACCCTATTATGAACTGTGACTCTATTCAGCCATTCACATAAGGTTTCAATCAAACAAAGGCTTAAATACAAAAAATAACGTCATGAAAGGTTGAGCGCTAATTAACTTTATGAGCTCGTTAAATGTCCCCTAGCGACCAAAACGACAACTTTTTTCAATTATCTTTCTCTCTGTTTCATGAAAATTAACACTGCAAAGACTTGTAGATCGCCTTACACTGTAGAATAACTAACTTCCCTGCAGGTGTTTAGTAGAGAGAACTACTAACTGCAGTCAGTTTTAGAGGGGCTAGGCCTCCCTAAATGCTTTAACAGTGGCTCCATTGCAGAGTGGGCCCTCCCCATACCCTCTGTGTGTGTGTCCCTGCCGGTGTGTGTGCAGTGCGAGGTGGTGCAGTAGAGAAATGGGTAAGCCCTCAGCACACAGTAAGTGAGCTGCGATTGTGAAGCAATGGTGTCTGGTTACATAATAAGTTGTTCCGTTCAAAAGAGGCGTAACTCCATCTCTCAGCACAAACACGGAGCAAAGCAGACGCACTGCAAGGTTTCTACCTAGAAGCCCTGTGGGCTCTGACAGGGGCAGGAGAGTGGGGGGGGGGGTGACATTCCTTAAATACTTTCCAATGCAAAACAGCACACCTCAGGGATGACAGAAGGTCATTGAGATCTCACTGGGCATTAGGCCCTACTGACACCAGCCACAATATGGCGATGCCACAGCTAGGGGACATGTCTCATGTAGCCATCTCTACGACGCTTTCCAAAATCTCTACGACGCTTCCCAAAATAATTGATCGCTGATTTATTGTTTCCACAAAAAATGGGTCAATTTATCGCAATATGAATTTTTGTCCATATCTCCTAGCTCTATGGTAGATGTTGAGATGATGAGAGTGAAGAGAATTTCACCCAGTGTTTTCTACACTGATCAGGGCCCAATGTTTTAAATCCTCTCAAGGACTTTTTTCCTGAAAAACATTATTCTTGCAGTACATTGTGTGTCAACCAAGTATTTATCGCTATGATATATGAATACCTGCTTGAAGGTGAAAAGCTGTGTTAATAGGTTTGTGCCCAAGGGTGTCATTTTCATTACCACTGATGTATGGAAGTTGGCAGCAGTGAAGATTGCAGAAACTGTTTTGTTAAGAAGATGGTACTAAAGATTAATTGATTGAATTTACTCCTTCCTTTTTCTCGCTAGCCACCAGAGAGTCGGCGTTTGTCCACGCCATCGCCTCTGCGGGCGTGGCGTTTGCTGTAACGCGGTCATGCGCTGAGGGCACGTCCACCATGTGTGGCTGTGATTCCCACCATAAGGGTCCCCCGGGGGAGGGCTGGAAGTGGGGCGGCTGCAGCGAGGACGCTGAGTTCGGGGTGCTGGTGTCCAGAGAGTTTGCCGATGCCAGAGAGAACCGGCCCGATGCACGCTCTGCTATGAACCGGCACAACAACGAGGCAGGACGCACGGTAAATAGGCCTACACTGAGGATTTACTAGAATGGATATATTGGTTATACATACTATACAAAGTAAATATGTAATGTAAATACACATACAGTAGAAGTCGAAGTTTACATTCACTTAGGTTTTCCACCACTCCACAAATGTCTTGTTAACAAATTATAGTTTTGGCAAGTCGGTTAGGACATCTACTTTGTGCATGACAAAGTAATTTTTCCAACAATTGTTTACAGACAGATTATTTCACTTATAATTCACTGTATCACAATTCCAGTGGGTCAGAAGTTTACATGCACTAAGTTGACTGAAAATGATGTCATGGCATGAGAAGCTTCTGATAAGCTAATTGAAGGTGTACCTGTGGATGTATTTCAAGGCCTACCTTCAAACTCAGTGCCTCTTTGCTTGACATCATGGTAAAATCAAAAGAAATCAGCCAAGACCTCAGATTTGTTTTTATAGATCTCCACAAGTCTAGTTCATCCTTAGGAGCAATTTCCAAATGCCTGAAGGTTCCAAGTTCATCTGTACAAACAATAGTAAGCAAGTTTAAACACCATGGGACCACGCAGCTGTCATACCGCTCAGGAAGGAGATGCGTTCTGTCTCCTAGAGATGAAAGAACTTTGGTGTGAAAAGTGCAAATCAATCCCAGAACAACAGCAAAGGACCTTGTGAAGATGCTGGAGAAAACAGGTACAAAAGTATCTATATCCACAGTAAAACGGGTCCTATATAAGCATAACCTGAAAGGCCGCTCAGCAGGAAACCGCCATAAAAAAAGCCAGTCTACGATTTGCAACTGCACATGGGGACAAAGATCATACTTTTTGGAGAAATGTCCTCTGGTCTGATGAAACAAAAATAGAACTGTTTGGCCATAATGACCATTATTATGTTTGGAGGAAAAAGGGGGAGGCTTGCAAGCCGAAGAACACCATCCCAACCATGAAGCACGGGGGTGGCCACATCATGTTGTGGGGGTGCTTTACTGCAGGAGCGACTGGTGCACTTCACAAAATAGATGGCATCATGATGGAAAATTATGTGGATATATTGAAGCAACATCTTAAGACATCAGTCAAGAAGTTAAAGCTTGGTTGCAAATGGGTCTTCCAAATGGACAATGACCTCAAGCATACTTCCAAAGTTGTGGCAAAATGGCTTAAGGACAACAAAGTCAAGTTATTGGAGTGGCCATCACAAAGGCCTGACCGCAATCCTATAGAACATTTGTGGGCAGAACTGAAAAAGCATGTGCAAGCAAGGAGGCTTACAAACCTGACTCAGTTACACCGGCTCTGTCAGGAGGAATGGGCCAAAATTCACTCACCTTATTGTGGGAAGTTTGTGGAAGGCTACCTGAAATGTTTGACACATGTTAAACTATTTAAAGGCAATGTTACCAAATACTAATTGAGTGTATGTAAACTTCTGGCTCACTGGGAATGTGATGAAAGCTGAAAATAAAAGCTGAAATAAATTATTCTCTACTATTATTTTGACATTTCACATTCTTAAAAAAAGTGCTGATCCTAACTGACCTAAGACAGGGAATTCTTTTCTAGGATTAAATGTCAGGATTTGTGAAAAACTGAGTTTAAATGTATTTGGCTAAGGTGCATGTAAACTTCCGACTTCAACTGTACATAACACTGTTTACTACACAGCCAAGCAGGATGCAGTGGATATACTTTAATACACACCACTACATAATGATATGTAATGATACTACATAATGTAATGATACTACATAATGATACTGGACACACCCAGCCTTGTAGCTGAAGAAATGTAAAAAGACAATGAACAAAGATCTACTTTTTTGGCAACAGGATGGAATTATCCACAGTAAACATTACAGTACCAGATTACAAATTCTGTGACAGGAAAGATTTCGGTATTTGACTACAATTCAGTCCACATTTCTGTGAGTTTCCGCCTGAAAAGTAGCACTTCATCTTGAAAGACTGGGTAATTATCTGATATAAAAAAGTTGCCCCTGCCTTTCATGCCTCACATCCCATCTGAAATTCCCTGACAGACAAATAACCTGAGTTAGTTGAGGGGGAAGAGAAGGGAATCAGCCTGGACTTAAACCATCACTCGTTGCTGTCATTGCTCAGTGAAATATCTGGCGAGCTACTCCTCACCAGCACGCTGAGGGGCAATTGGAGAGACCACACGGCAACAAGGCAGCCTTTTGATCTGACTAGACAGGAGCAGGGAGCCCACAGGAGCTGCAAAACGGCAGGCAGCCCTAACACAACCCCTCTCCCTCTCTCCATCACCCTGATCCTAGTCGCCCCACCTGGCACTCTCACACTCCATTGTTTCCCCCCAGGGCCCCTGGGAGATGCCAGGGGCCAGACGAGCCCAGGACATGATGTCAGAACTAAGAACCCCTCCACCCCTCAGCGCCCCCACTCCCCTCTCGCCCAAAGGTGCCACAAGCACCTGCCTTCCGGCGCAGGTGGGGGAATTCTGCAGCTAAATATAGCCAGAGAATTAAAGCTAAGCAAATCTAAACAAAGGCTAAGAGAGCCGGTGGCGTTGCTCAGGTGAGTGCAGTGACTTCTGAGGGAATTAGCTGCTGCACACTACAAAGGCCTGCCTCTGTTTCACAGCTGCCTGAACTACACCTGAAGACTCAGCCAAGTAGCATGTTGTTTTCAACCTACAAGTCGGTCATCACTAGCCAGGTTATTGTTAAGAGTAGTTAATCAAATGGACTTTCCGGTAGTAGACTGACAAGCTACCAATCGATATCACATTTACACTGTGCTGAAATAAATTATTCTATCAGTTTCTGAACTGTTTCCTTCTCCCTATTTCTCTTTTTCCCCAGACCATCCTGGACCACATGCACCTTCGCTGTAAATGCCATGGCCTGTCTGGCAGCTGCGAGGTGAAAACATGCTGGTGGGCACAGCCCGACTTCCGCATGCTGGGTGACTACCTGAAAGACAAGTATGACAGCGCCTCGGAGATGGTGGTGGAGAAGCACCGAGAGTCGCGTGGCTGGGTGGAGACGCTGCGCGCCAAGTATGCCTTCTTCAAACACCCCACGGAGCGTGACATGGTCTACTACGAGGGCTCGCCCAACTTCTGCGAGCCCAACCAGGAGACGGGCTCGTTCGGCACCCGCGACCGTGCCTGCAACTTGTCCTCGCACGGCATCGAGGGCTGTGACCTGCTCTGCTGCGGCAGGGGCCACAACACCCGGACTGAGAAGCGAAAGGAGAAGTGCCACTGCATCTTCCACTGGTGCTGCTACGTCAGCTGCCAGGAGTGTGTGCGTGTCTACGACGTACACACATGCAAGTGAGAGCCTGTGCGCTCGCTCGGACAGACGGACAGAATGATGGACCATAGTGCGCTCGCTCGGACAGACGGACAGAATGATGGACCATAGCGCCCATCGCAGACACACAAAAACACACACTGCAGTCCGTGCGTATATACAGACAGACAGACAGGCACCAATGAGGAATGGCACTTTGTACTGGAACTCTATTCTTCTGCACCCTTGTAATAAAAAAAAACATATCCTTCTTCCAAGCCCTGCATCCTCCTCCTCTATTTGAGTAGGTAGTTCCACGAACGGACATATGGGAGGGCCCATTTCCTTTGGAACAAGCTGTCAGTTTGACCTGTTCCCATTCCTGCACCATTGGGCCATGACCCCTTCTTTATTTATTTCCCCCACACACGGCTGTGCAGTAACCGATGACTTTCCAGACCGTTGCTATCGAATTGACATATTTTTAACTCGCACCTGATTCCACCAGTCAATCACCTGGCTGGTCGACTATTGAGAACTAAACCAACTCTCCAACAGTACTAAACACACAGCAACAGCCCAGGAACCTACCATTTTAACTACTGAACCCACTGAGTGGCTGTTACTGGACCCTTCCCTCCTAAACTAAACTACTGAGCTGATGAAATCTCCTCTTTCCCAACCCCTGCACACTGTACTGATACTGAACTACAGCTGTCGCCTGGCTGGGATGCCTGATGCCTGGAAGATATGCTAGAGCCTGATTTTATAGCCCCACATTTCTGAAATATTAGCAATGGGCCAGGACTGGAGGTGGTATGCAGGAGGGGACATGTGCAGGAAACAAACACACTCGTTTCCACTAACGAACATTTCTGCACGTATGCACTATTCAGCTGAACAAGAACTGTCTAGAGGTGATGAAACGTTGGCTATTGCTATTTATGAGAGAAAATGCATTCTTCTTGTCTTAACCAGTTACGTTCTAACATACAGTAACACAACGGAGATTGTTCATCTCATTCAGACCAGAGACGTTTTGCTGTAATTTCCCCTTGAGTATGAAACAAGACAGATTTACAGTATTTGAGGAAATTATAATGAATTATAAACTGGGTGGTTTGAAGCCCTGAATGCTGATTGGCTGAAAGCCATGGTATATCAGACCGTATACCACGGGTATGACGAAACATGTATTTCTACTGCTGTAATTATGTTAGTAACCAGTTTATAATAGCAATAAGTAACCTCTGGGGTTTGTGATATATGGCCAATATACCACGGCTAAGGGCTGTGTCCAGGCACTCCGCGTTGCGTCGTACATAAGAACAGCCATTAGCTGTGGTATATTAGCCATATCCCACACCCCTCGGGTCTCATTGCTTAAATGTCATATAGAACAAAACATTCACAACAAACAGGTAGGGTTCAGGTATAAGAGACTTTATTGGATTCATTCGTCATCAGTTTATTTTGCACTTGCAATAGGCCTAATGCTAATGAATTATTCTACTCATAGCAGTCATACTATGACAATGAGATCATTTATCCAACACACTGACAGTCCATTTCATTATGTTCCTCATAATACTGTGAAGTCCTTGTCTAAGCTAAACCCTTCTCTCACCAGTGAAATGTGATGACAAGTGGAGACCAGAGGGGAGAGAACAGAAAGTGTCCTAATAGTCTTCAATAGGCCTCTTTCCTCATCTCCTTCCCTGGATTGCCACTGATGTGAAATGTCTTGACAAGAGAAGCAATATGGTGGAATCCTGTTCAGAGATTTGAAGTATCTGTGGGAAACAAATTAAGGAGACGAGGGTAGGGGGGGTTACTTAGTGTTTTGGGACGCAGCCAATGTGAGTGAAGGTGAATGTGTGTTTGTGCTGCTTCCAGTGACGGGTGTTAGGGTTAGAGGGATGGCAGGCAGGCATGCTGGCTTCACAACAGTGGAACAACCTGTGAGAGGTTTCCACACAACATGTTCTGACAGTCTTACGTGCTTCCTATTCATTCTATTTAACAACAAAAATACAACTTACCTAGGTAGTGTAGACTCCTCCCTTTGTGACATAGCTTAGTATCTGCGTCACCCTCCAAAAGGCTCTCCCTACACGGGCCCTTTCTGTGTTCAGTTCCTTCCTTTCCTCACCGCTACATCCAAAGTTTTGTACAAAGGTTTTAAAGTTAATAATTCCCTTTTTATTTTATAATCTGAAAATGTAATGTTTTTATAAATATAATTTATTATACAATGTATATATCTGTATGACTGAACTAAGATTATATATTTGAAGAACAAATGATTGGCTCATGCTTTTGCTTCTTAGACAGAGGTACTTTTCTAACCATTGCAGTTTGTGGGCATCGATTCCTCTACGTTTCCTTACCAAATCATGTATATGGGCATTGCACATAACACTACTGAACTAATTTCTTACATGGCAAGCTGTGATGGTGTTCCCAACTGTGATACAGTTATCCATCGTACAATCCTTTCAATACTATAAATCAGAATGTCTCAATCTGCTCGAGGACACATCTGTGAAATGTCTAATTTGTCTCGGTCCATCTCATTTCCCCCTGATAATAGGTGAATGACAAGTAAATTACCACTGCATCTGCAGCATCAATCAATAATACACATATTTATAAAAATGTTCAGAAGAGTACTGTAAGAAATCTTCATTAATACAATTGCAACTTGCCATAAAACATTTGTTACAGCGTCCAAGACTTCATTACAAATAGATTTTGGACAAAAGGCGCACTGGTCACAGCAAATAATGTATAGATCTGGTCAATATACATATATATACACTCAGTGGCCGATTTATTAGGTACATTACCCATTCACAAAAATGGTTAGCGCCTACAGACACGTGGCCAAGCTTGCTATATAAAGCAGGCAGCAGGCATCGAGGCATTCAGTTACTGTTCCATTTAACGTTAGAATGGGCAAAATGAGTGATCTAAGCGACTTTGATGAAAGGTCGAAGGAGAATGGCAAGAATCGTGCAAGCTAACAGGCGGGTCCATGGCCCCATCCTGCTTGTTTACAACGGTACAGACTGGTGGTGGGTGCGTAATGGTGTGGGGAATGTCTTCCTGGCAAACATTAGGTCCCTTGATAGCAATTGAGCTATGTTTCCATGCCCCCCGAAGAATTCAGGCGGTTCTGGAGGCAAAGGGGGGGTCCGACCCGGCACTAGATGGTGTACCTAATAAACGGGTACTTGACTTGTGATTATCTGAAAAATAATAACTGCATACTGTAGCTACTGTATGTAAATGGAAGTTTGTTAGGCATGCACACAAATGGGCTGAGAGGTGGTGCAATAGTGTCTAATATTGACATTATCCTTCTATTTTAGGGGGCAAATACTCAATAGAGTACCACAGTATGAGTCATAATACGAACGGCCCAGTACATCACGGGGGACAAGCTTCCTGCCATCCAGGACCTCTATACCAGGCAGTGTCAGAGGATGGCCCTAAAAATTGTCAAAGACTCCAGCCACCCGAGTCATAGACTGTTCTCTGCTACCGCACGGCAAACAATACCGGAGCGCCAAGTCTAGGACTAAGAGGCTTCTACCCCCAAGCCATAAGACTCCTGAACACCTAATCAAGTGGCTACCCAGATTATTTGCTCTTTAATTACTTGTTACTTTTATTTCTTATTATCTGTATTTTTTTAAACTGCATTGTTGGTTATGGGCTCGTAAGTAAGCATTTCACCGTAAGGTCTACACCTGTTGCATTCGGCGCATGTGACTAATACAATTCAATACCCATTAAACCTAGAGGTCAAACAGGGAAATGGCTCCAATAATTATTGGTTTTAAAGACACTAAAAATTAGGGGTGTGTTTCGTGTAGGCTTAACCTGGCGAGACGTTTTGATAATTGTGACTTTCATCAATATATTTGCCCCCAAAATGAAATGCCAATTAGCATTAATGTTAGCAATTAATGTGGCTATCTTGAAGAACTAAATGTGCCATGATGACCATGATGATCTGGACGAGACTGCCAAATTGAGGCAAAGTTAAGAATCTCTGGATTAACTATATGTTAGCTAAATGTATACTGGGGCGGCGGGGTAGCCTAGTGGTTAGGGCGTTCAAATCCCCAAGCTGACAAGGTACAAATCTGTCGTTCTGCCCCTGAACAGGCAGTTAACCCACTGTTCCTAGGCCGTCATTGAAAATAAGAATTTGTTCTTAACTGACTTGCCTAGTTAAATAAAGGTAAAATAAAATTTAAAAAAATAAACGCAACAATTAATGGTTTTACTGAGTTACAATTTTAGGTCCTAATGTATGGATTTCCCAACTGCACATAGACCCACCCACTTGGAAGCAAGGCCCAGACAATTTCCCCACAAAAGGGATTTATTACAGACAGAAATACTCCTCAGCTGTCCGGGTGGCTGGTCTCAGACGATCCCCCAGGTGAAGAAGCCGGATATGGAGGTCCTGGCCTGGAGTGGTTACGATGTGGTCTGTGGTTGTGAGGCCAGTTGGGTGACCTGCCAAATTCTCTAAAACGACATTGATGAACATTCAATTCTCTGGCAACCGCTCTGGTGGACATTCCTAAAGTCAGCATGTCAATTGCACGCTCCCTCAAAACTTGAGATATCTGTGGCATTGTGTTGTGACAAAACTGAACATTTTAGATTGGTCAGTTATTGTACCCAGCACAGAAATAAGCTTTTTGTGCATATGGAACATTTCTGTGATCTTTTATTTCAGCTCATGAAACATGGGACCAAACACTTACATTTCTTTAAATTGACAATTCTGTAAACTGTCTTATGCACGTTGACCCAATACCTGTTAACAAACGCACCTGCTAGAGATGACGTGCAGGAGCTTGCAGGGATTTGAAGTTTTGTGTGATATCCACTTTGATGCTAATTAGCATTTTTGAATCAGAGAGTGAATAGAGCTGAAAATATTGAGATGAACATGTTTATCAAAACGTCACACCAGGGTAAACCTACACAAAACACGATCCTTATTTTAAGTGTTTCTAAAATGCAAAGGCATGCCAGAGGGTCTCCAGAGATCCTTCATAGAGAACAGCACAATGCAGGAAAAAACAAACTGTCAACAGTATCATGTGTTCGCACATGTGTGTCTGTGTGAGTGGTTGGGGAGAGGTTTCCTTCTAAAATGGTCTGGGTCTGAAAATGAATCACTTTTTCCAGTTACTAGCTAATCAATATTAGTAACATTATTATTCATTCATAACAATTATTCACAAAACAGACTGCTGTGATACTTTGGTCTTATTAGGTTGTGTGAGTAGAGTTAAGAGTAAGGCTTGGAACCATCATTTCCTGGAATGATTATAAAATCTAAGCACATAATATATTAGAGCACACACACAATACATGCTGCAATTAATCAGTTTCACCATTATGTTGCGCATATTCAGCATATGATGCATTTATAGAGAAGTTTGACTGGTCAGTTATGCATACAATTTGAAAATTGCTTTGTCAAATGCATCATGCCTAATGTTGGAGTTGCATCAAACTCAAATAGGTCATCATATACACAGAGTACAGAACATTATAAACACCTGCTCTTTCCATGACAGACTGACCAGGTGAAAGCTAGGATCCCTCAAAATTAGTGTAGATGAAGGGGAGGCGACAGGTTAAAGAAGGATTTGGGACAGCCTTGAGACAGACATTTGAGAAATGGATTGTGTAGATGCCCATTCACCCTCTGAATGGCACAAGACTACATATTTAAGTGCCTTTAGACAGGGTATGGTAGTAGGTGCCAGGAGACACTGGTTTGAGTGTGTCAAGAACTGCAACGTTGCTGTTTTGTTGATGTTGCGCAACAGTTTCCCATGTGTATCAAGAATGGTCCCCCACCCAAAGGACAGCTAGCAAACTTAACAACAGTGGGAAGCATTGGAGTCAACATGGGCCAGAATCCCTGTGGAACGCTTTCGACACCTTGTTGAGTCCATGCGCCAATGAATTTAGGCTGTTCTGAGGGCAAAAGGGAGTGCAACTCAATATTAGGAAGGTGTTCCTAATGGTTCATACACTCAGTGTACATGGTTTGGCATACACTTTTCTCATGTTTAGTTATAAACATACATTTGATTTTTATACATAAAATCCCCTGGAGTGCTAGCAGCACAAATCACAACACTTTGGATGCATCTCAAATGGCACTCTATTCCTTATACAGTGCACTTCTTTTGACCAGGGCCCATAGACATCTGGTCAGAACCTAGTGCACTATACAGGGAATAGAGTGTCATTTGAATCACAACACTTTGCCTTCAGAAATAACAATTACAGACTTAGTTTACACACACAGAGAAATAGTGCTGATGAGGAAGGAGGACGACGCTGGTCGATCGAGTTGCCATGGAAACACACGGTACAGCGATTTACGCGGCGAGCGTTTGCGATGGCCAGATTAGGTTGGAGATATAAAATCTCTCGCTCACTCCATCTTGCCGGCCGCATCCGGGCTTCCACTCCTCGCCCACTGAGGGTAAAAGACAGAATAAAAAAGTGGGAGGAGTTAGAAGAGCAGGAAGGAAGAGAAAGAATCTGTTCATTTTGTTCCAAACCCACTCTAACACGCCCCTGCTCTACCCTCTGTTCAAGCACTTACTGTGAGAGGCAGCTACTGCTGGGCAATGCAGCTCCACCATGGGTTTAGATGGCTATGTGCTTGTCAGAACCCAGCCTGTGGGGAGGGAAGGAAATATACATGGATTAAACAGTCAACCAACTACACAAGAATTAGCTGGTGTGAGATTGGGGACAGAACAGAATAGTGCTCTACTTACGCTCCCTGTTCTCTCAGCAGGGTCAAGAACTTACTAACTCGGTATTCAGGATCCATCTGGAAGACACACACGTTAGCTCTCTGTGCATATGTCCATACACTGGCCTACATAGCCTCCTTTCCTATAAACGTGTCAAAAAGTACAGGCCCGGTGCCAGCACAGCAAACGTTCACGCAGGGTTGTCTGTAATTGGCTGGGAAGGTGTGAGTGAGGGGCTCACAGAAACAATGTTATGTAACAATGCAGATATGTGGTAGCATTCAACTATGGTCGTCTTCTCCATTTATGACGGAGATATAGACTCAGTGCACAGTTTATTAGGTACACCACCCTGTTCACAAACATTTTTCACGTAGCTGTGGCTTGCTATATAAAGCATGCAGACAGGCATGGAGGCATTCAGTTTTGCCCATATAGTTAAAATGGGCAAAAGCGAGTGACCTAAGCGACTGAGCACGGTATTACTGTCGGTGCCAGACAAGCCAGATCCAGTATCTCAGAAACAGTCGTCCGACTGGGCTTTTCACTCACAACAATGTCTAGGGTTTACCAAGAATGGTGCGACAAACAAAAAACATCCAGTCAGCGGTAGTCCTGTGGGTGTGCGTGTGTAACCTTTATTAAACTGGGCAAGTCAGTTAAGAATTTGTTCTTAACTGACTTGCCTATTTAAAATGACGGCCTACCACGGCCAAACCCGGACGACGCTGGGCCAATTGTGCGCCGCCCTGTGGGACTCCCAATCACGGCCGGATGTGATACAGCCTGGATTCAAACCAGGGACTGTAGTGACACCTCTTGCACTGAGATGCAGTGTCTTAGACCGCTGCGCCACTCGGGAGGGTGAAAACAGCTCATTGATGAAAGAGGTCGAAGGAGAATGGCAAGAATTGTGCAAACTAACAGGCGGACCACAAACAGGCAAATAACGGTGCAGTACAACAGTGGTGTGCAGAACGGCATCTCGGAACTCACAACTTGTTGGTCCTTGTCACGGATGGGTTATTGCAGCAGACGACCACACCGGTTTCCAATCCTATCAGCTAAAAACAGTGGGTACGCGATCACCAACACTGGACAATTGAAGAGTGGCGAAACATCCCCTGGAATCCCAGTTCCTGATGGCAGTCATGATATGGCGTAATCCTGCCTGGTGTCAACTGTACAGGCTGGTGGAAGTGGTGTAATGGTGTGGGGAATGTTTTCCTGGCACACGTTAGGTCCCTGTCCCTGCAATGTTTCCATGCACCAAAGAATTCAGGCTGTTCTGGAGGGGGGTCCGACCCGGTACTAGATGGGTGTACCTAATAAACTGGCCTCTGAGTGTATATGATTGATTTGGACTGAACACGATTAACGGTGTTACATAAAAGATGTGGAATTTCAGACATGACCTCGAGTTCATGCTTTTCTATTGAGGAAACAGGATTTGAAGACGTGTGTGTGTGTGTGTGTGTGTGTGTGTGTGTGTGTGTGTGTGTGTGTGTGTGTGTGTGTGTTTGTGTCACGTCGGCGGAGCAGGGAGTCTGTGTGCAGCATGTCTCGGCAGACACTCGTTCATACTTCTCCTGGATGGAGGAAGGGAGCTGTGCGTGTGTGTCGGTGTGCCAACTCAACATTTAGCAATTAGGCTACACGGCATTCAGCAGCCACATGGACAAGCGACCCGAGACCATACAACCAAGCACACCACAGCCACATACCGTAAACTATGGTTACTACTATACAGTAGTAACACTTGTACTGGATTTTTACATCCTGGTCCTTGGGAACCACATCTGATTCAACCAATTCAAGTCATCTTCCAGCCCTTGATTAGCTGAATCGGGTGTGTTAGCACTGGGCAATAACAAAAACATGCACCCCTCTATGAGGAAGTTTCTGGACGGGGCCTAAGAGAATAACAACCCTCACAACAGTAGATAAGACATTTCAAAGGTGCGATGTGGTCTTTATGTGTGGTATCCCTCTACTAGTCAGAGCATGTGAACACATAAGACAGGGAAGTATGCGGAGAATGATCGGGAACTATAGCGATGACATTTTTGGGGCTCACCACAAACATCACTGTTGAATCCAAACTGGTTTTAATGAAAGGTCGTAATTAACAGCAGGTTGTTTTGACTGAAACCAGACGAGATTCCATTTGTGACTCCCAAGACTGTGGTTGTCTAGGCCGGGGTTCTCCAACACGCTCTGGGAGAGCTAAAGGGTGTGTGTAGGCTTTTGTTCCAGCCCAGCAGTAACACATCTTAACCCGCTAATCGTGGTACAGATTGAAGAAGGCCACGGTTAGGTGATTATTTGATGGTTAGTGCTGGGCTGGAATAAAAACGTGTCACCTAAACCGGGGCTTTGTCTCTGTCACCTGCACCGCCATCTCGATGACCATCGTCAGCTTCTTGATGCCGATCCACACCGCCTGGCTCTTCACAGCCTTGGCAATGGCTGCCCGCTCTTTCTCCTGGAAACTCCCCAGCATCTACAGCAGACACAGAAGCAGTTTAAAAGCTCACGCAACAAATCAATCACTACTTATCACAACTTTAAAACCGGAGAGTACGGAACATCCATTTCTGTGTCTGTGTGTGTCTGTGTGTGTGTGTCTACCTCCAGGGCTTCAACCAGCTGCTCGCCTCTAGAGATGTTGGGAATGTGGATGGTGGTACTGAAGGCGTCCAGCATCTCCATCTCCTGCAGCACGTCCTTCCTGCTGGTGGTGCCAATGATCAGCAGCTTACGGCCCTGTGTGTGGGGGGGGGGGGGGGGATTAAGCTCAGTGCCAGACAGGGTGTCCTGTACCATATCATGTACGGAAGTGTATCAAACACATTTCAAAACGGCGTGCTTCACATCATCAACATCAATGGGTTGGAAAAGGTGGGGTCCCTACTGCCTAATATGAGCCTTGTGGATTTTTATCAACCTTTTGCATTTTTATCAAGCTTGATTCTGGTCAGTCTGTCAGTCTCTCCACGGTCAACCACCTCTACATAGTTGCTTAAGTCTAGGTGACTCTGAAAAGTGGCTAGTTTCTTTCCCCAGAGGCCCTAGTCGCTCGTTCGGGGCCAGAGGAGAGGAGGATTATGGGCTGCCCCCCTCCCCCCATTGTGCGGAGGGGGTGTGCCCATGCATGCAGATGAGGTACCACACAGGCGGCGGTGCTGCCAGGTTGTCCCCCCCCCCCCGGCTCTCTCACAGAGCCCATTCTCTTCTGTTGTCCCCCCCCCCCCTCGAGCCAGGCCTCCCCTGGCCTCACCCGGGCCGGGCACCCCGCTGGGCCTGGAGCTTCACAAGCCTGGAGAAGCAGTCCCGGCTCCCATTCACACCCAGCACAACAGCCTGCCTGGACCAATACATTATCATACTCATTGACAAACGTTCACAGCTGAACGTAGGCCTACAGCCTTAAATGTGGTAGTGTCTTACATTCAGGAGATATAGCTCCTGCACACAGAAACACAGGGGTAAAGATGTATACTGTCCCACAACTAGGATACACTTTGATTCACTCTGCATGGAAATGACTTGCATTACTGGGGGCATCAGTACGATCTGCTGACATCTGTCTGCCACTGGCAAAATAACGACTAGAGCATACTCAGAAACATTTAAATGCTAAGACTAAACACACACACACACACACTCTCAAGTGCCAAAGTTGACAGAATACTGACTTTGGGAGGGGGTTTCTTGAGGAGAACCAGCAGAGCTTGAAGGACCAGGTTTGAGAAACGAGGGCCAATCGGGACATAGTCTGAGAACAAGGACACCAAAGCACAAAGAGAGAACAAGAATTTCAAATAAATATTCCGACCTCGTGATTCAATGATCTGTGGACTTTTACCATCAAAGTGATGCTTGGGTGGAAAATATAAGAGCATGGTTTTCCAACACATGGTTCTTCAAGAAGGTCTGTATCCTAAGCAAACTGCCCAGTGTTTACTGTATGTTACAACCCTGAACTTAGGATACTTAAAAAAAGAAACGAAAAGGAGAACAGTGTAACGACAATGCAAGCAGGATCTTACCCAGCAAGCGTTCAATGTCGTCCACCACTACACAGCTCAGCTGGGACTTGTAGGCATCTTCAAATATCTGGAACAAAGAGGGTTAAGGGTGGTCAAGACAGGTACTGACACAGGTGTGTATGTGTGTGTGTGAAACCCTTTCCTCACCTTCTTGATGGCCTGGCACTTAGCGATTTCGGAGTGACCGATCATTTTGTCAGGAGAGCAGATCTTTATAAAGGGAAACTGGGACTCCTCTGCGATCTTAGCAGCTAGGGCCGTCTTTCCACTGTTGGGGGGACCTAGGAGAGAGAGAAAACAGGATACTATATATACCACTATCCTGTATTTTGAACCAAAGGAAGTCTTAATGATAATATGATTATTTGAATAAATATCTGCATTTATCAGTATGCTTAAATATATCTTTCAGCTCTTATAATCCCAAACGTTGGACAATGTCTTTCTTTTATATATCTTCATTTTATCATCTTCATGCTGGTGTCCCTTTTAGCAGTAAAGGGGTAAAAAAAAATAGATACTATAGATGTGTTACAATGTTCTATAGTATATTCTATAGATGTGTTACAATGTTCTATAGTATATTCTATAGATGTGTTACAATGTTCTATAGTATATTCTATAGATGTGTTACAATGTTCTATAGTATATTCTATAGATGTGTTACAATGTTCTATAGTATATTCTATAGATATACTATAGAACATTGTAACAGTTGGTGTCATTGCTTTTCTGACATGCACTGACTTTGCTCAGAGCTGCTTCGCTGAGGGAAATTTGAACTACTATGTAAGATGCTGTGAGATGCTCCCGTGTGGCGCAGTGGTCTAATGTGTCACTACAGACCCTGGTTCTATCCCGGGCTGTATCACAACCAGACGTGTTCGGGAGTCGCATAGGGCGGTGCACAATTGGCTACGCATCATCTGGGTTAGGAGAGGGTTTTCCCGGGGTAGGCCGTCTTTGTAAATAAGAATTTGTTCTTAACTGAATTGCCTAGTTAAATAAAGTTTAAATAAAATGTGCTTATTGTACTTAGCTACCTTAAGATAAATGCACTAACTGTAAGTCGATCTGGATAAAATTGTCTGCGAACTGATTCAAATGTAAAAGTGTGTGTGTGTGTGTTACCTTCCAGGAGCACAGACACCAGCGGTGTGCGGTCGCTGTTCTTAGTCTGCTGCACCAGCAGCTCCCCATCATCCAGCACAGCAGTCACCGGGTCACCCCACTTTATGATGCCATTCATGATGTAGCTGGCATAGTCCTCAGAGTTGGTACCAAAAGCCTGGCCATTGGAGAGAGAGAGTCAGATCCACTAAACCAGGGATCCCAAATAGGCAGCCCGCTGGCCAAATTCAGCCTGCGGGTGATTTTATTTGGCCCCCCAAGGTTTTTTCGCAAAAACATTCATTCTTGAATATTAAGACTGTATAATTACCAGGACATGAGCTCAAAGTGATTTTAACGAAGGAAATCTGTTCCCAAGTATTCCCACGCATAAATAGAGAGGCATATGTGATCGCTTCCAAATGTAATCAGGGTTTGAAAAGATTCTGTTTTTGTCAAATACTATATCTGTTTGGGGTTACTGCGGTCAATTTGCAGTGTACAAATGAGTTATAACCATGTTCCGGCCAACCGACCCTCCACCCACGGCTGAATGGACCTGGGGACCCTTGCACTTAACCATCCTTAGCCTGAAAGGGTCCCTTATTAAAATCACTTCTGAAAAATATCTCAAAATTATTTAAAAAAAAAATCTAATTCCCTGCGTATAGTGGACACTGCCATCAACTGCAAGTGGATGATGAAATTTTTGTAAGTCCAAATTTTGAGGGGGACTTTTGGATGTAGGCAATGGTAAAGAGAGGGGTCTGGAGAAAGGTAAAGAGATGGAGGACGGAAGGGGTCTACTCACAGGTTTGATGTCGTTGTCCAGCGAGGCCAGGAAGTCATCTCTGTGGACCTGCAGATTCACAGCCTTTTCCAGGTCCACCTCCACGGTGGCACTGGCCTGCAGGGGGACAGAGGGACATGCTGTTAGGATTGCCCAATACAGACGGTTAATAGATGTTCAACTAACTATCAACAAACTGTTCGACTAACTTTAATGCTAAAACCTGACACTAGATTAATTAGACAAAATGTGGACAAAATGTTCAAGCTAATCATTGATAGTATCTAGTTTCAGTTTCAACTGACATGAGCCCTAGGACCATGCCCCAGGACTACCTGACATGATGACTCCTTGCTGTCCCCAGTCCACCTGGCCGTGCTGCTGCTCCAGTTTCAACTGTTATGCCTTATTATTATTCGACCATGCTCGTCATTTATGAACATTTGAACATCTTGGCCATGTTCTGTTATAATCTCCACCCGGCACAGCCAGAAGAGGACTGGCCACCCCACATAGCCTGGTTCCTCTCTAGGTTTCTTCCTAGGTTTTTGCCTTTCTAGGGAGTTTTTCCTAGCCACCGTGCTTCTACACCTGCATTGCTTGCTGTTTGGGGTTTTAGGCTGGGTTTCTGTACAGCACTTTGAGATATCAGCTGATGTACGAAGGGCTATATAAATAAATTTGATTTGATCTACCTTTATTTAGTCCTGTAATGATGACAAGCTAATAGTGACTTTTAGGTCTTACTGATTTAAAACACACACACACAGATTAAGCGAGGTGGTAGTCTGTTAAGTGGTCTGCCCCCCCCCCACCACCACCACCACCACCACCACCACACTCCTGGACCATATTACAGGGTGATGACATGGACAGACACGGGCTTACGCAGGTGGAATGGCTGGAGTGCTCCGTCCCCTCTGTCTCTCTCTGTCCTTATCACTCGTTTTCTCCCTCCCTCCCAGATGAGTGTTGTCTGACCTTTCCGCTCTGAGGGAGCACTTTGTCTCATGACTGATTGTGAAATAACTACCGAGACCTACAGTCCCTTAACGCATAAAGATGGTCAGTTGTAGAGTTGATGTTGAAGAGGAGAGAAAAACGCCCTCTATCTTGGCCAGGGCTGCCCAACCCTCTTTCTGGAGATCTAACGTCCTGTAGGTTTTCAGTCGAACCCTAACTTAATATATCTGAAATGGCTACTTAAGGTCTTGGCGAGCAGCAAATAACTAGAACCAGATGTGCTAAATCAGGGTTGGACTGAAAAACCTTCAGGATGTTAGCCCTCCAACCAAGAGGGTTGATCTAAGCTAATGAAAATGGCCGCCTGTGTGTGATATTGACCTTGATGTGTCGGTTCATGGCAGTGGACTGAGCAGCTCTGACCAGCCCCTCCAGCTCGGCTCCGCTGTAGTTCTTGGTCTCGGCGGCCAGCTCGCTGACGTCCACGTCGCTGCCCAGCAGGTTGAACTGACGCATTTTAGCCGTGTGGATGTTGAGGATCTGGACACGCCCCTTCTCATCAGGCAAACCTGGGGGAGGAAGCGCGAGGGGAAACGTCTCGTATATATCTGTGTTTTTTTACTGTGTAACTGCATACTGTACAAGAGATGGACCTGGAACAGTAGAAATGTCTGGGTGGTGTTTTGTTGGTTGTTGGGTAAAAAAGGTACAACATCTATGAATAACAATGTCTTTCTCAGAAGAAAAGAAACTACCCGAAAACAAACTAAAACCGGAATACAGTAAACTAACAAAAATTAAGCAAGGTCTTTGGTTAGGGTGGATGCTTTGTGGTGTACTACGTTGTGCTTTCTTACCGATCTCCATTTTGACTTCCAACCTGCCTGGTCTCAACAAGGCCTCGTCTATCAGGTCCGGCCTGTTGGTCATTCCTTAGAGGCACAGAGGGAGAGATAGAAGAAGAGGGCAAGAAAGGTATAGCTCAGATAATCCCGCTCATCTTCTCAGACCACAACTCGACCGGTCAGTCAAGCAGACTGTGGCCCTACTACATACTATTTTAGAAAGTACTGTTTAGTAAAAACGTAAGCAGTAAGCAACAAATATCAACATACTACTCAACCATACTGATAAGGCGTCATCTAACGCGCAATCATGCTTGTTGCGCGCCATTCATTCATTTTTGTAGTGTCCCCTATTCTGTCTGGTCGGTTCAAGTCCAGAATGCTTATTGGTTGACAGCCGTGGTACAGTATATCAGACCATATACCACAGGTTTGACAAAACATTTATTTTTACAGCTCTAATTACGTTGGTAACCAGTTTAAAATCGCAATAAGGCACCTCGGGGGGGTGGTATACAGCCAACATACCACAGCTATGGAATGTAGCCAGGAAATCTGCGTTGCGTTGGGCTTTAGAACAGCCCTTAGTCATGGTATTTTGGCCATATTTTGGCCTTAATCATACTAAACAAAAGATAAATAACATTGATTTTTCAAAACGAATCCAAGTGGTTGGACTTATTGAAAGTGTTACAGAGATGGTTGTTCCAGTTTCGATGGTTGTTTGACAAGCTCTTCACCATAGCAGTCGTTCTGAATGCAGGTTGTCGGTGATAAAAAAGTTCAAATTGTTGAATATCTTCCCTCTGGTTGGATTCCAATAGGAATTACAAATCATTTCACTAGCCAGCATATTGTGACTTGCAGATCTGATATGGCCCATGAGCCAGGATCATCAGATCACAATGTAAGACTTCAGTGTTTTGTAAGACTTCAGTGTTTTGTTAGACTTCAGTGCGGCTTTTGGCTTTATGGATCATAGTTGCTGCTGGAAAAACGTGTGTTATGGCTTTACGCCCCCTGCTATATTGTGGATAAAGAGGTACCCATTTAACAGAACACAGAGCGTGTCCTTTAATGGAAGCGTCTCCAACATATCCCGGTAGACTCACAAATTCTCCAGGGCAGCTGTCTAGGCCCCTTACTTTTTCAATCTTTACTAACGAGTAAAGCCAGTGTGTCTATGTATGCGGATGACTCAACACTATACGTGGCAGCTACTACAGCGACTGAAATGACTGCAACACTTAAAGAGATGCAGTTAGTTTCAGATTGGGTGGCAAAGAATAAGTTAGTCCTAAATATTTCTAAAACTAAAAGCATTGTATTTAGGACAAATCATTCACTAAACCCTAAACCTCAACTAAATCTTGTAATAAATAATGTGGATATTGAGCAAGTTGAGGTGACTAAACTGCTTGGACTAACCCTGGACTGTAAACTGTCATGGTCAAAACATATTGATACAACAGTAGCTAAGATGGGGAGAAGTCTGTCCATAATAAAGCGCTGCTCTATCTTCTTAACAACACTGTCAACAAGACAGGTCCTACAGGCCCTAGTTTTGTCACACCTGGACTACCATTCAGTTGTGTGGTCAGTTGCCACAAAAAGGGACTTAGGAAAATTGCAATTGGCTCAGAACAGGGCAGCACGGCTGGCCCTTGGATTTACACAGAGAGCGAACAGGAATAATATGAATGTCAATCTCTCCTGGCTCAAAGTGGAGGAGAGATTGACTTCATCACTACTTGTATTTATGAGAGAATGTTGAATGTCACCCATGCATACCCTACAAGACATGCCACAAGAGGTCTCTTCGCAGTCCCCAAGTCCAGAACAGACTATGGGAGGCGCACAGTACTACACAGAGCCATGACTACATGGACATCAAGTAACTGATGAAAGCAGTAAAATTATATAAAAGAAAATTATACAAATACACCTTATGGCGGGGACTGTGAAGCAACACAAACATAGGCACAGACACATGCGTCCACACACACACAATAACATATGCACTATACACACACATAGATGTTGTATTATAGATATGTGGTAGTGGTGGAGTTGGAGCCTAAGGGCACACAGTGTTGTGAAAACTGAGAACATATTGTAATGTTTTTAAAATTGTATAACTGCCGTAATTTTGCTAGACCACAGGAAGAGTAGCTGCTGCTTTGGCAATGGGTATCCATAATAAATACAAATGTTAGGGAAGAACTAGGCCATAACTAAAGGCCTTATGAAATGTCTAATATATGGTCATAAATGTTTTACTTTTAATTCAAACACATTCACTTCAAGGTTTCAAGACTATACGTTTTTTTGACTGCAAAAACCATGCCCCCGTCACTAACACACACATTCATGGGTCGGTATCTCTAACATCGACTTTAAAGGCATGCTGGGAAATATGTAAATGAGGCTCTACATCCTACAACGTTAAAACATCCCAAAATATTACTTTAACACAACTAAGTGTTCTTTTAAAGATGCATTATGTAACTTTTTGGGCGACCTGACAATATCCACATAGAAATGTGGATTATAGCTTTGTCATTCTCATTGAAAGCAAGTCTAATAAGTGGTTGATCTGTTCTATGTGCGCTATATCTACATTTCCCATTTTAAAGTTTAGTTTTTGAGTATTTTACTTTCAGGTTTGTACACCAGTTTCAAACAGCTGAAAATACAATATTTCTGGTTATGGATAATATATACCAGTTAAGATGGTACAATGATTCTCTGCACTATTGCTTGTTTTGGGACATAAACTGAAATTAGGCGAACTATTAGAATTTTTGTAACAAGGAAATGGCGAAGAAAATCTCATAGTAAGTCGGAATTTGCAACACCCACTTTGAAAAAAGTTTAACACTATTTCAGTGGGTCACATACACACACTAAGAAAGTGTTCAATTAAATTTGGGGCGGCAGGGTAGCCTAGTGGTTAGAGTGTTGGACTAGTAACCGGAAGGTTGCAAGTTCACACCCCCGAGCTGACAAGGTACAAATCTGTCGTTCTGCCCCTGAACAGGCAGTTAACCCACTGTTCCTGGGCCGTCATTGAAAATAAGAATTTGTTCTTAACTGACTTAAATAAAGGTAAAATAAATTTTTTAAATTTAACACTGTGGGTGTTAAAATTCTGATCTCAAATTTGCTGTGTATTTATAAGTATTTGGATACAGCCTGTATGTGTGTGTGTGTGTGTGTGTGTGTACACTACCGGTCATAAGTTGTAGAACATATGGAATAGTGCTTAAATAATCAAAATCGATTTTATATTTGAGATTCTTCAAATAGCCACCCTTTGCCTTGATGACAGCTTTGCACACTCTTGCATTCTCTCAACCAGCATCACCTGGAATGCTTTTCCAACAGTCTTGAAAGAGTTCCCACATGCTGAGCACTTGTTGGCTGCTTTTCCTTCACTCTGCGGTCAGACTCATCCCAAACCATCTCAATTCTTCTTCTTGGTCAAATAGCCCTTACACAGCCTGGAGGTGTGTTGGGTCATTGTCCTGTTGAAAAACAAATGATAGTCCCACTAAGCCCAAACCTGATGGGATGGTATATCACTGCAGAATGCTGTGGTAGCCATGCTGGTTCTAAATAAATTACAGACAGTGGCACCAGAAAAGCACCCCCACATTATAACACCTCCTCCTCCATGCTTTACGGTGGGAAATACACATGCGTTCACCCACACCGCGTCTCACAAAGACACAGCAGATGAAACCAAAAATATCCAATTTGGACTCAAGACCAAAGGACAGATTTCCACCAGTCTAAAGTCCATTGCTCCTGTTTCTTGGCCCAAGCAAGTCTCTTATATTCTTATTGGTGTCCTTTAGTAGTGGATTCTTTGCAGCAATTCAACTATGAAGACCTGATTCACACAGTTGATGTTGAGATGTGTCTGTTACTTGCACTTTGTGAAGCATTTATTTGGGCTGCAATTTCTGAAGCTGGTAACTAATGAACTTATCCACTGCAGCAGAGGTAACTCTGAGTCTTCCATTCCTGTGACGGTCCTCATGAGAGCCAGTTTCATCATAGCACATGATTGTTTTTGCAACTGCACTTGAAGAAACGTTCAAAGTTCTTGAAATGGTTTGTATTGACTAACCTTCATGTCTTAAAGTAATGATGGACTGTTGTTTCTCTTTGTTTATTTGACCTGTTCTTGCCCTAATATGGACGTGGTATTTTACCAAATAGGGCTATCTTCTGTATACCACCCCTACCTTGCCACAACACAACTGACTGGCTCAAACGCATTAAGGAAAGAAATTCCATAAATTAACTTTTAACAAGTCACACCTGTTAATTGAAATGCATTCTAGGTGACTACCTCATGAAGCTGGATAAGAGAATGGCAAGAGTGTGCAAAGCTGCCATCAAGGCAAAGGGTGGCTATTTGAAGAATCTCAAATAAAATATAGATATTTTTTTTCAGGATTTTTTTTGTGTGAATTTGTTTTACCCCTTTTTCTCCCCAATTTCGTGGTATCCAATTGTTAGTAGCTACTATCTTGTCTCATCGCTACAACTCCCGTACGGGCACGAGAGAGACGAAGGTTGAAAGTCATGCGTCCTCCGATACACAACCCAACCAAGCCGCACTGCTTCTTAACACAGCGCGCATCCAACCCAGAAGCCAGCAGCACCAATTAGCGTGCACTGCCCCCGGCCCGCCACAGGAGTCGCTAGGGCGCGATGAGACAAGGATATCCCTACCGGCCAAACCCTCTCTAACACGGACGACGCTGGGCCAATTGTGCGTCGCCCCACGGACCTCCCGGTCGCGGCCGGTTACGACAGAGCCTGGGCGCGAACCCAGTGTCTCTGGTGGCACAGCTGATGCTGCAGTACAGCGCCCTTAATCACTGCCCCACCCGGGAGGCCATAATAAAATATATTTTGATTTGTTTAACACTTTTTTGGTTACTACATGATTCCATATGTGTTGTTTCATAGTTTTGATGTCTTCACTATTATTCTACAATGTAGAAAATAGTAAAAAATAAAGAAAAGCCCTGGAATGAGTAGGCGTGTCCAAACTTTTGACTGGTACTGTATGTGTGTCTGTGTTTCTGTGCGCACATATGAATATGCGCATGTATGTGTGGTTTACCTATAACCAGGATGTTGTTGAGCTGCTCTACTCCGTCTATCTTGGAGAGCAGCTGGTTGACCACCGTGTCGTGGACACCTGTGCTGCCTGCCATGCTGCCACGTTGCTTACAGATGGCGTCGATCTCGTCAAAGATGATGATGTGCAGCCCACTGTTGGCGCCCAGCTGTGGAAGGAGAGAGATATGGGTGAATGAAGCAGGAGGAAGGATGCTGTGGTCACACAGGCAATGCAGTGCTAACTTAGGAGAGTATGTAGACTGTCTACCACTCGCAGCCATGGCTGTTCTGGGCTAAATTCTCCTTGGTGCGACAAGAGTGAAATCTAAAACCTTTCAAAGCCTCCTCATCCTCCCTCTGCTCTGCCATGGAGGGACAAAGTCCGCACAAACAGAGAAAGAGAGAGTTTGTTTTAGGGAGAGACCGAGAGAGACCGGGAGAGACCGAGAGAGAGAAAAAGAGAGCGAGGTGAGAGAGACTGAAAGCAAGAGATAGAGAGAGCGGGGTGGGGGGTTATCTGTCCATCTCTGGCCCTGTCAGTCTCCAGACGTAGCATTTAAAGCAGGTGTGGAGCTGGGCTTATTGTGGGCTAGGTGAGAGAGGGGGACAGAGAGGGGGGCAGAGATAACCCAGCAACTCATTAGGTGGCGAGGAGTGAGGCCGTCACTGTCACACCGGCGTCACCATGGGGGCTCAATACACAACTGTCCCCCAGTATGGAGAAACCCACAGACTTTTCCACCGTTATTATTACTAATATGCCTCTTTAAAGGGCAAATCAATCTTCTGCAGGAGAAATTAGCTTCTCCGTGAGGATTTGTGTGATGCTTATCTGTGTTTCGTGGAGTAGGCTGCATATTGGCCTCAGGATAAGGAATCCATTTAGTATGACATCTATTTGATTGACTTGTTATTAGGTATGTTGTGCTTGATAACCACATGAGTAATTGCAGTGAAGGTACTGGGTGGATTTAATGACATTACACAATTGATTTACTGGTGTGTGTGTGTATACGCATCATACTGAGTTTTTATCTATGTCACATAGTGTTTATGATTTTTTATCCCTCCCACCCTCTTCTGCTCGTCCTCTGCGTCGGCGAACAGCTTCCTGATGTTTGCCTCGGACTCTCCCACGTACTTATTGAGGATCTCAGGGCCGTTGACCACCTTGGGCTCGCGGGCGTTCAGCATCTTCCCAATCTGCCTGGCCATCAGAGTCTTACCACAGCCAGGAGGCCCGAATAACAGGATGCCCTTCACGTGCTTACAGCCTGACAGGGAGGGACACAGACAAAACGTTAAAAGAAACACATCAGACTTGGTGTGAATGGTTTGTGTGAGTCACAATCGTATCAGAGTCGGTGTGAATGGTTTGTGTGTGTCACAATCATATCAGAGTCGGTGTGAATGGTTTGTGTGTGTCACAATCGTATCAGAGTCGGTGTGAATGGTTTGTGTGTGTCACAATCGTATCAGAGTCGGTGTGAATGGTTTGTGTGTGTCACTTGGTGTGAATGGTTTGTGTGTGTCGTATCAGAGTCGGTGTGAATGGTTTGTGTGTGTGTCACAGATCGTATCAGAGTCGGTGTGAATGGTTTGTGTGTGTCACAATCGTATCAGTCGGTGGTATCAGAGTCGGTGTGAATGGAAAGTCCTTAGTCGGTGTGAATGGTTTGTGGGGTCCTTAGGCCTCTTTAGCACTCTATGCTCCCATTGGCTGTTTCTCCAATGCACTGTGTTTGAGGTGACTTTTGCCTTAAAGTCATTGTCCGATCTCATCCCTGATTCATATGTCACATCCAGATATGAAACATTCCCAAGGTATTTGAAGTTCACAAGTTCAATTTGTGAGAATGAGCAGGACAAAACTGATGAATGGGCTAGATTTACTGTATTTACTGCTATGATTCACTACAAGTTGACTCTGTGGTGTGTTTCTTATAAAGATCAAGTCTTGTGATTAGACCCAACCAATTTGGAGCAGTTTTGGGTCTAGACTGAAACCCAGACTGCATTGGTCCTAGTAGCTTTTTGCACCTGTTTGGTGACATTTGCTCCCGACTCATCGAGGGGCCAGAGATAGACATCGCCCCTGTCATTTATACGTGCTGAAGGGAGACAGACAGGGGTAGTGAGGAGGGGCTCCAGGTAAACCATTATAGTGTGTGTGTGTGTGTGTGTGTGTGTGTGTGTGTGTGTGTGTGTGTGTGTGTGTGTGTGTGTGTGTGTGTGTGTGATCCCTTGCTGTCTTCCTGACTTTTGTGGGAGTGTGAGGAGACATGGAGAGAGTGAGAGCCCCACCACACACACACCTCCCCCCTATGATCATCTCGCTCAGCACCTGCGCTCCCTGACACTCCCCAATTACACCCTCACCTTTAGACTCTCCTCTATCAGGGCTCGCCATCTCATTAGACCAGCCAGCTGGCCACAGCCAGGGGCCAACTCCTGCACCCCATAGCACCCAGCCGCCCTGCTTAAGGTCATCTCTCGCACTCACACTGGACGCCACGAGGCTAGGACTGGGGCTCTCTCTCTCTGTGTGTGTGTGTGTGTGTGTGTGTGTGTGTGTGTGTGTGTGTGTGTGTGTGTGTGTGTGTGTGTGTGTGTATGACGCAGAAGAGCACCTGACTTGCTTTCACTATGAACCATTCTTTAGTGATGGGAATCAGCATCGTAATCTGAGACATGTCAAACAACTATTTACCAGTGCATGCAAGGATTATTCCGTGGGGGATGGATGCCTGCGTCATATCTGACGGACGACTGACGAATGAGAGCAGCATCTCGAGAGGTCACTACATTGTCTGTCCAATAATGGACGCCCCCTTGGCCTAACCGAGTGAGTGAGACAATTCATTTTTCAAATAACTAGTTTACCGGTAGTCTAGTGTTCAGTAGTGTTGTCAAACAAAGAGAAAAGTCAAACTACATTGTCAGTCCAATAATAGTATTCCCATTCGGTCCACTTGTTTGAGACTTTGTCACAATGTGGAGTAGTATTGGTCTGAAAACCAATGCCATCAGAACACAGAGAGTCTTATTCATATCATGGTGTTTCATCCAGAGACCGATTGTGTGATTTGGTTTGGCAGGCTGTCCTGTCCCCCCCCCCCCCTCCCCTCACAGTGGCTAATGGTTCAGTCTGTCTGACGTTAGGCTGGAACACAGGCTCACTGGGACCTTGAAAAGTGGTTAGCGGGGGGATGCGGTGAGAGAAAAATACACAGAGAGCTATAAAAAGTACAAGTAAGAGAGCGAGAAACTGAGTGTGCAAGAGAACAGGCATGTGTGAAAATAAGACTGAATACAATGGATTGAGTGAAAGTCAAGAAAGAGAAACTGCTGTTGAGAAAGAAAGATCTGGAGGACGAGAAAGACCAACAGAGACAGAGAGGAGCTCACCCATCTGCTCCACGATGTCTGGAGGAAAGACTCGAGAGGCGAAGGCCCTACGGAAGATATCAGAGAACTCCTTGTCCAGGCCACCGATGCCCATGCGCTCAAAGTTCCAGTCTGGGTTGATGATGGACTGACGAGACTCTCTGGTCTTCGCTTTCCCTTGATTTTCAGAAAGGCAAACACACAAAAAGGGTTAAATACTTTGTTAACCTCAGGTTCTCATCTATTTAACGTTTGACATTGTCTTCTTTATTAGTGTTTTGTATGTGTGTAAACCTAGCACCAGTGGCAGCTCATAGATGGGGAATGGTGCAAAGCTTTTAATGTATTAACTAAATAGTCCATCAAAGACATAAGGAAGAACATGTACTCTACATGCCACTGAATGAATGACACTTTCCTCTCTAGGAAACTTTCGCCATCTCAATTTCATCACTCAAAACAACTGAAAGCAAGGAGAGGATAGCCAAACATAAAATGTGGACAGGGTGCCCTCTTGGGGTCGTATTGGGTTACAACAAGCACATGCCACAAACTGATAAAGTCAGTCAGGGTGGTTTAGTGAGGCCGAGTGTCACTTAGCTTAGCCATGTAAACACATCCACTTTGGTTCATTATGGAAATATCAAGCCTAATTTGTTTACATCTTAATATCCCGGGTCTATTACGCTATTGAGCGGACCAACTTGTCAGATATACACAACCCTGATTTAGAAATACCGTAACGGAGTGAGACTAAATACATTTGCTGTAGTTACTTAATAAAAGACAGCGTTTTCCACATGAGAGCAAGCCGAGGATGACACTTACCAATGAGGGTAAGAGAGGAGCTCTCTGCCTTCTCGAAAACCACCTGGCTGTTGCCCAGCAACAAGCCAATGTCAATCTGTAAAGACCACGGAGATAGAAGACAGGAGTGAGATGGTGGACAGAGAATTCCACACGTTTTCTATGAGAATTTACTTTACTAACTAGCTAGCACCTTCGGTGTGGCTTACATTACCACGTTGTGTACACAATAACTACTGTATAGCTAGTGTAACTATAATAAACTCAGGAAAAAAAGAAACAGCCTTTTTCAGGACTCTGTCTTTCAAAGATAATTGGTAAAAATTCAAATAACTTCACAGATCTTCACTGTAAAGGGTTTAAACACTGTTTCCCATGCTTGTTCAATGAACCATAATCAGTTAATGAACATGCACCTGTGGAAAGGTCGTTAAGACACTAACAGCTTACAGATGGTAGGCAGTTAAGGTCACAGTTATGAAAACTTAGGACAATAAAGAGGCCTTTCTACTGACTCTGAAAAACACCAAAAGAAAGATGCCCAGTGTCCCTGCTCATCTGCGTGAACGTGCCTTAGGCATGCTGCAAGGAGGCATGAGGACTGAAGATGTGGCCAGGGCAATAAATTGCAATGTCTGTATTGTGAGACGTCTAAAGACAGTGCTACAGGGAGACAGAACGGACAGCTGATCATCCTCACAGTGGCAGACCACGTGTAACACCTGCACAGGATCGGTACATCCGAACATCACACCTGTGGGACAGGTACAGAATGACAACAACTGCCTGAGTTACACCAGGAACGCACAATCCCTGCATCTGTGCTCACAGACTGTCTGAAATAGGCTGAGAGAGGCTGGACTGAGGGCTTGTAGGCCTGTTGTAAGGAGGTCCTCACCAGACATCACCGGCAACAACCCACCGTCGCTGGACCAGACAGGACTGACAAAAAGTGCTCTTCACTGACAAGTCGCGGTTTTGTCTCACCAGGGGTGATGGTCGGATTCACGTTTATCGTCGAAGGAATGAGCGTTACACTGAGGCCTGTACTCTGGAGTGGGATCCGTCATGGTCTGGGGCGGTGTGTCACAGCATCATCGGACTGAGCTTGTTGTCATTGCAGGCAATCTAAACGCTTTGCATTACAGGGAAGACATCCTCCTCCTTCATGTGGTACCCATCCTGCAGGCTCATCCTGACATGACCCTCCAGCATGACAATACTGCATGTTCTGTGCGTGATTTCCTGCATGACAGGAATGTCAGTGTTCTGCCATGGCCAGCAAAGAGCCCAGATCTCAATCCCATTGAGCACGTCTGGGACCTGTTGGATCGGAGGGTGAGGGCTAGGGCCATTCCCCCCAGAAATGTTTGGGACCTTGCAGGTGCCTTGGTAGAAGAGTGGGGTAACATCTCACAGCAGGAACTGGCAAATCTGGTGCAGTCCATGAGGAGATGCACTGCATCACTTAATGCAGCTGGTGGCCACACCAGATACTGACTGTTACCTTTGATTTTGACCCCCCCCGCCCTCTTTGTTCAGGGACCATTATTCAATTTCTGTTAGTCACATGACTGTGGAATGTCTGTTGTTGAATCTTGTTATGTTCATACAAATATTTACACGTTTAGCTTGCTGAAAATAAATGCAATTGACAGTGAGAGGACGTTTCTTTTTTTGCTGAGTTTCTAAGTAGTTATGATTAGTTATAGTGTATGAATAGTCCTATGGAATGTAACATGGAATGGTGCTAATCTGATAATAAAGGTCATGAGAGGGTTGATGCTGGAGGTACATGTACATTGTGCTTCTTCCCAGAGCCTGCATTTCCCTTGAGGATGCTGGGGTCCATGGCCTCGATGTCCTTTATCAGCAGGCCAAATAGCTTCTCGCAGAAACTAAACACCAGCTATATAGACAGAGAGAAACAGGATGAAAAGTGGACAATATGTCATAAGAATGTAAAGCATAACAGCATGTGAACAAATACAAACCGTAGCAAATTGTCACAACGTAAGTACACCATTCTCAAAGGTTCTTGCACGCCGTCAATGAGTATTTGGATAATCTAATCGATGGGGATAAACAGGATTTGTTAAGGATCGCCTTGCATCAGACGATGGAAGTTGACTATTACATGTGATACATTATGCTCCAGAATGAAATGATTCCCCTGACATCTTACCATTAGATGCAGAAAAAGCCTTTGATAGGTTCGAATGAGAGTACCTACAGATCGCACTAGGTCATCTGGGCTTGTGTGCTAAATATATAAATCTGATTTTGTACGCCAACTCTTGCACAATGGTGATGACCGGCACTAACTGCTCCTCCTTCTGTCCCCATCTCTAGAGCTTCTATCCCCATCTCTAGAGCTTCTGTCCCCATCTCTAGAGCTTCTGTCCCCATCTCTTCGGTGCTTCTCATTCTCTCACTTCAGCCTCTTGCCCGAGCCGTACGGCAACCCAATGCCATAGAACCAATTATCATTAATGGCTCTTCCCATTGTATCTCGCTGTACGCAGATGATGTCCTCTTGTTTTAAACAACATTTTTATTGAGTACATTTAGTAGCTTCTCGGGATAGAAAATTAACTGGCTAAAGTCTGGACTGTTGTCCCTCAACAATTCTAATGACTCTGTAATAGCTGGTATACCTTATGTTGAAGACCTTAGATATCTGGGCATTGACATTTACAAGAGTCTGGAAGTGATTGTGACAAAGACATATACTTCCTTTCTAAACAAGTTTGAATGTGATTTAAAGAGACGACTCAGTCCTCATTAGCTTCCCAGTCTTGCGTTTCTGTAATTAAAATGAATGCGTTGATCCTTATGAACTTGATTATCTCTATGATTCTGCTGTGTCTACTATCAGGATACTAGGACAGGCTTCATAGTGCAATCTTAGACTAGCAAAATACAAATAATCAAAAATGATTGACTTTACAAAGACCCAAGCCTGTTGAATGGGTGGGGTGTTCCGGATGTTACATTTTATCACTGGGCTTTTGTATCACGAGCAATTCCAATATAGATAGATCCTAGTAGTGACACAGATTGGCGGTCAAATGAGGAGAAACTTGTTCTTTACGCGGTTTGTTCGTTAACCCCTTGAAACAAGCTAGATTTCATTATGGCCCAATCGTTTCTAATGTTCTGTCTATGCAGACATTAGTAATGAGAGACACACTCATGTAGTTGGTTGTATTCCAAATGGAGTAAAAACATTTTATTCACACTTAGAGATCTATTTGACTCTCAAGGACTAGGTGCTTTTTCAGATGAACAACAGATGTTTAATTTATCTTTATTGTGTGTGTGTATTTTACCACCTTTTTTGAGCTTGTCTCATCGCTGCAACTTCCCAACGGGCTTGGGAGGCGAAGGTCGAGTCATGTGTCCGCCAAAACATGACCGGCCAAACCGCGCTTAACACCCACCCGCTTAACCCGGAAGCCAGCCGCACCAATGTGTCGGAGGAAACACCGTTCAACTGCCAACCGAGGTCAGCCTGCAGGCACCCGGCCCGCCACAAGGAGTCGCTAGAGAGCGATGAGCCAAATAGAACTTCTCCGGCTAAACCTTCAATTAAGAGCAAATTCTTATTTACAAAGACGGCCTACCCCGGCCAAACCCTCCCCTAACCCGGACGACGCTGGGCCAATTGTGAGCCGCCGTATAGGACTCCCAATCACGGCCGGTTGTGACACAGCCTGGGATCAAACCCAGGTCTGTAGTGACGCCTCTAGCACTGTGATGCAGTAGCTTAGGCCGCTGTGCCACTCGGGATGCCCTTTGTTTTCCAGTTACGTGCTACCGTAAAGGCTTATGGTGTTCGCTGGATTTCACATTTATGTAAACATCCATTTACTGACTGGATGTATGTCAAATCTAAAACCAAAGGCATTGTATCTGTTATTTATTTGAAAATTGTTTATGGTACAAACAAACCCTTGAAGATGAATGAAACCATGGAATAACGAGTTTTGAGTTCTAGAGGAAGACATTGGAGTGGGAAACTGTGTGGAGTACATAAGTAGAGCATCTCGGAACCTTAACCTCCAAACAATTCACTTAAACTTCATTCATAGAACTTATGCTAATCCACACAAAATACACTGCTCAAAAAAATAAAGGGAACACTAAAATAACACATCCTAGATCTGAATGAATGAAATATTCTTATTAAATACTTTTTTCTTTACATAGTTGAATGTGCTGACAACAAAATCACACAAAAATTATCAATGGAAATCAAATTTATCAACCCATTGAGGTCTGGATTTGGAGACACACTCAAAATTAAAGTGGAAAACCACACTACAGGCTGATCCAACTTTGATGTAATGTCCTTAATTAAAACAAGTCAAAATGAGGCTTGGTAGTGTGTGTGGCCTCCACGTGCCTGTATGACCTCCCTACAACGCCTGGGCATGCTCCTGAGGAGGTGGCGGATGATCTCCTGAGGGATCTCCTCCCAGACCTGGACTAAAGCATCCGCCAACTCCTGGACAGTCTGTGGTGCAATGTGGCCTTAGTGGATGGAGCGAGACATGATGTCCCAGATGTGCTCAATTGGATTCAGGTCTGGGGAACGGGCGGGCCAGTCCATAGCATCAATGCCTTCCTCTTGCAGGAACTGCTGACACATTCCAGCCACATGAGGTCTAGCATTGTCTTGCATTCGGAGGAACCCAGGGCCAACCGCACCAGCATATGATCTCACAAGGGGTCTGAGGATCTCATCTCGGTACCTAATGGCAGTCAGGCTACCTCTGGCGAGCACATGGAGGGCTGTGCGGCCCCCCAAAGAAATGCCACCCCACACCATGACTGACCCACCGCCAAACCGGTCATGCTGGAGGATGTTGCAGGCAGCAGAACGTTCTCCACGGCGTCTCCAGACTGTCACATATGCTCAGTGTGAACCTGCTTTCATCTGTGAAGAGCACAGGGCGCCAGTGGCGAATTTGCCAATCTTGATGTTCTCTGGCAAATGAAAAACGTCCTGCACGGTGTTGGGCTGTAAGCACAACCCCCACCTGTGGACGTCGGGCCCTTATACCACCCTCATGGGTCTGTTTCTGGCCGTTTGAGCAGACACATGCACATTTGTGGCCTGCTGGAGGTCATTTTGCAGGGCTATGGCAGTGCTCCTCCATATCTCCTGATGTACTGGCCTGTCTCCTGGTAGCGCCTCCATGCTCTGGACACTACACTGACAGACACAGCAAACCTTGTTGCCACAGCTCGCATTGATGTGCCATCTTGGATGAGCTGCAATACCTGAGCCACTTGTGTGGGTTGTAGACTCCGTCTCATGCTACCACTAGAGTGAAAGCACCGCCAGCATTCAAAAGTGACCAAAACATCAGCTAGGAAGCATAGGAACTGAGAAGTGGTCTGTGGTCCCCACCTGCAGAACCACTCCTTTATTGGGGGTGTCTTGCTAATTGCCTATAATTTCCACCTGTTGTCTATTCCATTTGCACAACAGCATGTGACACTTATTGTCAATCAGTGTTGCTTCCTAAGTGGACAGTTTGATTGCACAGAAGTGTGATTGACTTGGAGTTACATTGTGTTGTTTAAGTTTTCCCTTTATTTTTTTGAGCAGTGTATATCAAATGTCTTTAGTACCCTCCCCTTTCGGTACCTTCTGATCACAGCCACTGCTTTATTTATGCATGTAATGTGCAATTGTCCTCGGGTTTATTGTTTTGGGAAAAAGATCACTATATGTCTATCTAAAATACTTGGGAGAAAGTGTAAGATCTCCCTGCTCTCCTGTTGTGTTGCTGTTGAATGACAGCACATCAGGATCAATGTCTTTAGATCACAAAAGGGTGTGGCTAGCAGGCCTAACGACTGCAACAACAACGCTTGTTTTAAGATGGAAGCTCCAATGGGTGTTCTCATTGTTAGATATTGTTATTTAGGAATTGTCCACTGCTCGTTCTCAAGGTGACAGTGAAAGAATTATTAATGTGGTCAAACGCAGCTGAAAGTGTAAGATCTCTTGCTATGAGAAGTTAACTCAAAAGAACCACGGGTGGAATGGTGTGGGTTCTATTTTGGGTTTATTTTCTAATTCATCTTGTTTTTTTGTTTTACCTGCTTTGGTGGACTCAATTAGCATAGCATTTATTGTTGCTTGGTAAGTGCATGTACTATGAATGTATCTTGTGGTATTGATAAGCATGTAATGATTGTCATGTGATATGGACATGCGCTGACAAGGTATTTATCATTTGTCCAATGCTGTTTATTCTGCCAATTGATTGAATACAGAATAATAACAAAAACATATTTTAAACATATATACAAAATGTAAGTACACAACAAAAACGTTTGGGCAATTAAATTATTTGACGAGATGTGCGCTCTATGCTACCCCTCAACCTAAAGCCAAGAGTACGACAAAGTTACCCCTTGACAATGATCTACAGTCAGTTTTGCCACTTTGCAATGATTAAGGATTTGGGGTAAGCTGATCCTAGATCTGTTTGTACGGGCAACTTCTACCCAGAGCTTCAAGACCAACAAAGTCCTCGAGCAGGTAGTGTGTGTAACCCCAACCTGTCATCCTAGCCTTCCCCATCCATCTGTAGGCTACAGTTCCAGTACCTGCTGGCCTACACTGAAGGCCTGGCTGTTGAAGTGCTGGATGAACTCTGCAGCCATCTTGTCTGAGTCGTATGGGCTGCTGTCCACGCTCTTCTTCTGCAGGAAGTCAATCTCCACTATCATAGTGCCCACACACTGCTTGGACTTGTCAAAGTTGTAGCTGGTCACTACATGGACACACAGCGGAGAAAGGACACACACAGTGAGATGGCAAAAGAGTAGTTGCCCAATTACTTTTCACCTCGTTTCTCAGTTTTGATTTTCACGTACAACGTCAACTGTCTGGTTGGTGTTATATTACAGTACCTTGCTCGTTAGTGCTATTCACTTTGTAGAATATTGAATGAACAACCTCATCAAGGACAAACAACTAATTATTACCATTTGTTAGAGTGTACTGTTCACGTTACAGTGAGTTGAAATGGGCCTCTGTCGTTCAGGGCTTCACATCTGAGAGAGCACACTGCAACACGGGGCTGAAAGTGACTAAGGGAACCAGCTATTCACAGTGCTCCGTCCACACCTGTTCACACCCAGCTTGTGTTGCCGTACCGACGTTATGCAAATGAGCCATGTAGCGGATCTATTCCAGGCCAGGGTGTCTTTACATATCAACACTTTGCTAATTTAAGGGCTCATATTTTGATTTGCCTAGGCAGAGCTCGTCTGGTCCCAAACCGCATGTGCTGTAGCCAACTGTTGTTGCCATGCCTACATGTTTGGCTTGACAAAGAACGAACACAGAGAGGAGTTGGCTGTAGCACTAAAACAGATTTGGACTATGAGGCTAAGGCAGAGCTACAGGACTTAGGCCTATTACAATAGGCATTGTCGCTACAGATAAAATCTGATAGTAGGTCTATAATGGCTTTGGTCACTACATGATTCCATATGTGTTATTTCAAAGTTTTGATACCTTCAATATTATTCTACAATGTAGAAAATAGTCAAAATAAAATATAACCTTGGAATGAGTAGGTGTGTCCTAACTTGACTGTTGATGTATATACACTACCATTCAAAAGTTTAGACACCTACTCATTCAAGGCTTTCATTATTTTTACTATTTTATAATAGTGAAGACATCAACACTATGAAATGACAAATATGGAATCATGTAGTAAGCAAAAGTGTTGAACAAATCAAAATAAATGGTATATTTGTGATTCTTCAAATAGCCACCCTTTGCCTTGATGACTGCTTTGTACATTATTTCTCTGACATAGTAGAAACATCTATAACCATTAGAGTGAAATATGATTAGGTTGCAGGGTTTTTGCTAGAGAAGGATGCTGGGTTGTTATTGTTGAGACTGAGTGGTTATTGTGGCTATGGACCAGAGCTAACCATCAATAGGAGAGCAATAATACAATGGCAATGGTAATCAATTGTCTTAAAGAGCTGCTTGAAGCCGAAAGTACCTTCCTGCACTCGCACACAATCACCTCACAGTTCATCATGTTTTACTCTTACCTTCCACATCCTGACCAATGGAGATGCCTGCCCATTTTCTCTGAAAAACAAGTCATTTATCCTAATCAGTGTACAGTTCACACATTTCCTTTATATAAACTATTTATGGCAGGGTTGGGCAAACTATTTGGCTCGAGAGCCACAATGTGATTTTGAAATTCAACAGAGGGCCCACAGATTTTGTCTTAAAGATATGTTTGTCAATATCATTTTGCAGGCCAGAAAAAGGGAAGTTATTTGAAAATATATAGGTCCATTATAATTTAAAAGGAGTGGCCTGGAGTGTTGTTTTTTTTGCCCAAAATAAATCACCCCCCACCCTGATTTATTGCATCCAGTTTCTCAGCAACAAGGTATAAACAGGCCCAGGTAAAATACATTCTTGCATATGTGGACGACAGTACATCTCCAACGTAACAACACTAATAAATAGGGTGTTCTGACAAAAACAGTGGTGTAACGTTCCTCTCAAGCATGGTCTTATTTTACAACCCATTTCATCTTTCAAGAAGAACATCAGTCAACAGGTTTTTGACTGATCGTGAACTGATGTGCCACCTACTTTACATGACTTAGGCCTAAGCTCTTGGCTGATGTATGGAGCATTACTTTACATGACTTAGGCCTAAGCTCTTGGCTGATGTATGGAGCATTACTTTACATGACTTAGGCCTAGGCTCTTGGCTGATGTATGGAGCATTACTTTACATGACTTAGGCCTAAGCGCTTGGCTGATGTATGGAGCATTACTTTACATGACTTAGGCCTAGGCTCTTGGCTGATGTATGGAGCATTACTTTACATGACTTAGGCCTAAGCGCTTGGCTGATGTATGGAGCACTACTTTACATGACTTAGGCCTAGGCTCTTGGCTGATGTATGGAGCATTACTTTATCAAATCAAATCTAATTTTATTGGTCACATACACATGGTTAGCAAATGTTAATGTGAGTGTAGTGAAATGCTTTACATAACTTAGGCCTAAGCTCTTGGCTGATGTACGGAGCATTACTTCACATGACTTAGGCCTAAGCTCTTGGCTGATGTATGGCACATTAGGCCATTGACAAATGTCCAGTGAAGAGTTATGGTGTAGTGCTTCGCTACACCTTCAAATGTTTCTTACGTTTACACTCCAATCTAGTTGTAAAATAAGACCGGGGTGAGGATGTTACCGTAGTACCTGTGTGCTGCTGTGGCTGCAGCGTTTAAAGATGGAGAAAGAGCAGGCAGTCAGGCAAGGTCAAAGGTCAAAAGCAGTGACATACATGATAGAAAGACAACAGACCGGGAGAGGAGGAACACACAGACAGGCCATAGAAGTCAGACAGCTAGAGCACAGTACAGCCCCAGCTGAAGTAAGACACTCAGATGGCGTCAGTTACATCCACAAATTGTTCCGGATCTGCACTTGTAGAAACCCACTTCATCCTCATTGATTAAATAATGGATTTATTTATAAACACCCTAAAGATGTGGGTTAGACCTTTAGTTTGTTTACTGTTACAATACATTTTACACAAGACATTCAAGCAAGGATAGGCTTAAACACAGTGTGTAGCCTATTTCTGAAGGCCATGATGGTGGCTCCTACCTGGGGAAGACTGAAGGCGATGGTTCCTGGGACCACACTCTGGTGGGTCTTCACTGTGAACACAAACTTGTGGGTCGGCGTGGTTCTCACCGTCACGTGACTGCGTAGAGGAGAAGAATATCATACAAAGTACAAGAATATGCATGTTTACATGGATAACAAGCATTCTATTGAGAGAGAGAGAGAGAGAGAGATTGTTCCCTGTTCCATGTTGTTCTGAGTGTTAAAGACAAATACTACCGTTCAAAAGTTTTATATATACTACCGTCCCAATTTTTTTACATTTATTTTATTTTGCCCCCTTTTTCGTAGTTTCTATCTTGTCTCATCGCTACAACTCCCGCACGGGCTTGGGAGAGACGAAGGTCGAAAATCATGCGTCCTCCGAAACACAACCCAACCAAGCCGCACTGCTTCTTAATAACACAGCGCGCATCCAACCCGGAAGCCAGCCGCACCAATGTGTCGGAGGAAACACCGTGCACCTGTCGGCCTTGGTTAGCGCACACTGCGCCCGGCCCGCCACAGGAGTCGCTGGTGCGCGATGAGACAAGGATATCCCTACCAGCCAAACCCGGACAACGCTAGTCCAATTGTGCATCGCCCCACGGACCTCCCGGCTGCTTCGGGGCCTGGGCGCAAACCCAGAGTCTCTGGTGGCACAGCTAGCGCTGCGATGCAGTGCCCTAGACCACTGCGCCGCCTGGGAGGCCCTACCGTCCACATAAAACCTTTGAATGGTAGTGCACATATTTAGCTTGGCTATAATACAGTATTTAAGCCTAACAGTTCATCAGAACCCTGGAGTGAACTAGAGCTTGGAATTGCCAGGGACCTCACAATACCATATGTATAGTGATTGGACACAGAGATTTTTATTTCAATTTCAAGTTTCAAACACATTGCTGACTATACGTCTGCTGCAGAGAGACAAGGGAAAAAAAGTTTTTGATCAGTCAGGGAAAGTAAAATGCTGAAAACAGAATGGGTTATTTCTTTAACCAGGTGAGAAGGTTTGTTGAGTCCCACGCCTGCCCCAGAGGGACATGTGCAGGCCAGAGATGAGAAAAGAGCGAGACAATTTAGCGCCATGATAGAAAAGGAAATCAGAGCAATCATAGTGTGATGGCCCTGAGGCTTTTTTTGGCATCGTGCCTAGAGAGCTGAGCCCCAGTGATGCACTGTGACCTGCCACTAACCACACACTGATTTAACAGAGGCACCTCAGGGCTGGGAATCAAAACACACACACACACACACACACTCACACCTTACTGTTCAAACTGTGACTCCTTCTCACTCACGACTGCGCAGTTGGTCAGTGACAGTTCATCTGTTGGACATCGCCCAGCTTGCAGAGTCTGGAAAGGAGAAGGAAAAGAACCTCAATAACCTTTACAAAAGGGACACATGACCCAATGACAGATATGTATATGCTGTAATGAGAAGACCTGTTCCCTTGGCTGTGAATCCTTACAAGATCACAGCAACTGTACTGATGTAAATGGGTCTTTCTCTAAGGAATGGGGCCAATGTGTGACATTGGGATCAACATTTCAAAATGTTTGAAACAAAAAATAATTCATGCAGTTCCACATGTGTACTAAAAGGAATAAAAGTGAATATATTCAAATTGGCCCATAACCTATACAACAACATATGCCTAAGACTATACATCCTTTGAGCAGGGTTCATAGACACATTGACAAGTCAAATTCAAGGACTTTCAGGGGCTTTTTCAAGGACCTCAATGTTATACAATTGTATAATGTATATCATTCTACATATAGGGCCTAATATAGAACCCTCCCTCCTCCCAAAAATGCATGCAAAAAGTTTGGTTTTTTTATAAGAAAAAAAGTAGGCCATTATCACTAAGAATAAAGCATTATTTAGGCCGACCTGTGTGGTCGACGCAGGCACACATAATAAATAAATTAATAGCGATTGAACTCACCTCACTATCGCTGTTTTTATCCTGAGAAAGTTACCAAAAACCAGGTTACTTTTTTAATGGGAGGATTTGTATGGAAAGGCAAGTTGAAGCCAACATCAGATGTTGGCATCCCCATAATAACAACACGTGGTTTTACCGCAACAGAGTAGCGCAACACCCTTCAATTGAAGCCGTGGGAAACAAACGAAAGTGGCCACAAATGTAATTATAAAGGGAGCAGGAGAACTTATAAACTGGCTACAATAATTACAATAACTTTTCATGCACCAAATTGAGGAAATGTCTGGTTTTCAAGCTAGGCTATTCCAATACTCCAAATTCAAGTTGAAGTAGGCTACTTCAAACCCCTTGTATTGTTTAAAACTGCAGGTCTAACATTGAAAACAAAATGTATTTGTCATGTTATTTCATTACCAGATCATATTGTGATTAAACCCACTGAGCTATGTAATTTGTTGTCATTATATCCAGAATAATGAATAGGAATAGCGCCGGATGTTGCGCACTGTCATTCAGGGCAAGTGGGGCAAGTGTTTTGTATGTTATTTTGGCATTCATTTGTGTCACATATCAGTTTGCAAACAATTTTAAAAAACGAAAACATTTGCCTTAAGTTAATAACGCCGCATACAAACTAAGAAAAGCAGCTCCAAATGCGGGTGTTTTAGCCTAGTTCAGTGCTTTCTGTGGTGGAGGGGCAGTTAGCGAAAATACAGAGTAAACTAGATTGTCTCAGAGTTGTCACTAATGGGGACACTAGGTCACAGGCGAATCTACAGGGAGAGCTAGGCAGTTCAAATCCCCTTGGGTGCTGCCATAGATTTACATTAGAAGTGCCCTTCCAATAAGGTCATGGGACAAATCACGTTATATCACCTGTAGCTTTGACTGGACTGATCATGTCAACATAACACGTTCACAATCTTTGCTAGCAAGCTAGACAAGCAGTCATCTTCATGAATCAAGTAAAATAAATCTACAGGCAAATAATTTTCAATCCTTGTCATATGACGAGAAATGATAGATAAAGCATATCGGTGCTCATCGGCCATTGGACATAAACATTACACAACAAGTCGGCAATCGCAAATTCAACAATGAGTGGTTTGGAAGGAGTCAACTGCAAGTGTCACAAAGCTATCACTATTTTGTTTCCCCTACCTGCTATTTGGTGGAGAGGGTGTGTGGTCCAAGTCTGGGTTTAAGGATTTAAAACATCTGGCAGGGTCTCTTTTACAAGCTTAAACGGATAAGCATTCACACAACACACTACGGGGAAGAATAGGTTGAATACATTGCCCCTGCTGTCAATCCAGCATGACTTCTGCCGCGTTCAAAACAACTGGGAATTCGGGGAAAAAACAGTTTGGACTGGAAAAATATGTTTTGAACGGTCATCCAGCTCGCAATTCCAAGTCGGGAACTCTGGCCTCTTTCTAGAGCTCCAACCTGAAGATCATTGACGTCTTGAAAGCACCATAAATCCAGAGACTGACAGACTTTAATGACAAAGTTTGATGAAAGTTCGCCCATAAGAAGGACCGCCTCGCCACTTTCAAGTGAGACCATGTCTTGTATACTGCTGCATAAATGATGTAATATGACAGGGAGATATGTATACTGTAGCTAAAAAATTAAAAATGTATGTTGTGTAGTAAGCTGTTAGTAGCCCATGTGTCTCACCTTAAGAATTTGGTCCCTCTCCCCCTCATAACTTAGCCTACTGTTCTGATTTGGTGGTGCACATGTAGCCTCTAGCCTGTTTTAGAGAAATATTATCATTGAATATTGTAAGCATTGTCTGCTTATATGCCCATGTTATTTATCCTACGGTTCTGACTTGGTGTACTGGGAGAATGGTGTACTGGGAGAATACTGTAACAAAGGCCCGTGTTCTGAATTCTGTCTCTGTACATTTCAAATGTGCTGAATCGGCTACTCGCTCATTATGTCATAGTTTGTACATCTCAATTGTTTCAATGCTTATATTATAGGTTAATCTCATCAGTACACTACATGACTAAAAAGTATGGACACCTGCTTGTCAAACACCTCATTCCAAAATCATGGGCATTAATATGGAGTTGGTCTCCCCTTTGCTGCTGTAACAGCCTCCACTCTTCTGGGAAGGCTTTCTACTAGATTTTGGAACATTGCTGCAGGGACTTGCTTCCATTTAGCAACAAGAGCATTAGTGATGTTGGGCACTGATGTTCGGCAACTATGCCTGGCTCGCAGTTGGCGTTCCAATTCATCCCAAAGGTGTTCAATGGGGTCGAGGTTAGGGCTCTGTGTAGGCCAGTCAAGTTCTTCCACACCGATCTCGACAAACCATTTCTGTATAGACCTCGCTCTGTGCACAGGTGCATTGTCATGCTGAAACAGGAAACGGGCTTCCCCAAACTGTTGCCACAAAGTCGGAAGCACAGTATCATCTAGAATGTCATTGTATGCTATAGCGTTAAGATATCCATTCACTGGAACTAAGGTGCCTAGACCGAACCATGGCAAACTGCCCCAGACCATTATTCCTCCTCCACCAAAATGTACAGTTGGCACTATGAAGTTGGCACTATGCGGCTGAGCTTTCGTTGCTCCTAGATGTTTCCACTTCACAATAACAGTACTTACAGTAGACCGGGGCAGCTCTAGCAGGAGAGAAATTTGACGAATTGACTTGTTGGAAAGGTGGCATCCTATGACAGTTCCACATTGAAAGTCAATGAGCTCTTCAGTAAAGTCATTCTACTGCCAATATTTGTCTATGGAGATTGCATGCCTGTGTGTTCAATGTTATACACCTGTGAGCAATGGGTGTGGCTGAAATAACCAAATCCACTCATTTTCAACTGTTCTGCCTGCGGCTATGGAACACTGACCTGTTCACCGGACGTGCTACCTGTCCCAGACCTGCTGTTTTCAACTCTCTAGAGACAGCAGGAGCGGTAGAGATACTCTTTATGATCGGCTATGAAAAGCCAACTGACATTTACTCCTGAGGTGCTGACTTGCTGCACCCTCGACAACTACTGTGATGATTATTATTTGACCATGCTGGTCATTTATGAATATTTGAACATCTTGGACATGTTCTGTTATAATCTCCACCCGGCACAGCCAGAAGAGGACTGGTCACTCCTCAGAGCCTGGTTCCTCTCTAGATTTCTTCCTAGGTTTTGGCCTTTCTAGGGAGTTTTTCCTAGCCACCGCGCTTCTACACCTGCGTTGCTGGCTGTTTGGGGTTTTAGGCTGGGTTTCTGTACAGCACTTTGAGATATCAGCTGATGTAAGAAGGGCTATATAAATATATTTGATTTGAAAGGGTGTCCACATACACTATATATACAAAAGTATCTTATTCATTATTTTAGGCAATGTTGGAATGATTTAATTGTTTTGCTTACTTTGTATATTATAATTAGCTTGTGTGTTTTCCTTCACGAGGAGAGGATATTATATAATGTTATTGGGTCTGTAACCATGCTTCCTGTTCAAATATTTGTTTTCAACAAAAGAGCTCAGGAATAGACCCATGTATTTCCAGTTAATATTGCGAGGGTTGTTTTGTTTGCGCAATGCTCCATCTTTGTCAGTATATTCTCTATAAAAGTGGATCCCCGTGATTGTATTTTCCTTCCTTTTTAGACCACATAGGCCATATAAAATAACACAAAGCTGTGTAGTGGATTTGCTGGCATGCAACAAAAAATGGTGGTCGACTTCACTCCACTAAGACAAACATGCTAAAATCGCCACAATTGTGCACAGTCGACTTCCAAGGCACAAAAACATACAAAAGTATGAACTCATTACCTGTATGCTTTCTCTGTTAAACTGATGAGACCCTGCTGTAAATCAAGCAGACAACAGATGATCAACATCAATTCACTAGGGATATCGAGGCACAACGGTCTTTACCGGTGTAATGAATGAGACAGCAAAATACTCTGGACATTCCACTCAAACACCTTTTTTCCCTCAGGACCTGGGCTGTTGTTGAATCGCGTGCACTATCACAACAGCTGTTCGTCACTTGACTGTCATTTAGAAAATTCCTTCCTGGATCAGACGATGTGTGAAAATATCATGGCTCAAATAATCAGCTGGACACCAAATACACATCCAACAAGTATTGTGTATAATTATTTTAGAACCATGTTAATTACAGTATCGATTTAGATTTTAAGTATCAAGGTAAGGTGACTCCTTCAGTAAGAAGCATTTGATTTGATGATATTCATTAGGTAATATATAGAAAACCTTGCATAATCTGACAATCTCTTAGGGGGGGGGAAAACTATTGGAACCAAGACTTTAAAATAACTGATATTGGTATAAAAATGGAGGGAAATTACGGTTAATGAAAATATATGCTCAATTCAGTATAAACTAATATATTGAATGTCAATTTGTAAGTCGCTCTGGATAAGAGCGTCTGCTAAATGACTTAAATGTAAATGTAAATGTATTATACAAGAGTCTTTAGTGTAAAACCAAATATGCCTTCTGGGAACGCTATAAAGCCCAAAAGTTACGGGCAGAGTTAGAAAGTTGGCTGTCTTTTAATTAAAAATGTACTTTTAATCCGCCTGTCTGCATATTTCTAGACATGGCACATGAGGGTGCAGTGAGATACCGGATGGGTTGGATGATACGTTTCTTGTCAATCGACTTGGAAAAAAAACTAATACTTAACTGGAAATCAACCAATCCTCCATCGTTAACACAATGGAAAGGTCAAATGTTTTATTAACCAAATGTTGAACGTGTGTGGATGATAGACAGAAACAAAATGGTGCCGTTTGAATCTGTGTCGGAGAGTGATACAGACGCTGGAGATGGGGGGGGGGGGTGAGCAGGTGGGTCTTGGCAGATCGTTGATGTTTGTGTTGTCGTCTGCATGCTGTCATTTGTATGTTCTGTACTGTTTGAAAAAATGATCATCGCACAAAAAAAAAAAAAAAAAGAAGCATTCGATTTTGCAGTGCATACATTATTTGGAATTTGTATTCCCATAAAGTGTTTTCACCCTGTTACATAAGGAGACAGGAAATGTTACACTGCATTTCTGAGATCTCTATACAAAAAGAAATGTCTGACCGCTAGATCCACGATTCTTACAGGGTTCAAGTTCAATGTCTAATTTACCTGATTAATGCTTAATATATGATATGACAACTTATACAGCCATAAATAAAGGACAGCAAAGTAATGTTTTATGTCACACCAATTTGGACAAGTCCGTCAAGACACCAACCATGATAAAGGGTTAAACATTAATTTTTTTAAACCGTCTCGTGAATTTTATTGAATCTAGATATGATTTCCCCCTTATATCATAATGTAACGACATGAAAAACATAGGCAGATTATTAAAAATGACTTAACAGCTGTAACAAGTTGTCCAGTGTAGAAAATCCTTACTGATACCTTAGTTTATAGAAAAACCCAAATGTTATCACATGGCCATGGCCTTTTAATGAGCATAGCTATTTGAATGGATTGTACTGCTAACAAGCTGCTCTAATTCAGAATATCCTCAACATTGTAATTTGAGGAGCCTACTACGCAAACATACTACACACACGTCTACATGTGGGAAACAGGTTCACTGCCTTGCATTCCTGTGTAGATTGTCAACCGATGCACCTTTGCCAGACGGCTTGTTTTCAAATACACTGCTCAAAAAAATAAAGGGAACACTTAAACAACACAATGTAACTCCAAGTCAATCACGCTTCTGTGAAACCAAACTGTCCACTTAGGAAGCAACACTGATTGACAATAAATTTCACATGCTGTTGTGCAAATGGAATAGACAACAGGTGGAAATTATAGGCAATTAGCAAGACACCCCCAATAAAGGAGTGGTTCTGCAGGTGGAGACCACAGACCACTTCTCAGTTCCTATGCTTCCTGGCTGATGTTTTGATCACTTTTGAATGCTGGCGGTGCTTTCACTCTAGTGGTAGCATGAGACGGAGTCTACAACCCATACAAGTGGCTCAGGTAGTGCAGCTCATCCAGGATGGCACATCAATGCGAGCTTTGGCAAGAAGGTTTGCTGTGTCTGTCAGCGTAGTGTCCAGAGCATGGAGGCGCTACCAGGAAACAGGACAGTACATCAGGAGATGTGGAGGAGGCCAACAACCCAGCAGCAGGACCGCTACCTCCGCCTTTGTGCAAGGAGGAGCAGGAGGAGCACTGCCAGAGCCCTGCAAAATTACCTCCAGCAGGCCACAAATGTGCATGTGTCTGCTCAAACGGTCAGAAACAGACTCCATGAGGGTGGTATGAGGGCCCGACGTCCACAGATGGGGGTTGTGCTTACAGCCCAACACCGTGCAGGACGTTTGGCATTTGCCAGAGAACACCAAGATTGGCAAATTCGCCACTGGCGCCCTGTGCTCTTCACAGATGAAAGCAGGTTCACACTGAGCACATGTGACAGACGTGACAGTCTGGAGATGCCGTGGAGAACGTTCTGCTGCCTGCAACATCCTCCAGCATGACCGGTTTGTCGGTGGGTCAGTCATGGTGTGGGGTGGCATTTCTTTGGGGGGCCACACCGCACACCTCCATGTGCTCGCCAGAGGTAGCCTGACTGCCATTAGGTACCGAGATGAGATCCTCAGACCCCTTGTGAGAAGATAAGCTGGTGCGGTTGGCCCTGGGTTCCTCCTAATGCAAGACAATGCTAGACCTCATGTGGCTGGAGTGTCAGCAGTTCCTGCAAGAGGAAGGCATTGATGCTATGGACTGGCCCGCCCGTTCCCCAGACCTGAATCCAATTTAGCACATCTGGGACATCATGTCTTGCTTCATCCACCAACGCCACGTTGCACCACAGACTGTCCAGGAGTTGGCGGATGCTTTAGTCCAGGTCTGGGAGGAGATCCCTCAGGAGACCATCCGCCACCTCATCAGGAGCATGCCCAGGAGTTGTAGGGAGGTCATACAGGCACGTGGAGGCCACACACACTACTGCACCTAAATTTGACTTGTTTTAAGTACATTACATCAAAGTTGGATCAGCTTGCAGTGTGGTTTTCCACTTTAATTTTGAGTGTGACTCCAAATCCAGACCTCCATGGGTTGATAAATTTGATTTCCATTGATAATTGTTGTGTGATTTTGTTGTCAGCACATTCAACTATGTAAAGAAAAGTATTTAATAAGAATATTTCATTCATTCAGATCGAGGATGTGTTATTTTAGTGTTCCCTTTATTTTTTTGAGCAGTGTAGTTTTAGTGGTTCAATTTAGTCTATTAGCACAGGCTGTCAATGGGCTTGTCACTCCACTCCAAGCTAATTTGATAGGACGGAAAAGCTCTTCCTGCTATAGGCTATCCAGGCTATCCATTCATACTTATCCCCAGGAGAGGGAGGGAAGCATTTCACAAGGTGGCTGTCCAGACTGGATTGATCGAATTGGAGGGATTTGTAGACTGTTCTTGAAAATATTGGTAAACAGCTTAACAGAAGAAAATCATAAAATATTAAATATTGAAGGTAGACTCAGCGATATGACATAGATGCAGAAAGTAAACAGCATAGTGGGTCAATTTCCACAACATCTAAGAGAGTTGAAGCCCGAGGCGCAACTTCTCCTCGGTTTTGGTCCTGTGGCAGGTAACAGGTACAAGCAATACGCTGTGCATATTTCACAACTGTTTTCTTGAGCTCAAACTATAGGATAGGATAGGCCTAAATCAGATTTAGAGCATGAGAATCTAATAGCCCACAATAAAGACTTCCCTTCCTCCCAAATAACACACCACTTCTACTTTTCCAAACAGTAATTAAAGAGCCTAAAAGGGGAAGCCTCGCTATAAATAGTGATTCCCTACTTACTGTTGAAAAGGGGGTCCATTGGTTGTAATATAATAACACACACGACAAAGAGGGCTGCTTTGCTGTCCTAATGATCCGGATTGTTCACAGCAGGGAAACGTGTGAAACAGTAGAAACGGAGGTGGAAATTGTGGTGAATTATCTATCAGGTCTAAGAGACACTTCAGGCCAATTTGCAAAAAGAAAACTCTTCTTAACAATGATTAAGATGTGAGGAATTCAAATTAAATGGTAAAAAGCCACTCATGGACCACCCAAACCAAGCCCATGGTATAATTTAATTTGTTTGACAAATTGTATAAAGCCTGGACTTGGAATATGATTTATGCATACAATATAATGTATTCTCAGTGAATTTCAGGAATTTTATTCCCTGTTCAAAGAAATTAGCTATTGAAATTGCTTGGATTTTCCCAATAAATTAAGTGAAAGTACCAAGTGTTGCCCACTAGATGCCGCTGGTCCTGCTACTGCCACAACCTTTTATCCATTTTGCTGTTCCCTAGTGTTTACCAAATGTATCACAACAATTTCTTTGCAACTTTGGTCAGAAAACCAATAGCTTTCGCTCATGATGAAAATACATGGTGTGGTCGTCATCACAATTCTATCCAGTCTTCCATGAAAGCAAAGAAGTTTGTCCTTCTCTTAGCAACCTAATTCTTCAACCCAACTCTCCTTGAATAGTCCAACAAGAGGCAGCTCTCAGGGGGCTATCCCTATGGTGCAATTCTCATATTAATACTTTTCATACAAGCCCAAAACTTTGGAGAAATGGGCTAGTGACTAAACTGTTGTGACAACACTAAGAAAATAATACAATTATAAACCACTGCATGGCAGTCATATGTTCTTCAGTACAATTATAAGAAAACATCTATGTGTAGTGTGATTAGTGACATTTACTATTAAATCCAACCCAATACCATTTGAAAACACCATACAGTGTGTGTTTGGGACTTTTACCATTGAAAACTCTTAGAGACCATAACATTGAAACCAGTAGATCTGCTATGGACCAGTAGTTAGTTTGTTCACCAAACACACAGGGGCGGTTTCCTGTTCACAGATTAAGCCTAAGGACAATCTAAATTTCTTTCATGGAGGACTGGCTTGAATTGTGAGGATGACCACAATGTATATTTATCATGAGCAAAAGCTATTGGTTTTCTACCCAAAGTCAGTGGCGTAAAGTACTTAAGTAAAAAATACTTTAAAGTACTACAAGCCCCGTCAACGTTCACAATCAGCTCCTTTGTCTTGCTAACATTGAGGGAGATGTTGTTGTCCTGGCACCACACTGCATGTTCTCTGACCTGTTCTCGTTGTCGGTGATCAGGCCCACCACTGTTGTGTCATCAGGAAACTTAATGATGGTGTTAGAGTCGTGTTTGGCCACGCAGTCGTGGGTGAACAGGGAGTACAGGAGGGGACTTAGTATACACCCCTGAGGGGCCCCAGTGTTGAGAATCAGGCGTGGCAGGCGTGTTGTTGCCTACCCTTACCACCTGGGAGCGGCCCATCAGGAAATCCAGGATCCAGTTGCAGAGGGAGGGGTTTAGTCCCAGGGTCCTTAGCTTAGTGATGAGTTTGAGGGCACTATGGTGTTGAACGCTGAGCTGTAGTCAATGAACAGCATTCTCACATAAGTGTTCCTTCTGTACAGGTGGGAAAGGGCAGTGTGGAGTGCGATAACGTCATCTGTGGATCTGTTTGGGCGGTATGCGAATTGGAGTGGGTCTAGGGTATTTTTATTTGACCTTTATTTAACTAGACAAGTCAGTTGGAAGTTTACATACACTTAGTTTGGAGTGAATAAAACTAGTTTTTAACCACTCCACAAATTTCTATAGTTTTGGCAAGTCGGTTAGGACATCTACTTTGTGCATGACACAATTTTTCCAACAATTGTTTACAGACATATTGTTTCACTTATAATTCACTGTATCATAATTCCAGTGGGTCAGAAGTTTGAGCGGCCTTTCAGGTTATGACGATATAGGACTCGTTTTACTGTTGTTCTGGGATTGATTTGCACTTTTCGCACCAAAGTACGTTCATCTCTAGGAGACAGAATTTGAATACTTGTAGGTCTTCTATCCCTGATATCCTTCAACCCTGATCTAATTCTCTCAATATTAGCTAAAAATGCCAACATCGGAATCGGCCAATGTTTTGTTTAACGCCGATGTTAAAAACCGATGTCAGAGCTACCGTGTATACCTATATAACGTAGGTACATGACGCAATGTCGCCACGTAATATTTTGTACTACACATGCAACACAGCATTCCTAACCTAGCCCACAATGTCTGCTGTGTGGATCAAGCAGTCAACAAGTCGAGCAGTCATTTGAAAGAGTAAGAAAATTTCAGCGAGACAACTCAAAGGTGAAATCCATTAAAGTCAAGATAATAGAATTCATTGCCCTTGACAATCATCCGTTCTCTGTCGTCGGTGATGTTGGCTTTCACTGACTGGTTGAGCAATGGTACACACTACCAAGTGTGCTATTTTTCAGATGTTGCCCTACCGGAGTTACACAGTAATAGCGTTACTGATATTAGCTTCACGACATACTATGGAATGCCATTTGGCTCTTTGCGTGTCAAACAAATACAGTAGCACTGTCAAAGCCGTACAAAAAAAGTCTGCAAAGAAGTAAACCCCGGACACGAATGATGCGTTTGCAGTACCCCATTGGTAATAAAGCATAATTTGTTCGACTGCAACTTCTGGGGTTGCTAGCTTTAGCTTGGTACCTAGCTAGCACCATTACAACCAGCCTGAAAACAATGACCAGGCGAAACTGCAGTAATTTTCATTATTCTTAGCAATGATTTAGGAAACCTTGTGAGTAAGTATTAGCAAGGTTGGCACTTGTTGTTCGCCTATTGAAATTGAACTTCAGTTCATGAAAATACTTATCCCTGTTGCCCAATGCTAATGTTATAAGCAGCCAGCTAGCTTTATCTGGCTCGTGAGGCTCGACCGGACCGGGTTGTGTGTTGTGAAGCTAGCCACAATAAGATTTAGGCACAATAGTGGAATTTGCAGTTTGCATTCAAAATAAAATTGTAATTGACAGTGACGCAAATTAATACAAAATAGTAGACTCATACTTTTATTTTGAAGGCTAACCGCAAAGTCCACTATTGTGGCTAACCCTTATTGTGGCTAGCCTCACATAGATGGGTCCGACCACCATTAATCAAATAAGAACGGTCTTATAAATTAGGGTTATTTTAGATGATGACACTTAGCTATATAGTTAGCTAGCTAACTATAGCTACTGAAACAGACTGTGTCATTTTGGTATGTTTTTGGGGAAGAAAAATGTTTGCATCAAATAAGAACGGTCTTATAAATTAGGGTTATTTTAGATGATGACACCTAGCTATATAGTTAGCTAGCTAACTATAGCTACTGAAACAGACTGTGTCATTTTGGTATGTTTTTGGGGAAGAAAAATGTTTGCATCTATGAGCTAGCTAGCTTTTTTTAATGACCAGCACTGTAGGTGCGCGAGACAACTTTACCAGCATCATAGCAAACGTATCGATGAATTGTTGTGACATGAAATACGAGTGATAGTGTAATCAATGTGTGATAACTACGTAAAAAATGTCTGAACGTGTTAAATTATTATGTAACGTGCAGTCATATTCAAGTCCTGATTGGTCAAAGAGTGTTATTTGATGTGTATCTTTTTTGACACACAAAGACCCAAATGGCGTTCCATAGAAATCCTGGTTGAGAATGAAAAGACTGAACAAATGAACAACGAAACAGCACAGCAAGAAAGTGAAAGAAATGGGTTTTGATTCTGTTTTACTGGTAATGGGGACATACGTCCCTGGTGACGCTGGGCCAATTGTGCACCGCCCTATGGCACTCCCAATCATGGCCGGAAGTGATACAGCCTGGATTTGAACCACTGACTGTTGTTACACCTCTTGCCTACGACCGCTGCGTCCATGTGTGTGTGTTAACTATTTAACTGTACTAGAATATTTAAAAGGCCGCTAAAATTTTAAATATTGGTTATCGGTATCATTTTTATTGGCAAGGAAAATATTGAATATCGGTATCAGCCAAAAATGTAATATTGGTGCATCACTCATTTCAATCCAAAAAATGGAAGGGGCTTAATGTTTACGGAGCCTTAATAGGTATACTTACCACATATGCTGAGCACTGAATGGAAAACTGTGGAATACTGAGCTCAGTTGGCTGACAGGAGCAAATATCTAGGGCTTTTCACCCTCTAAGGCAGAGAAAAACTTTCTAATGATGTGTGGAACACTAAGAGCACAGTTTTAACTAAGCAGTTTCAATTAAGTTATTGCGAGTTGCAGATTTTGTTAAGGGAATTCTTCACATTCTTTTGAAATGTAATCAGCTCAAAATTAAAAGAAAAAACCTACAGGAAAAACTACACGTGAACAAGACTTGATTTAAGTACAGTTAACTGCCAAAATAAAGAACCAAAATAAAGTGTCTGAATAGGGCATTGGGCCACCACGAGCCAGAACAGCTTCAATGCATCTTGGCATAGATGGTACAACTGTCTGAAGGTCTATTGGAGAGATGCGACACAATTCTTCCACGAGAAATTCCATTATTTGGTGTTTTGTTGAAGGCCTGGCTTAAACTGGTGCGGTGATTTTCAATGCCTGTGTGCAGATGATAAACTGTTTCCACTAGATTCCAAGGTCAGAAAAAGTCCAAAATCTCTATCGTAAAAATTCATCAAAACAAAAATGTGCTTTTTGGTAATGATAAACACGGGTGAAATTAGCGCAAGGATGGGGGCCTCTTGTTTCTGTTTTTGAGGAAGGAGACTTCACTTCCTTCTTTTCCAGAACAGAAAAACCTACTGAACGCAGCCGGGCAGGATATGAGATATTATTTTTGGTAAACAAGGAAATTAGTGATGGGTGAATGCTCAAGCAATTATCCTATTCTTGCAGACAGTTATGCTGACAGCTGCAGCAGGGGCCCCAGTCACATCATAACATTTTGTTATCCACAGATTCCACACATTACAGTCAAAGATGAATCTCCATTTCATATGTGCTACAGTGCCACTGTCAGTCAGTGGATACCTAGATGGCTAGCTAGTCCACATTGTTCATAGAGCTAGAGCGAAAGTGGAAAGCTATAGGTAACGTTAAATTACATTTGGACTTCACTATCGGTCGTGCCTCTTTCCCAGCAGTTGGCAATTTCAATGTCACTTCCCTGCTGGTACTAGTGTGTGTGGGCATGGGAGTATCTACACTAGAGTACGTGGACACCCCTTCAAACGAGTGGAGTTGGCTTTCAGCCACACCCGTTGCTAACAGGTGTATAAAATCAAGCACACAGCCATGCATCTACATAGACAAACATTGGCAGTAGAATGGCCCGTACTGAAGAGCTCAGTGACTTTCGAATTGGCATCTCCAACAGTCAGTTTGTCAAATTTATGCCCTGCAAGAGCTGCCCCGGTCAACTGTCCGTGCTGTTATTGTGAAGTGGAAACGTCTAGGAGCAACAACGGCTCTTCCGTATAGTGGTAGGCCACACAGGCTCACAGAACGGGACCGCCGAGTGCTGAAGCGCATAGCACGTAAAATCATCTGACCTCAGTTGCAACACTCACCACTGAGTTTCAAAACTGCCTCTGGAAGCAATTTCAGCACAATAACTGTTTTCGGGAGCTTCATGAAAGGGGTTTCCATGGCCGAGCAGCAGCACCCAAGCCTAAGATCCCCATGCGCAATGCCAAGTGACGGCTGGAGGGGTGTAAAGCTCGCCACCATTGGACTCTGGAGCAGTGGAAATGTGTTCTCTGGAGTGATGAATCACGCTTCACCATCTGGCAGTTCAATGGACAAATCTGGGTTTGGCGCATGCCAAGAGAACGCTACCTGTCCCAATGCATAGCGCCAACTGTAAAGTTTGGTGGATAAGTACAATAGCATGTGGCTATTTTTCATGGTTCAGGCTAGGTTCCTTAGTTCCAGTGAAAGGAAATCTTAACGCTACAGCATACAATGACATTTTAGACATTTTGAGGAAGACACTTTCCTGTTACATTGTTACCATTCCATACAGAAATGTTTTTTGGAGATCGGTGTGGAAGAACTTGATTGGCCTGCACAGAGCACTGACCTCAACCCCACCGAACACCTTTGGAATGAATTGGAACACCAACTGCGAGCCAGGCCTAATCGCCCAACATCAGTGCCCAACCTCACTCATGCTCTTGTGGCTGAATGGAAGCAAAGCCCTGCAGTAATGTTCCAACATCTGGTGGAAAGCTTTCCCAGGAGAGTGGAGACTATTATCGCAGCAGAAGGGGGACCAACTCAAGATTAATTTTGGAATGCGATGTTCGACGAGCCGGTGTCCATATACTTTTGGCCATGTAGTGTACAGAGCTAGATGACTGGTCATAAAAGCTAGTCAACAAGTTAGCCAGCTGTTAAACCTTGGCAGGCGGGATTCATACTGCGCTGGCTTAGTTAGCTACCATTACTATGAGGTTTCCTTGTTGAGACCAGTTAGAGATAAGACAGAGAAACTATTTGAGTGTATTGTATTTTACATTGGCATGTATTCATGAATGCCAAGTGAAGCAAGGCTTCATCCCAAAAAATACCAAGAACAAAATACTAAATAAATGTATTTGGTCTCTCTGTGTTTCAAAATGTTCCTGCAATTTGCAAGTCTGAATGTATCTCACTGGAGAAAACATCTGAGCGAGCGAAACAGTGCCCCTCTGTCTCAGTATGTGTAGCCCATCTATCTCATGCTGTCTGGTCAAAATGAGTATGACATTGTTGCCGCCCATAGCATTGAATGCAAGGGAAGCCAGCTATCATTTGGCCTCCCTTGATAAAAAAATCAAAATAATAATAGCCAATCACCATTGAGCTAAACTGATTGAGCTCAACTGTGAATGGTCTTGGCACACCAACAACAACAAAAAAATGTCAAGGGAAACCAGTTTGAATGTGGCTTCACACCAAGCACATCAAAAGCAAAACTACATTTACAGAAAAAAATTGAATTGTTGCATCATGTTGTGTCGTTGTCCTCCATTGGCTACCTAGATAGCTAAAATTGTCCCTTTCCTAAATTACCCATGGATGGAGATAGGGACTTTTTACATACTTCTCCGTACTGATTATAACGGCGATTTGGATCCAACCATAAATTCAAACATTGTGTGCCTTGCCAGAGAGGGTAGAAGTTCAATATATAGCTAGATGTAGTAGGCTAACACTAATGTTAACTAGCTGGCCTGGCGCATCGTTGCCCATGAAAGGAAGTTAGGCCAGCGAGCAAGCATTTTAGCCTAGGATAACAAAAACTAAGTGTGTACAGTATGACAGTCATAGACAGGTTCGGCGACATGAAAGACAGGATGGTATTAATTTGCATTTCTCTACAAGTAGGGTGAGTGAACATGTTTTTTCTACTTGCGTACACACACAGAGAAATCAGTACCATGGACAGCTACATCATATTAGTTTACATTGATTGGCCCAAAATGTTTTTGGTATATTTTAGTTGTCACTGTATTAGAATAAGCATAAGTGATTTGATGTTGAAATATTGAGTTGAAATGGTGCTGGAATAGTGGAGGCAGCTCCTGTTTTATTTGCAACTTTCGGTAACTCTCCGTGGTTCAATCGATAGTTGTTTAAGTAGTCCGAAAAATGCTAAATGCTTTTGTGGACTTCATCGGACAGGTGTTGTTGTGTGATGAAACAACGGTGTGGTTGAAGTTATTCTGCCACTGTGTCTTATTGCCTCAACTTTAGGTCTATATCACGGTGGCAAGGCATATGAACTAACAGGTTAGAGTAAACAACGCAACTATCATAACACATAGGTTGTAATATGGCTTTATTTTGTTTGGCTTGGCTTCCCCAGTTATTTTACCCACGCACCGGTACTCGCATTGTGTTGCTAGCAAGCTAGATATTGCATGGCTTGCAGTCACTGAGGTATGCACGCAGTGGACACTGGTCATAAAATACTCGGTCTTCCGGGCTAAGATTTGAATTACGTAAATTGCTCTGCCACACAGGCTAGTGAGTTGGAGGTAGTAGCATTTGCTGAAAAATCCTTAAAACACAGCATTGTTATCATTCTCGCCAATGTGTAAATATGTTTAACTAAAGCCATTTACTTAAAGGAAACTCACCCGGCCGGCCATCTTGGTGTTTGTTGTCGTTTTTCAAATGCAATTCAGCATAAAAGTTCCCAACACTGCTGTCAGCGCAACCGTGCGTTGAACTCCACTACAGGCTTGAAAAATGGAGTGGGCGGGATCGACGTTGCTTATGAAGTGATGTCATCACGTACACGTTGGCGACGAAATCTTTGACCAGATACTCAAGTGACCGCTCAAACAATGAAAAAATAAAAATGAAAGGAAGTCGGGAGGAGGCAAGATCAAGTGGGACCATTCTAGCCAAGGAGGGGGCAGATACGTGTTGCATAAAGGGCACAAATCTGATATAAAGTGCGTTGTTTCAAAGTTGCCGGGATGTCACATGTCCTATTTATAGCAGTACATTTTTATTTTTATTTATTTAACCTTTATTTAACTAGGCAAATCAGTTAAGAACAAATTCTTATTTACAATGATGGCCTACCAAAAGGAAAAAGACCTCCTGCGGGGACGGGGGCTGGGATTAAAAAATATAAATAAATAACATACAAATATAGGACAAAACACACATCACGCCAAGAGAGACAACACGACACTGCATAAAGAGAGACCTAAGACAACAACATAGCAAGGCAGCAACACATGAGAACACAGCATGGTAGCAACACAAAACATGGTACAATCATTAATGGGCACAGACAACAGCACAAAGGGCAAGAAGGTAGAGACAATACATCACGCAAAGCAGCCACAACTGTCAGTAAGAGTGTCCAGGATTGAGTCTTTGAATGAAGATATTGAGATAAACTGTCCAGTGTGAGGGTTTGTTGCAGCTTGTTCCCATTCGCTAGCTACAGCGAAGTGAAAAGACGAGCGACCGAGGGATGTGTGCGCTTTGGGGACCTTTAACAGAATGTGACTGGCAGAACGGGTGTTGTATATGGAGGATGAGGGCTGCAGAAGATATCTCAGATAGGGGGGAGTGAGGCCGAAGAGGGTTTTATAAATAAGCATCAACCAGTGGGTCTTGCGACGGGTATACAGAGATGACCAGTTTACAGAGGAGTATAGAGTGCAGTGATGTGTCCTATAAGGAGATTTGGTGGCAAATCTGATGACAGAATGATAAAGAACATCTAGGCGCTCGAGCGCACCCTTACCTGCTGATCTATAAATGATGTCTCCGTAATCTAGCATGGGTAGGATGGTCATCTGAATCAGGGTTAGTTTGGCAGCTGGGGTGAAAGAGGAGCGATTACGATAGAGGAAACCAAGTCTAGATTTAACTTTAGCCTGCAGCTTTGATATGTGCTGAGGGAAGGACAACGTACTGTCTCGCCAAACTCCCAAGTACTTGTATGAGGTGACTACCTCATGCTCAGAGGTAGTAATCACACCTGTGGGGAGAGGCACATTCTTCTTACCAAACCACATTACCTTTGTTTTGGAGGTGTTCAGAACAAGGTTAAGGGTACAGAAAGCTTGTTGGACACCAAGAAAGCTTTGTTGTAGAGCATTTCAAACAAATTCCGGGGAGGGGCCAGCTGAGTATAAGACTGTATCATCTGCATATAAATGGATGAGAGAGCTTCCTACTGCCTGAGCTTTGTTGTTGATGTAAATTGAGAAGAGCGTGGGGCCTAGGATTGAGCCTTGGGGTACTCCCTTGGTGACAGGCAGTGGCTGAGACAGCCGTTTTCTGACTTTATACACTGCACTATTTGAGAGAGGTAGTTAGCAAACCAGGCCAAAGACCCCTCAGCGACACCAATACTCCTTAGCCCACAAGAATGGAATGGTGTACCCTATCAAAAGCTTTGGCCAAGTCAATAAAAATAGCAGCACAACATTGCTTAGAATCAAGGGCAATGGTGACATCATTGAGGACCTTTAAGGTTGCAGTGACACATCCATAACCTGAGCGGAAACTAGATTTCATACCAGAGAGAATACTATAGACATCAAGAAAGCCAGCCAGTTGATTATTGACAAATTTTTCCAACACTTTTGATAAACAGGGCAAAATAGAAATAGGCCTATAACAGTTAGGATCAGCTTGATCTCCCCTTTAAATAAAGGACTGACTGTGGCTGCCTTCCAAGCATTGGGAACCTCCCCAGAAAGGAGAGACAGGTTAATAAGGTCTGAGATAGGCTTGCCGATGATAGGGGTAGCAACCGTAAAGAAGAAAGAGTCTAAACCATCTGACCCAGATGTTTTTTTGGAGTAAAGTTTCAGGAGCTCCACTAGCACCTCAGACTCAGTGACTACCTGCAGGAAGAAACCTTGTAGCGGGGCATTCCTAACAACCTAAGCATTACGGAATTTATATTAGATCAAATAAGCCTCGCATATTAAATACACCATTATATTTCTGGGGACCAAATTCAACACTATAATTGAGCTTCATACAAACAATCTGCTTGGTGAGAAAAAAAGAAGAAACACCACAATGCAGATTTTGGGCCCAGTTATCCCTCTCGCTTCACCTCTTCCTCTCTGTACAACCCCACTGGGCATCTTTGCCAGTAATCCACAGATACAATAAGTACATTTTCACAGTGGTGTAAATTGCTTAAGTAAAACTACTTTCAAGTACTACTTAAGTATTTTGGGGGGGAGATATGTACTCTACTTTAATATTTACATTTTTACAACTTTTAGTTTTACTACATTCCTAAAGAAAATAATGTACTTTTTATTCCATACATTTTCCCTGACACCCAAAAGTACTTGTTACATTTCGAATGCTTAGCAGGACAGGAAAATTGTCAAATTCATGCACTTCTCAAGAGAACATCCCTGGTCATCCCTACTGCCTCTGATCTGACTGACTCACTAAAAACAAATGCTAAGCTTGTAAATTATGTCTGAGTGTTGGAGTGTGCCCATGGCTATCCTTAATTTGTTTTTTAAAATAATACAATTATCCCATATGGTTTGCTTAGTACAAGGAATGTGAAGTGATGTATACTTTTATTTTGATACTTACGTATATTTTAGCAATTACATTTACTTTTGATAGTTAATATCACAGCCATATATCACAAACCCCCAAGTTGTGTGAGGTGCTGTGTTATGCACTATATCCCGTTACCATATCATATGTGATGGAATATTATTTGCTGTTGGCTTGTGTGGGTGTATGTGTTATGCAACATAGCTGACTTGAGACATTGTTAACAGTTTCAGGGCCATGGGCCTTTCTCGTGATGGAAAAATACAGAATAACATAAAAAACAGACACATACAGAACGTAGTGTAGGGAACAAACAGTCTTTTGTTAGATAACAGGAGCCAGGTGTGTGATAACTGCATCGAGTGCATGGGCGCATAGATATTCTACACAACTACAATGACAGACCGCTGTAGCGCCGAGGGGGCTGGGACCAGCTTGTATGCCAACAATCAACGATAGGCTGAGTGAGTTTAAACCACGCCCAGTCTCTACTCTGACAGGCCGGCTCGGAAGCAGGAACTACTTCTGTCAGAGTATATTATAATAACTTTGTCAGGAACAAGTCAGTGCTCTGTTTGCCCTGCGAGGTGTGACAGAGAGCCCGTATATACGAAAATTGCATTTACCACTTATTGCTTAGCTAATAAAAAGTACATAGTATGCAATTCGGTGACTCAGTGTCATACTTATCCTGATACCAGATTCGATTGACGCAACCCTTAACAGTTGCCTTATTGTTATTATAAACTGGTTACCAACGTAATTAGAGCAGTACAAATACATGTTTTGTTATACCCGTGATATACCACGGCTGTTAGCCAATCAGCATTCATGTCTCGAATCACCCAGTTTATAATACACAAATGACCACCGGCTAAATCTATGACATTAAAATGGCTATTTACTCTGTTTCATCTGAGTGCGCAATCCAGTCTCATCAGCCTAGGCAGGGAAGTTATAAACTTGCTCTCCGCTATAAAAAAGCATCTAGACTTTATCTCACATTTCTTTTAGACTAACATTTCGTTTTCTACAGGGGAGATTTGTATAAACCTTATTGTCTGTCTCGCCGGCATTTGCAACATTGTTTCAATATTCAAATTCTATCTACAACTGTCCCATAGTAATGAAAGTGAAGGGATCGGGACGAGAGAGAAGGCAGCGAAATCATGAATCAGCTGGCATCATTTTTATGTATATATACAGAGAAAAGTCAATTGAATTGACTCAATTGAAAACAGGTAAAACTAAACGAAGTGCAGCTAGTTTGCAGTCTTTCCAGCTTCAGTTCTAAGTTATTGTGTTAGCTGTGTTGTTGGCTTGCTCCTCTGAACAACAGTGTCCTGACGAGAGAGCACATTTTCTAAGCCAGGCGAAATCGTGCCTCATTAGCTCATTGTTATGGATGTCTCCAAATAAATGTCAGACGAAAACAGCTTAAACATGCAGCTACTTTGCGGTTATTCTGGCTGCACTTTTTGACGTGACTGTAAATTAGCCATAGTTGGCTAGCTAGCAAGCAAGGGATAAGACCGTTGCCAGTCAGTATGACAACGGAACATTTAGAACGAACGACTGTCGCGTCAATAGATACAGAACATAAAGAACGAACGACTGGGTCGCGTCACTAGCAACAATGATTTGTGTCGGGACTATACCTCGTGGAAGGATGAAATAGTACGAATACATTAATCAAAATAACGTTTTTAATGAAAATATGTCATAATTTGAATATGTTGGTAATATGTTTGAAAAGTCAAATGGAAAAGTGAATACCTTATTGCAAATAGGCTGATCCATTGATCATCACTATTCCATCATCAAAACACTAAAACAGAAGAGAGAACTCAAACATTTTTGAAAAAAAAAAAAGATTTATTTTGAACTCATCTGAACATCAGATATACTCGGTAATTGTTGGTCAGCAAGAACCGTTCGTACATTTGATATTGATGTGTATAGAAATCCAAAACAAGCAACAATACTTTTTTGGGGTTTGGAAAACTGGGTGAAACGGTTGGATGGCTTTAGGGGCTATATTACATACCTGTCAAATATACATTTAAAATAAAAATACACAAAAGTTGCTTTTGAGGGGCCAAGGTAGATGTGTTATATCTACTCTATTTTTCATAAAAATGTTGGACACTTTCTGTAAACAATAAAATAGGTCCATCATGTTTCTGCTCAATGTTATACCTACATGTACATGACATCTATTCACCTCAAGCTTTTAGTTTAAAATTGCATTTTGTCAAAATCGTTCGTCTCAAAATGAATGGATTTACACATATGTGGACATCCTTGAAACGGGACTTCCACTAGTGAAAGTGTTTAATGGCTGTGCTTTTTGTCAACATACTGAAACACTGAAATGCTTCACTGACAACAAGAGGGGAAAAAGCTTGATTTCACTTCAGTGCAGTTTATGGCACTTTAATATTGGAGAACTCTGGTGCACAAGAAACAGAAGTCATGAACTCTACGTAATGATGAATCGTCTGAACCAAAACTTGAGCGAAAACAGAATATCATGGTCTTATCCAGTGCATAAACACCATGTCAGAATCCAAAACCTTCCCTTTTCAACTCAATGACCACATTTCATTTCACAAACAGGTTCATAAAATGTTTACATTGTACATCTGTAAAAAAAAAAAAAAAAAAACAGAAAAAAAAAAAAAACAATCCAAAGCTGTCATTGAAATTGTGTTTTAATGCCCTTTGGGACGAGGTCATTTTCCAACACAGGAACATTTGCCCAACAGGAGTAAAGACATTACAGAACGCCATCAGTTCTCCTATACAGTATTCATAACCCTCTAATGCAGTTCACAACATGGTAATCCCAGAGTTGATTGGACAGGGATTATTCCTACTGCATACACTTCTCTTCCCTTTCATTTTAGTCTTTTTCCTTCCACCCAGTAAGCAACTAGGAGGCATTCATTATTCACCACCCAGTTGAAGCTGCTAGTCCTAGCAGACATTTACTTCCAAGGCCTTGGTCTATTAGACCTTCATTTCTACACTGGAATCTAAATCAACTGAAGTCAGTTATCCAACAACGGGCACCCAACATCCTACCCCTATTACCTCAGCACAAGAGCACATCAGAGGGCTAAAATAGCCCAATTGAACTTGACCAAGGTCAGTGATATTTTTTTCCAAGAGGCAGACAAAAACATTAAAAATACAAAATATTTATTTTTGAAAATGACAAATGAAACGAAACAATTGTTTGGTTACTAGCATACCACACTAGGGCTAGGCAATAACAATGGATAATCGTTCACTTCGGTTCAGACAGACGCTCAGAGGCAAATCAATAAATCTCAAATTTCTGCACCCCTAAATTGTTGCAGCCAAACGTTGAGGCAAAGCAGAGGGCTGAAAAGGGGCCACTGGCATTGTGAAATGGCACCCATTCTGCTCTATGTACTTAAGAAGGGGACAAAGTGTCAGGCAATTTATTTTAGTTACAAAACAAACGCAATCCGAATGTAGTGAGGTTGACAACCATTTGAAATGTCATGTAGGGGAATTGGACTGACTGTTGGCATGGATATGATGAGAAGAGCTAGAGCTAGAGGGAGCTCTTTGACCAAATGTAACTGCCGGGATATCCCAATATTTTCTAACCTACCTCCAACTAGCTAAAAACCATGTGCTTTAGAAAGATATGAACAGAGGGGGGGAAGAGACCGCCTTGACCAAAAGCCGTGTCCCTGCATGTAAAAGAAGCGGGATTGGTGGCGCTTGCTTGTGGTCGATATTGCACCTTTGTGGGTGGTAACGGAGTCAGCTGGAGGGTTTATAAGCCCAATCTTTATTCTACAGGAGATAAACGTGTATCTAATCTTTCTTAATATTTTGTGGTTGTACAATATTCCCTGATGGCCTGCTGTGGCCGATGAGATTTTAACAGAATCCTAAAAGAAAAGAAAAAAAGGAGAAGAGATTATGAAATTGTCCATTGAGGGGGAACTTTCATGAGGGGGAACCGGGAATCCTGTTTTTGTTGCAGTTTGTTGTGGGACTTGTTGTTTTGTCACTCTCCCTTGTCCCTTTCTTAAAATGTTACACACGCTGGTCACACACACATCTGCCACTGTGCTGCTGTGGTCTCGCCATTTGTTCTGAGGACGAAAAAGACAAGATCTACAAGTAAGCACAGTGGTTTAAAAAGTCTTCCTTTGCTGTTTGAAAGGATTGCAGTGAGTTGTGCAATCTGACAGAACATGTGACATGTGTGTCTCTCTTGAGGAGCCCTACCTATGTTAGCTTCTTCGCTTTGTTGTAAAGCGAGTCCACAACTTTGCTCATGTTCTGAATAGTTTCCAGGGCCGCGCCATAAGTCTTGTCAACAGGTGGCTCGTCAAATATGATCAAGACACCCTCGCCTTGGTCCAGGATCCCTATAATGAGTCATACAGGCATTTTAGACTACATTTACATTTCACTGAACGAAAGAAGCGCAACACAAGTAATGATACAGTCGTTTATACCAGGCTGGTACCAACCAAACCGGCAATTTACCATGAAACTTCTTGTCCAGGATCATCTGTGACAATTTCCTCTCGACATCCGCCTGAGGGAAATTAAACATATCCACTGATTACTGACAACATTGAGAGCTGTACATGTATCAAGGGATAGAAGACTTCCGATGTGTCACTCTTGTACCACAGGACTGAATACTTCAAATATGAAGATATTAAAGAAGAAACCTCCATACCTTTGAAAGTTTGATGAGACCTGATATGTGTTCAATCTGGGGGGAAAAGCAACGCCATAAAGGATTACGATTTAAGGGTGGTTAGCATCACCAAAAAAAAAAGAAGAAGAAAAAAAGCAATATTAACGGTACCCAGATGAACGTGCTGTACCTGTACTCTGGAGAAGGGTTCGATGACACGGATAAGGTTCCCTTCCAGCAGGTTGTCATACAGCGTGGCCAGGTGGGTTCTGATGATGGGGTCGTCCCTCAACTCTGCTTTGTATTCCGTAAGGGCCTAGAAAGATAAAGGGAGAAGGGAGGATACAAAATGGGCCTGGCACAATAGAGATCCTCAGAGAAACAAACATAGCAGCAAAAATGAGGGCTAAAGTAAGGTCTTACCTTTTCAAAGTCGGCTAATGATCTGTTCTTGCTGGCTTGTGCAACGCATTTCAGTGCATCTGTCTGCAGAGGGAGGGAGGAAGCGACCACGGTCAGCCAGGTACCAACCAATTTAAACGTATTACACAATGCAAGTTGAGAAAGACCGCCCAACTGCCCCCCACAAAAATCGGGGGTTCTTACTTGTCGCCCCGCATGCCGCAGGGCCAGTTTTCCGCTAATCAGGGACTGCACCTCTTCTGGTCTGAAAGAGAACAGCAACAGAGGGTCAACCAAGCCGTACCTGTATGCTTCATATCATTCCAACACAGCAAGGAGGTAGTATCACTCACAGGCTAAGCATGATCTTGCAGAGCAGCATGTATTTGAGACCAGTGATGGCTTTAGGGTGGTCGATGGAGTCGTAGCCCTCAAAGGCCTCAAAGAAGTAGGAGTAGGCAGTCTTCCAGTCCTTCTCCGAAGCCGCATGGACGATCCCTGCAGGTGAGGAAGCATGGTCAGTCGTTCACACTAAGCATGGCACTTTTCCACCTCAACACACAGCTCTTCTTCATTTGGGTCAGTAAACTAATATTGGGTGTTACAAGAAGACAGTAGCTAGTTTTCCATCCAATTAGCAACCGATTTTCATGTGAATATTCTCAAATCTGCTTAAAAAGAAGGAGCATTTTACCACCAGAGATGTTTCCATCAAATGAACTTAAAGAGAAAAGGCTGTGGGTGACGTAGTGCACATAAAAAATAACTTTTGCTGTTAAATTTCCATGTGCCGAATAAAAAACACAGTTTAAATGGGTTTCCATCACATTTTTAACTCCACTGATGGTTTTGTTCGAAAAATGTGTTATATTTATTAAGATCCCCATGATCCCCACTAATAACAGCTAGTCGTACTGCTAGTCTTCCTGGGGTCCAAAACATAACGAAGAAGATAGACAAAATACTTTAATGTGCCCACTCTGACCTTGGCACATGCGTTCTAGCTAACAGTTCGCAGATACAGTAGAAAATAGCCTACTACATGAGATTATTATGGACAAAAGAGTGAGATTATTTTATGTCAAATTGCAAGCAAATAAATATAAATAAATGTTTATTTGTCAGATACACCGGATAGATACAGTGAAATGTGTTGTTGTACAGGGTCAGCCATAGTAGTACAGTGCCCCTGGAGCAAATTCGGGTTAATTAAGTGCCTCGCTCAAGGGCACAGACCGATTTTTCACCTTGTCGGCTCGGGTATTCGAACCAGCAATCTTTCGGTTTCTAGCCCAATGCTCTAACCGCTAGGCTACCTGCCGCACTAAGCATCGATCATTATGTCACCAGAATTAGACCCTGAATATTTATTGAAAAGGAGCATCAAACTAATCACTGTGCACTTTCACCAACCTGTGAAGTTCATAACTTATTTCATCTGTAACCTGAATGTTTTCCTTAGTCTTAGTGGGAAGTCCACACAACAACATATCGTGCGACTACAAGGTTAGTTCAATACGATAGTTATTATAGCATTTCCACCACCATTTCTCATGTTAATTAATTTTACTGACACAAAAAGATCCCACCTTGTCTAACGTTTTTTTTTTTTCGACATTTGGAAAGTTTACAGAAAAATGTTCCGTTTCTACCAGGCCCGTCGTGACATTTTTTATCCAATATGTACTTTACTCGTAAAAAGTCTGGATGGAAACCTGATTAATGACTCTCTGAAATGTCTGGTAAATGGATAAACACTGTGCACAGAAGCCCTCTTACTGATTGATTTACAGTTCCATAGATTATTTTATCAGTTGAACAAAACGCATACAAGAGCTCTGAGTGGATGCTATTCTGTTGTTTCTGCCAAAACAACAGCTTAAGCTACCATTGGTTTCTAAGCCATTGAGGAACACTGTAGGGAGGCTTTGGATGGAGGCTTGTTCACTGGGACTGACCTGACATCATGTCCAGGGCGGCCTGCAGCTTGGGGGGACAGTAGATTCCATTGGCTGTAGTGCGGGCGGATGTGAGGGCGGCGCGGGCCTTGGGCAGGTTGCTAAGCGCGTGGTACGTCTTGCTCTCCTGCAGCTGCACCTCCACCAGCAGCGCCTTGTCGTCCATCTTCTTCAGCTCATGGAGCAGCTGGGTGCCTGAACACCAGAGAAACAATCTACCTTACTTTGGAGATACCACAGCTTCTGTACACAGTATGTGGTCCACAACCCCGGGGTTGAGGAATATCAAAGTTCAATGTCATCATGACTAATTGTTTGACTCCTCATCACAAAGCTTCCAGGAGAATGGGATACTGAGTTCTGCTACATAGCTATGGGTAAACATATCCAAGCATTGCACAATTCTTAGCCCTCCCTGCTCAGACAGATGCTAAGCTCATTTAGCAGGGATAATATTGTCAGTCCATTCAAATGGAGCTGTCACTCACCAAGCGCCAAGGCCTCCTGGTATCTTTTGGTGTCAAAATAGAGTGAAATCAGGCGGGCCTGGAGAAAGGGGAAGATAAATGTGACATTGCAACACTCACAGTATAGTGTAAAAATATTAATCATATCACTCTGAGGTGGTAGGGAAATGTGTTGAAAATAACCACATGAATTTCAGTCTCCAAACTAAAACGTCACCGTATAGGAACAATAGCTTGTCTTTTAGGTGAACAAGACACCCAGGCCAGCTTACCTCCAGAGCCTGCCTGAGAAAGGTCCTCTTCTCCACCTTGGCCCACTCAATGCATTCCAGACACAGATCAACCTCCTGGCCTGTGGCTGCCTCCATGTCCAGGAAGAGGTCCAGCAGGGATCGGACCAGCCGGGCCGCCTTGGCCTTACTGATGGAGATGAGGAACGGCCGCACAAACTTCAGCAGACCCCCCAACTCTGTAAGAATCACCACAGCAGAAAATAGGGCTAAATGAATAGCAACAGTAAGCATATCTTGTCTACTCAATAAGTCTATCTGTCCAAGGTTCTGTTGTCTACTGTCAAACGAGTGACGTTCGCTTCATACGCAGTTCTTGTGTACTACAGCAGTGGTTCCCAACCAGGGGTACTAGGACCCCAGCGTACTTGGCGTATCCACCGAGGGTACTTTATTTTTTTTATTTAACTAGGTAAGACAGTTAAGAACAAATTCTTATTTACAGTGACAGACTAGGAACAGTGGGAACAGGAACACTGCCTTGTACAGGGGCAGAACAACAGATTTTTACCTTGTCAGCATCGGGGATTTGATCCACAAACCTTTCAGTTACTGGCCCAATGCTCTAACCACTAGGCTACCTACCTTGAGAAGAATCATAAGAGCAATAGGTTTGTTTACTGGTAAAATACACAAGGTGATTATTCAGGGGTACCGTCCAGGCAGGGAAAAAAAAATCAGTTGGTGGGACCATAACCACCGAAAAAGGTTGGGAACCAGTGTACTACAGAACAGTTAGGCAATGGCACATACAGTGAATCATTGTGCAGTTACTGGATGAATCACCACCAAGTTCCTTGAGTTCAACAGCCATGCAAATAGACCAGATTATGTGTTTGGTGTTTTGAGTCTCACCTGCAGCCTGTCCTGTTTTGGCCAGGAGTGACCCCAGCTCCAGGATGCTCTGTTCTTTAACCCGAACAGATTCTTCATCACTGTCCTGGATATTTCTCCTCACTGTGGGGACAAGGAAAATAATGCACTGATTCACATTGACTATTTAACATACACTCACAGTCTCCTATTCTAAACTATTGTTTGTGTTCCTTATTGTCTTTTTCCGAGTTACTGTTTATCTGGATCAACGAGGCTAACAAGTCAACAGCTAACTGAGGCCCTGTGACTAAGGCAATTTTTTGGACAGCCACATGCTAGTACAAAGCTAGCTACAGAACTGTCAACAAAAGCTAGGTATCTAGCTAGCTAACCGTTAACCAACGATAGCTACGTTAACTTAATGAACAGTGAACTTGATCTCACTGTTAATTTGATAACGTTAGCAAGCTACCTAGCTAAGTTAGCTGTCATTTTAGAGCATATAGGAAGCTATATTGTAAACACCAAATGACATAGCTACATCAATGAACTTGAGAATTGAATGGATCTTGGTTAGCTAACTAGCTAGCTGGCTAACTAGCTATAACATAGGGTGCTTGACTAACGTTAGCTAAATAGTAACGTTGAATTGTATTGCGATACTGTTTCATAAAGACAGCATAAATAGTTAGCTAGTTAACGTCTCTTTCCAGTTCATCATGGCCTAGCTAGCTAACCATCCAGGGACTACCTAGCTAGCTAGCAACCCCACGATTCTACAGTGAGTCAGCACGACACACAAACCGGCTCTTGTCAGTGTATAAAACTGCCTTTGCGATGACTTAAATCAAGCAGAAATTCAAAAATAAGACGAGACTTTCTCGTCTGAACGCCTACAAACATCACTTACCAATAGAATGTAGAATATCAATAGAGGCGTTACGATCCGTGCTAATAAGAGACTGAGCTCTCTGAAACTCAACCACTGCCGCAGCCGCCATCTTACCTATTCAAAAGCTGCCTGCCTACAACAGTCAAGAATGCGATAGGAAATACGTAAATGAGCTACTCAGATACATCACGAGAGGGAGCCAAATATACTTTCTGGGGATTGTAGTTCAGTATTTTACATTATCCAGTTGATATACATTATAGCACAATGTTCCTATTTTGTCATGCTGACTCATCTTATCAAATAAACTGTAGCAGAATGTCATGATAATTTTACTTGAGACCCCCATTCATAATTTATTGCAGGCCTACAGGCCTATTTAATCCAAAGTGGTCTATTCATGAAATAAGTGAACATTGAGCTGGATGATAGACTATAGGAATTTGTTGGATCATGTGTTTATTAAAATGGTAGGATGTTATGGTAAATTAATACACACCTATTAGTTCTGTACAATGACATCTAGACACTTAAAACGGGATGGTGCATCAGAAGAGATTATATCCTGCACAATTTCAAATCAATGGCCTAAATACATTATTATTATTTTTTTAATATCAGGTTATCCCCAAGCTACGTTGTTATGTATGCCCCTCGATTTAATAGCTTATATGCGATCTAACGTAGGTTATTAGTAAATACAAATAGTTTTCATGTGAACATTTATTTATTGGCTAGGCCTACTTGTATTGTGTGATTGAAACAACCTTAGTCTACATGCTGAAAACCATGAATTGTTTTTCAAGAAATGGATTTCAGTTCATTGAGTGCATTGTGCTTTGAGTTCATTGTGTTTGTTGTGATGGGGCGGAGTTGCAAATCTGTATGTAGCCTATCTCCGCTGCGCTGTATCAGCAAAATAAATGGACAGCGCACGACACACTAAAACACTAGTGAATATAGGCTACAAGATATATTGGGTAATTCACCTATTACAAACAGCCTTTGTGACTGCAGCCACACACAGCTGCAAATTACAGCACCACGGACAGAGCACAGAGCGGCGCCCGACCACTGCCTTTCTCCTTTTTTTTTTTTTACACCAGCCATCCTTTCACTAGCCACAAGCTAGTGAGAGCGCAAAGAAACCCTCGAACCCGTATCTCATGCGGTGAGGACCAAATGCACATCTTCATATCAGCATCCGTTCCACAGTTGCCTACCTACCGCCTGCGCAGCAGAGAGACTGGCGATTCCTTGACTATGTCAAGGTGTGCGGATATTCTGGCTTGATTAACGCCTTTTTTTCTTGGATTGTACGGTGTTGTGTTTTTTAAACCGCACTTTTCCAAGATGGTTAATAAGGTTTCACCTTGATGTGCACCATATCAAAGGAATTAGCTGTTACTGTTAAAGAAGCCATCACTGCTGTGCTATTATTTCTTTCATTGACTGGAGGAAAAATATCAAGTAAGTATAATATTATTATATTATTTTATAATGTGTCTAATATCGTAACCTATTTCGAAGGATAACCTGCTGAGAAACATTGGCTATGCTGCCAAATTTGAAGGTATTCTATATTTCTCTGAATAACACTTTGCATAACACGAGGCTACCCATATGCACCATAATAAACATGAGTCATGTCAAAGCGGTTCTTTGGAATTCTGCACCTTTATCAGCAAGCGGACGCTCATTTCAGAACCATGGACAGCAGCCTATGTACACAACCACATAACAGCCTTGGACTCAAAGCTTGCCGCTAAACAAACTGTCTTGATCTTTCAATTAACACGTAAAATAGCAAAACATATTTTAGATTTTCTAACAACTCGACTAGCCTGCTTGAAAGTTTTTTTTGTGACTGTTTCGGTTACGGCTGAATCTAAAAAAATTCTCAACGCACATCATGAGCTGTAGACACATTATTAGTCTAGCCTAAAGATGCAAATGTTGTTATACAACATTATACACATTCGTTTACATTCGGATTATATTACAAACCTCGTCTTAAAAGTGAATGATTTAGGCTATCAAAGGCGACCTTCACATAAAGGTGTTTACATTTGAAATGGAAAGTGCAAGCCAATTATATGAGCAGGAATGCATCCTTCGTTAGGCTTCAATCGAATATAAATCAGGATGTGAGCTTCGAGCAAAGCATTATTCTTAGAAGAGAAATTTGATATGGGCTGAAAGATGGGCATGCCTTAATCAACAATTGATGAGCCAGATGTGATCTTTTTATAATCGGTATGAATAGTTTAGGGGAAATCTGATTGAAAGTAGCTAACCTGCTCTCGATTTCAATTCAACAGGAATTGAATGTGTAGAGACCACGGTAAACGTTGCTGTAAATTGCGCGGCTGTTAGATTTGTTTGAAAGGTATAGAGATGTTTTTACATCGGTTTACTATGCAGATAGTCAGGAAGCAAGCAGTGTTGTTGCCTCAACTAGCTTGTTGTCATTGCTGTCTGATTTGCTGAGCGCTAAGAGACATCATAATATTCCCTGGCATAGGCCCTACATTCACCTATGTTTTTTTTAAAATTCAAATCAATTCAGCTAATTAGACTATTCAATGTGGATGACCGAGCACTTGTCGATATAGAATTTACTGTGTACACATTTATGAAAGCATGTCTGAATGTTTTGGTAATTCCTGTGAATTATTAGAGACAAGCAAGATATCTCAACATAGCCTTCATAGCATCCTTTTATGACATGCTCCTTTATTAGGACAACGCAGACGCTTGATTTCAGGACCTAGGACAGCAGCCGATTTACACAACCATATCAGATTTGAAATCAATGCTTGTCGCCAAACAATTCATCTTTATCTTCAATTAGTAAGAAATATTGAAATATCTTTGGATTTAAAAAAAAAGTAAAATCAATATCGCAATCACAGCCGAGATATCTGATTTTCAACAACAAAATGATGTTCACACAACCTTAATGTCAATGATACAATGAAAGTGGGAACATGTAGCTACTAGCTACTGAAGCCATGCATTTTGTTTTCCACAGGCACTATTGACCCAGCTGAGAAGAAGAGCTAAGTGCCCAGAGAGAATCTGCTCAGATCAACTCCTAATCCATCCAGCACGTACCTTCCTATCAGGACCTACCGTGGCATTAGATGCCTGAGAGGAACCCACGCTTGTAGCCAGGGTCTCCCAGCTCAGAAGCATTGAGGCCCTCAGGATCTCCCCGGACATTCTCTCTGGTCTGTCATCCACTAACGAAATTGCTACTCGGTCACCATGGGAACCGTTCTGTCTCTCTCTCCCAGCTACAGGAAGGCGTCCCTCTTCGAAGATGGGCCAGCCACGGTGGGCCACTACACAGCTGTTCAGAATAGCAAGAATGCCAAAGACAAGAACCTGAAGCGTCACTCGCTCATCAACGTTCTGCCATGGAAGCGCATCGTGGCAGTGTCAGCCAAGAAAAAGGGCTCCAAGAAGGTGCAGCCCAACACCACCTATCAGAATAATGTGACCCATCTCAACAACGAGAACCTGAAGAAGTCTCAGTCCTGTGCCAACCTGTCCACCTTCACCCAGGACCAGAGCACCCCAGCCCTCGTCAAGAGCTCCAGCAACGCGGTCTCGTCGGTCAAGAAGGCCCCCCTGACCAACTCCAATGCGGCCCCGGCACGCCCAAAAGAGTGATCGTTCAGGCCTCCACCAGCGAGCTGCTGCGCTGCCTGGGTGAGTTCATGTGCCGGCGCTGCTACAGACTAAAGCACATGTGTCCCACCGACCCGGTCCTGTGGCTGCGGAGCGTGGACCGCTCGCTGCTCCTCCAGGGCTGGCAAGACCAGGGGTTCATCACCCCGGCCAACGTGGTGTTTGTCTACATGCTGTGCCGCGATGTGGTATCCTCTGAGGTGGCAAACGAACATGAGCTGCAGGCCGTGCTGCTCACCTGCCTCTACCTGTCCTACTCCTACATGGGCAACGAGATCTCCTACCCACTGAAACCCTTCCTGGTGGAGAGCTCCAGGGACATCTTCTGGGACCGCTGCCTGTCCATCATCAACCTGATGAGCACTAAGATGCTTCAGATCAACTCGGACCCACACTATTTCACCCAGGTGTTTGCCGACCTGAAGAACGAAAGCCAGAAGGAGGAGGAGAGGAGCCGCTTGCTCATTGGTCTGGACCGGTGAGGGCCCTGGGGAGAGGGGCCGGGGAGGGGGCAGGGGCCTACTCCAGTCTGGCATTTCAAAATGAGGGAGGGGGATTGGTTGAGGGAGTAGGAAGAGGGGAGTGGGGAAGTTTTGATGGGAAGAGATTAATTTTGAGGGTTGATATAAGGGTTAATTTGGCATAGATATACCCCAAATGTTTTTGATTATAAGCATGTTTAACAGCTAACATTACAACAGTTCACTGGAAGAGGGACATGAGAACACAGTTTGATTAAAAACAAATGACATTTTATGGTAAAAATATTATTTATCTCAATTTATCTTAAAACCAAGTAATGTTTTTCGAAAGGAAAGAGGATTGTATTTTCACTGCACCTAAGAATGAAAACTTTTGACACCTAAAAATGCCAGACTTGGGTACATCCTCTGTTTACGAACATGTATATAAAAACATTGAAAAATACAAAACCAACAATAATACACAATTTAAAAAACAGTAGAAAATGAACACAAATCAGCAGCTATGAATGTGTAGAGGACTGAGACCAGCCACCTGCTGACTGTCTGTGATGCACTGCCTATTGTGTGACTGGGCTACTACTCACATCATGGATGAACAGACAAGCTGCAACCCTGGTTCTTTAGACTCTGAAGTGAACACCCAGCTCTGCTGCAGCGTAAACATGATTTGACCTGAAAGGAAAAGTGGGGCCTCCGATGCAGATTCATGTTGTGCGTTTATTGTTTGTGACTTGACGAGAGGGGTTTGGTGGAGAAAGATTGGTTCAGAAGGATTTGAAAAAAAGCCTGCATTGCATTGTGGGATTTCTTTTTGACCACAACACAACGGGACATGAGGAATTACAGTACAACCTAAAGACACAACACTTGATGGTCGGTCACACTACATGTTAAGAAAGACCTACTTTATTTTCATCTCAGAAAAAAATTAATGGATGTTCAAAGGTTCAAGCCCAGGGAGGCTTATTTATTGCCCTTTTTCTTTTTTTAACTTCAAAATAATAGCGTAATGCACGTGTGCCATGCAATTTTGGAGGGCAGGAATGAATTAACTGCATCTGCATTAGAGAATGCTGTGAACAAAGTGATAACTAGTTTATTTAGCTATGCTTGCTTAAATAGGCTATTTGTTTACCAAGGACTTCTTTTGTACTTTTGTCTGATGGTTGTGTCTAAAAACACTTGGGGATGAAGGTCCATATTGTGCTATAAGAAATTCAGCATTAACAAATGTTTAACTATAGTGCCATATCTTTGATGAAAATCCTGTAGGTCTGAAAACACAGTGAAAGATGTCCAAATGTTGAGTGAACTTAATTTATTGTAATTTTATGTTCTCTTGGCACATCCCTTGTAATCAAAAGATCATGAATGAATGATCAATTGGTCTATTTCAAATAACAGGATATGGTGGGAATGAAGATTGATGGTTGTTGCAAATGAATGTTCCATGGAATAAGCTATAGATTAGCCCTAGATTAACAACCAATAAAAATCTGACCATCGAAAAAGTAACCAACACATCAGAGAGACCATGAGTAAAGACAAAACCCCTTAGAACCTTTAGCACCCCTAGAACCCTTAGAACCCGAGGCACAGAGCAATCCCAAACCCAACCCACCACCCAGCTCCACATATCAACAAGACAACATAACCATCAGCCAATGGCAGGGCCTTTCACTCAAAACCACTCAGTGGCACAGCATAAACATTTACAGACAGCCTCCCCTGGCGTAATCTCTCCATGCCAATATTAATCAAATCTAAGACAACAATGTATTCAGCTGGGGAGGAGATGAGGCCATGGTCAGGTTAGATTCTAGTTGACCTCCATGGAGATAATCAGGTTTTCAAATCAGCTGAAGCCACTAGGATAAATGGAAGAGCATAGAGGGAAATAGGAACACCATAGCAACCTGGACTACATCTACATGAGAGCTTACGGAGCAGTCAAGATACATGGCAATCATTTGCATTGAAGAATTGTAGAGGCTAGAAAAGATTATAGAACTGATAGCATCTCCAATAACTGAGATAAAGGGAGGTGGTAGGTTTTTCTGTCAACCACTGTTATATGTTGTAAGAGATGTGTCGAATTGAATCCACAGATGAACAGGAATATGTTTTCTATAGAATACAGTACAGAGACTTAACTGGACCTTGGGGGAAAAAACAACAAATGAAAATAATGCACATAAAAACAAGCGAATAAAAAGTAGTATTTGCCAGCTTTTTATCACCTCAGTAGTGAGAAACTCTGCATGCTTTCTTTCATTAGTTGATTCTCAAATTTCTTTCTAGAAATGCAAAATGGTTATAGTCATATGCAGCGAATAAATACCATTTTCATTTGTATGTCTTTTCCATGCCCACAAAAGGCTATTCTCTTCTGTCATGTGATGAAGGTTGTTCTTGGGGACTGTTGGTTGACATATGATAGATCTCTCTCCTCTGCTGTATCAGTGGGAGTCAAAGAGAAAAATGTATGGTGCAAATGGACATGGTTATGGAGCAGTACCGTGGCATTGTGCCTTGCAATGGGAAATGGGTTGTTGTGTGTAGCGCAGTAGGAGGGACACACTTTGGATGGGCTAGTGCTCTGGGGAAAAAGCAGGGCATTGGGGTAAGGAGTCAAAAGCAGGGGAATCTTGACCCTCTCGCTGTTCACTTGCCCCAACTCACTAAAATGTGCCATTTTTTGCCACTTGCATCACTGACTAGTTGTTTGAAAGACTTGGAAAAACCTTACAAAAAAAAAGAGAAAAAAAGTGATATGTTTGAACATTTCAGTCGACTTCGATTTCAGTATCTTGTTGCGTACTTTGTAGAACAAAAAAAGGGTGTTAAAGAACATGAAAAGGGGCATTTCAATGATGCATGTGAGCGCAGGTGTGTGAGAGTTTATCTGTACAGAAGAATGTGTGAATTTTGTTTTCTTATGACAAAGAGGAAGTGGAGGATACTCTACACTGATAGACTACTGGGACAGGATGTGATCACTGATAGACTACTGGGACAGGATGTGATCACTGATAGACTACTGGGACAGGATGTGATCACTGATAGACTACTGGGACAGGATGTGATCACTGATAGACTACTGGGACTGGGATGTGATCACTGATAGACTACTGGGACAGGATGTGATCACTGATAGACTACTGGGACTGGGATGTGATCACTGATAGACTACTGGGACTGGATGTGATCACTGATAGACTACTGGGACAGGATGTGATCACTGATAGACTACTGGGACAGGATGTGATCACTGATAGACTACTGGGACTGGGATGTGATCACTGATAGACTACTGGGACTGGGATGTGATCACTGATAGACTACTGGGACTGGATGTGATCACTGATAGACTACTGGGACAGGATGTGATCACTGATAGACTACTGGGACTGGATGTGATCACTGATAGACTACTGGGACAGGATGTGATCACTGATAGACTACTGGGACTGGATGTGATCACTGATAGACTACTGGGACTGGGATGTGATCACTGATAGACTACTGGGACTGGGATGTGATCACTGATAGACTACTGGGACTGGATGTGATCACTGATAGACTACTGGGACTGGGATGTGATCACTGATAGACTACTGGGACTGGGATGTGATCACTGATAGACTACTGGGACTGGATGTGATCACTGATAGACTACTGGGACTGGAATGTGATCACTGATAGACTACTGGGACTGGGATGTGATCACTGATATACTACTGGGACTGGGATGTGATCACTGATAGACTACTGGGACTGGAATGTGATCACTGATAGACTACTGGGACTGGGATGTGATCACTGATATACTACTGGGACTGGGATGTGATCACTGATAGACTACTGGGACTGGAATGTGATCACTGATAGACTACTGGGACTGGGATGTGATCACTGATATACTACTGGGACTGGATGTGATTGTTGGGGGTGGGGTAATTAGAGCTGTTCAAATATGTTATTTTGAAAAAGACAAAAAAGACATTGCTCCAATTGAACCTTTCTCAGTTTGTTTCTGCTTACTTTAATTTATTTTTGTACTGTGATGGAAAATAAATGCACTGATTGTTCATGACGCACAAATGAGTGGTGTCTTCATCTGCAGCTGAACCCTTCAGTGATATAATCACATACTTGACACTGTTTGTTTACTAGACCCCACAATATACAAGTCTATAGTCCATATACTGTATAGTTAAAGAGTAGCAGGGGTTATGAACTGACTAATCTGTGGAATGAAATCCATGAAATAATAATTTGAAGATTAAACATGGCATAGATCTCATATCCAGAAGAGATTCCAGCTAGTTACAAAAGATTGAGACATAAAGAATAGAATCTGGTTGAATCATTGCATTATCTATGACCATTCAATCTGTCTCAATTTGATTTAAATTGGCCATGGGGTAAATCAAAGGCAATATAATCAAAGAGTATGAAATATAGCACAACTGCCGACTCTTAGTTTGACCTAATTTATACCAACATGTCATGTGCAACCAGAGGGAAAAATAACTCGAGACCACCTTTAGTCCACACACAGAGAAGTGTACAAAACTCTCACTCGTCCTCCATTTGGCAAATCTGACCATAATTATGTCCTCCTGATTCTTACTTACAAGCAAAAACTAAAGCAGGAAGTGCCAGTGACTTGCTCAATATGGAAGTGATCAGATGCACAGATGCTAACCTACAGGACTGTTTTGCTAGCACAGACTGGAATATTTTCCGAAATTCATCTGATGGCATTGAAGAGTATACCACATCAGTCACCGGCTTCATCAATGACATCTTGACAACAGTGACCATACGTACTGTACATATCCCCACCAGAAGCCATGGATTACAGGAAACATTCGCACTGAGCTAAAAGCTAGAGCTGCCGCTTTCAAGGAGAGGGACACTAATCCGGACACGTATAAGAAATCCCGCTATACCCTCCAACAAACCATCAAACAGGCAAAGTTTCAATACAGGACTAAGATTGAGTCCTACTACACCGTCGCTGACACTCGTTGGATATGGCAGGGCTTGCAAACTATTACGGATTTAAAAGATAAGCCCAGCTGCGAGCTGCCCTATGACACAAGCCTACCAGACGAGCTAAAATATTTCTATGCACAATTCGAGGCAAGCAACACTAAAGCATGCATGAGAGCACAAGCTGTTCCAGACAACTGTGTGATCATGCTCTCCGTAGCCGATGTGAGTAAGACCTTTAAACAGGTCGACATTCAAAAAGCCTCAGTGCCCGTTGGATTACAAGGACATGTATACAGAGCATTCAACCTCTCCCTGACCGAGTCTGTAATACCTACATGTTTCAAGCAGACCACCATAGTCCCATAGTCCCTGTGCCCAAGAACACCAAGGTAACCTGCCTAAATGACTACTGACCCGTAGCACTCATGTCTGTAGCCATGAAGTGCTTTGAAAGGCTGGTCATCAACACAATTACCCCAGAAACCCTAGACTCATTCCAATTCGCAAACCGCCCCAACAAATCAACAGATGACGCAATCTCTGTTGCCCTCCACACTGCCCTTTCCCACCTGGACAAAAGGAAGATCTACGTGAGAATGCTGTTCATTGACTAAAGCTCAGCATTCAACACCATAGTGCCCTCAAAGCTCATCACTAAACTAAGGACCCTGGGACTAAACACCTCCCTCTGCAACTGGATTCTGGACTCCCTGACGGGCTAGCCCCAGGTGGTAAGGGTAGGCAGCAACACATCTGCCACGCTCTTCCTTAACACAAGAGGTCCTTAGGGGTGCGTGCTTAGTCCCCTCCTGTACTCCCTGTTCACCCACGACTGCGTGGCCAAGCAAGACTCCAACACCATTATTAAGTTTGCCGACGACACAACGTTGGTAGACCTGATCACCGACAACGATGAAACAGCCTATAGGGAGGAGATCAGAGACCTGGCAGTGTGGTGCCAGGACAACAACCTCTATCTCAACATGAGGAGGACAAAGGAGCTGAATGGCTCCATTCAGATCGACAGGGCTGTAGTGGAGTGGGTCAAGAGTTAAGTTCCTTAGTGTCCACATCACCAACAAACTATCATAGTCCAAACACACCAACACAGTCGTGAAGAGGGCACAACAAAACCTATTCCCTCTCAGGAGACTGAAAAGATTTGGCAATCGGTCCCCAGATCCTCAATAAGTTCTACAGCTTCACCATCGAGAGCATCCTGCCTGACTGGTTGCATCACCGCCTGGTATGGCAACTGCTCGGCATCTGACCACAAGGCGCTACAGTGGGTAGTACGTATGGCCCAGTACATCACTGAGGCCAAGCTTCCTGCCATCCAGGACATCTATACCAGGTGGTGTCAGAGGAAGGCCCTAAACATTTTCAAAGACTCCAGCCACCCAATTTCTAGACTGTTCTCTCTGCTATCGCACAGCAAGCGGTACCAGAGCACCAAGTCTAGCTCCTTAACAGCCTCTATCTTCCAAGCCATAAGACTGCCAAACAGTTAATCAAATGACTATTTGAATTGACCCTTTTTTTACGCTGCTGCTTATTATCTATGCATAGTCACGTTACCCCTAATGTACAGATGACCTCGACTAACCCGTACCCCCACACATTGACTCGGTACCCGTACCCCCTGTATATAGCCTCATTATTGTTATTTTACCGTGTTACTTTTTTGAACTTCAGTTTATTTAGCAAATATTTTCTTACTCTGCATTTTTGGTTAAGGGCTTGTAAGTAAGCATTTCACTGTAAGGTCTGTTGTATTTGGCGCATGTGACAAATTTGATTTGATTTAGTGATCGTCCATCGGAAGGCTGATGATGTGTCTGTTGAGGACAGGGAAAGGGAAGTGGTGATGTTGTCGACCTGACCTGTGACCTGACTGCAGAGGCTTTGGCTGTCGCGACGTCATCTAGGGAAACAGCTGCTAGGTTAGCAGGCGGTTTAGCGTGGTTTGGCTCCCCCCAAAAATCACACAGACAGCTGGGAGAAGGAAAAGAAAACATCACAGACTAGCCTATATACCAGCAGACCTTGATGAACCATGTCTTTTCCTGGTTGAAGAGAGATAAAAGGGGTGTCATCATCACATCTCCCCATTCACAAATTTGCACACACACTCACACACACACTCACACACACACACTCACACACACACACTCACGCGCACACGCATACGCACAAGACTAGGTGAGTAATATCAAATGCTGTATGCCAACAAAAGATGAGGTCATTGAGCAAACTTGAGCAAATACATTTATTAATCAAATGATTGATCAAATAACTATCATTGTGGCTCTTGCATATAACATAAAACAGTGATGTTCCCTTCAGATTTGGTCCAAACACTTTTTCTTTCATCATCAATATTGATATATTACATAAATATGCAAAATATAAAATTAGGCACGTACATTTTCTGATCAAACTATCTATATATTCATCTAGATATTTGGTGTATTGAATACATTGAAGGAAATGAGAAGATACAACAATGTTATCAATCTTCCCCAATTTAACATTTCCGGATATCTTTGCAGTACAATTTAAACAATTTTAACCATGAAACGTTGGGAATACGGGACACATTGTAATCAAAAGAGTTATCAACAGAACAAACCCAATGAAATAGCATAGACTGGGATCCCTTTCTGAAGGAACATTAGTGATATCCGGCTAGGAAAAAAAAAACAATTGAAGGGATTGTAGGTAAAGCTTTGGATCAGACAAGTCAAACCCAACACAAACCAATGAGGGACAAGGATGCAGCAGACACAACACCTTCTAGAGTCACATATCACAAACTGTAAGGTACAGCTGATAGAACATTGAGTGTAAGAGACTAAATGGCTATGGACTCAACCAAAAAATCTGGAAAACGTGATGGAAAAAGTAACCTATTTTCACTTTGATGACTTTTTCCCATTTGCACTGGATGTACGGTAGAGGACTCAGGATATGAATAGTCTCCATGCTGCACCCCAAAGAGTGTCAGTGAACCATTAGAATCCTTATTCAACTGAACAACCACGTGTTGTTCCCGTCTTACTTATGTAGTAGTGGGGAAATTGGGCATCTCATCTAGCTCAGTGTCTTCATTGATGCACGGTCCCTCTCTCTTTCGTCTCCTCCTTCCTTTCCCTCTCTCCTCAGGGCACGGGGGGGGGGGCACAGTCTACCCACCCGGGCATAGTGCCAAGACGTGATGGAGTGAGGGGAAAGAGAGAGAGCGATAGAGAATAAGAGGGGAGGAGAGGAGGCAGCCAGGCTGGGCTTTTGTTCTCAGACAAAAGTATCCTTCCCTACAAGACAGGCATGTCGGTAGACAGGAGATAGAGAAACCTTTTTCGGTGGGATGTGACACACAGTCACAGACAGAGCATTGTAATGAGTAGTGGAATAGAGAAGCCCTGTCGAAAAACATATTGTTTAACTGGAGGATATGGGGGGATAGCTATAGTTGGCCTTCTCATAATAACCAAATCTTACAGGCAGCCCTGAGGACTAACTACATATTAAAAACCTGCCGTTAGAGATACTACTACTGTGACATCCCTGATAATACCCACAACACAATACATAGCCTACAACGTTCCCCCCAATACAGGGAATTTTCTGGTCTGAAGTGGCTTATTAACCAACGGAACAAGGTCATCATAAGCCATAGCTGCAAGGTGAAGGAATATTTGATCAGTTGAGAGGGACGCTAACTAACTAATTACAATACCGATTTTTACGGACGATATTCAAAGCAATTAGCGCTCGGCAGCAATTCTGAAAGTGATTGGAGAAAACTTTTTTCACTCTGAAAAGAATGCCAAGTGACAGAGCGATATCTGCAGCAGTACTTTGACACTGAAACTAGAACTACTGGAAGTAGGCCAAGGATCTTGGGAAATGGCGGTGTTCATAATATCCCTCCACTGCCACCTCAGTCTAAGTCAATACCCACTGGGCACAGACGGCAATTCAACGTCTATTCCAATTGGTCCATTCCAATTCAACGTCTATTCCGAGTGGGTTCAAAGTCATTTCCTTGAAATTACATGGTAACAATGTTGATTTAGCCAGTGCGTGCCCAGTGGGCAGGCCTAGTCAGTCACACAAGAACACAATACTACTGATTTACTGCGCGGGTACAGTGTCGACATCCTTTCTCTCGTCTATGGAAAACGTACAGCATCTGGCTGTGTCGTCTATGGAAAACGTACAACATCTGGCTGTGTCGTCTATGGAAAACGTACAACATCTGGCTGTGTCGTCTATGGAAAACGTACAGCATCTGGCTGTGTCGTCTATGGAAAACGTACAACATCTGGCTGTGTCGTCTATGGAAAACGTACAACATCTGGCTGTCGTCTATGGAAAACGTACAACATCTGGCTGTGTCGTCTATGGAAAACGTACAACATCTGGCTGTGTCGTCTATGGAAAACGTACAACATCTGGCTGTGTCGTCTATGGAAAACGTACAACATCTGGCTGTGTCGTCTATGGAAAACGTACAGCATCTGGCTGTGGTCATATAGCATAGACGTGCTGAAATGTTGACATAATGGATTAAGTAATTTACGATGCATCAATAAATCATTATCTAGAACTATTTTCATGAAATGTACACAATCTGGCGGGGGCAAGTTCCAATTGGAATAGACATTTTGCGTAATACTATAAGCATGTAGAGTACTATTAATGTACATACAGTACACAGAGAGAACAGATAACAGGTTTTAAATTGAGATTTGAATGCTCCCCTCAGAGCACGTCATGACGTTCGGGTTCAAGATATGCTCAACACATCCCACTCCACACCCTGTGACTAACCGACTAAACACTTCTCATCTGTGCCTCTGACACGGGTTCTGTCCCTGAAATATACGGGACAACATTCTCTCCCGTTCTTGTTTCCAATGTGTACATGTAGGACTGTCTGTGAGTCTCTAGTCCAAAACAAAAGGGTAGTGTTCAAAAAAACATTCCATCAAATCTCCACTTTAGTTCAAAATAAATAATGAAATCTGATTCTAATCAAAATAAACCAAAGCTAGCGTAATATAAAACGATTAATGCCCCAACTAAACATATGAACTTGATATTGAAAAGTGAGGGGGAGAAATCTACTCTTTGATGAATTATTGTTGTGCATGTGTGAGAGTCTGTCAAACAAATGTTGTTTTTTGTTTTGTGATAAACATCTTACATGTCCTATTGAATTTTTTTGTTGTTGCGTAAAATAAATACCCATTCAAAAAAGGTACACATTTGGCATGTCTGTCATTCTGAGAGCTCAAATCCTCCCATGCATCATGCCATACTATCTAGTTCACAAATCAGCTCTATACCTAAAGAAATATATATGGTTCCTGTAGTCTTCATTTGACACTTGTCATCGTCACAGAACGAGTGGCCCCCGAGGGGCCCTTTTAGTTTCCAGGAACTGCCAGAATGTAACCGGAGCGGCTCTTAGTGAAGTCTGGCTGTGATTGGTTGATTTTGGGCTCCACAATGATGGTGCACTTCCTGCCGTTCATACTGCACTGGATGGGACTGGTGATATTCACTTGCAGCTTCCTCTTCTCACTGCAGAGAGAGGGAGAGAGAGAGGGGGAAAGAGAGAGAGAAAGAGAGACTTGTTAAGCATGTGTTGAACATGCATAGCTTAGAGCTGTTACATCAATATCAACAGAGAGAGAGAGTATGGTGTATGATGTTTGGTGTGTGTGCTCAGTCAAAAGGCTAAAGGCCTTTTTACACCAAAAACACTGATATGGTTCACTACAATTGAATGTGCATCCTTCACCATTGTCAATATTCCTCGTCATAATATGGACATGACAGCGAACTGGATGCCAAAGGGCATAGATATAGACTATAGAGCAAGGCTCTCCATGTCTGTTCCCGGAGAGCTACCATCCTGTCGGTTTTCGCACCAACCCTAATCTAGTGCACCTGATTGTAATAATTAGCGGGTTGACCAGCTGAATCAGGTTAGTTACAACTGGGGTTGGAGCAAAAACCTGCAGGAGGGTAGCTCACCAGGAACAGGGATGGAGAGTCCTGCTATGTAGATTGACAATAGCGAGCCCATGCTAGGCTAGCCTATACCCCAGGAATGATCCCTGTGCCTGTACTGTAGGTACGGCTCACCAGCCGATTGGATTTTAGCGCTTGCCATCTAGTGAAGGGGTTTCTGGCTGAACGGCCATCTTGCACTATTCCCTCTTTGAGAGAATCAATGAGGCAAATCAAAGATTTGTTGAGGGGGAAAAAAGCATTTGTGAGGGAGTCAGGGTGTGTGGGCAAACAGACGGAGTGTTTTAAAGTGTGTGTTTAAGAACTGTAACTAGTGCTACAGTGAACTACAGCACCTGGGAAGAGAGGGAGAGAAATGCTCGTCTACGTAATCCAACTCACATCCTGACACCATTCCACCATAACGACGGTCGCTCGCATCGTTTGTTAACAAAACACAATTCATGATAATACACTTGGTGACTCGTGGAAACGGCCGGAGCCAAAACATCCACTCAACCAGTGGCGCTAAGTCTACAGAAATTAATCAGCGCGACCTCGACACCCATTAGTTACGCAACAATGCCTAACAAACAAAAACAAATCACCTCAAACTACCCACGTCAGACTTCTGCATTATACATACAGCACTGTAGCCTAGCAATGAGGGCTGCATCTGTCATGGCCGCCCATGCCAGGGCCAGCCAATAGGACAACAGCTCTGATGAATGCCCGGGCCTGTCTCTGGTGCTTTCACCACCTCTCTTTCTCTCTGTCCGTCCGTCTCTGTCCGTCCGTCCGTCTCTGTCCGTCCCTGTCCGTCCGTCCGTCTCTGTCCGTCCGTCCGTCTGTCCGTCCGTCTCTGTCCGTCCGTCTCTGTCCGTCCGTCTCTATCTGTCCGTCCGTCTCTATCTGTCCGTCCGTCTCTGTCCGTCCGTCCGTCTCTGTCCGTCCGTCTCTGTCCGTCCGTCTCTGTCCGTCCGTCCGTCTCTGTCCGTCCGTCCGTCTCTGTCCGTCCGTCCGTCTCTGTCCGTCCGTCTCTGTCCGTCCGTCTCTGTCCGTCCGTCTCTGTCCGTCCGTCCGTCTCTGTCCGTCCGTCCGTCTCTGTCCGTCCGTCTCTATCCGTCCGTCTCTATCCGTCCGTCTCTATCCGTCCGTCCGTCTCTGTCCGTCCGTCCGTCTCTGTCCGTCCGTCCGTCTCTGTCCGTCCGTCCGTCTCTGTCCGTCCGTCTCTGTCCATCCGTCTCTGTCCATCCGTCTCTGTCCATCCGTCCGTCCGTCTCTGTCCATACGTCCGTCCGTCTCTGTCCATACGTCCATCCGTCTCTGTCCATACGTCCGTCCGTCTCTGTCCGTCCGTCCGTCTCTGTCCATCCGTCCATCTGTCTCTGTCCGTTTGTGTCTCAGGGGATAGCATGCTAAGCATAGCCACAGGTCTGCTATCAGCTGCCATCTGCTCACTTGAAAGGCAAGCAGGGTTAAGTTTACAAACACACACACACAGCATACACATACCAGTGGAGGCTCCTCAGAGGAGGAAGGGGAGGACCATCCTACTCAGTAAAAATACATTTAAAAAATAATAAAAATAAAAGTTTATATTTTTAGAGGAAACTATACTAAATATATTCACATCACCAAATAACAAATTACTGATTAAAACACACGGTTTAAACACACTGCAATGAAGATCTTTTATTAATTTTTTCTTTTAATTTCACCTTTATTTAACCAGGTAGGCCAGTTGAGAACAAGTTCTCATTTACAACTGTGACCTGGCCAAGATAGAGCAAAGCAGTGTGACAAAAACAACAACACAGAGTTACACATGTGAAAAACAAATGTACAGTCAACACAATAGAAAAATCTGTATACAGTGTGCGCAAATGAAGTAAGGAGGTAAGGTAATAAATAGGCCAATAGTGGCGAAGTAACTACAATTTAGCAATTTACACTAGAGTGATACAGTTGAAGTCAGAAGTTACCATTCACCTTAGCCAAATAGATTTAAACGCAGTTTTTCACAATTACTGACATTTAATCCTCGTAAAAACTCCCTGTCTTAGGTCAGTTAGGATCACCACTTTATTTTAAGAATGTGAAATGTCACAATAATAGTAGAGAGAATTATTTATTTCAGCTTTCATTTCGTTCATCACATTCACAGTGGGTCAGAAGTTTACATACACTCAATTAGTATTTGGTAGCATTGCCTTTAAATTGTTTAACTTGGGTCAAACGTTTCGGGTAGCCTTCAATAAGCTTCCAACAATAAGTTGGGTGAATTTTGGCCCATTCCTCCTTGGCCTCTTTGCTCGCACACACTTTTTCTATAGGATTGAGGTCAGGGATATGTGGTGGCCAGTCCAATACCTTGAATTTGTTGTCCTTAAGCCATTTTGCCACAACTTTGGAAGTATGCTTGGGGTCAATGCCCATTTGGAAGACTCATTTGCGACCAAGCCTTAACTTCCTGAGTGATGTCTTGAGATGTTGCTTCAATATATCCACATAATTTTCCATCCTCATGATGCCATCTATTTTGTGAAGTGCACCAGTCCCTCCTGCAGGAAAGCACCCCCACAACATGATGCTGCCACCCTCGTGCTTCATGGTTGGGATGGTGTTCTTCAGCTTGCAGGCCTCCCCCTTTTTCCTCCAAACATAGCGATGGTCATTATGGCCAAACAGTTCTATTTTTCTTTCATCAGACCAGAGGACATTTCTCCAAAAGGTACGACCTTTGTCCCCATGTACAGTTGCAAACCGTAGTCTGGCTTTTTATGGCGATTTTGGAGCAGTGGCTTCTTCCTTGCTGAGCGGCCTTTCAGGTTATGTCGATATAGGACTCGTTTTACTGTGGATATAGAAACTTTTGTACCCGTTTCCTCCAGCATATTCACAAGGTCTTTTGCTGTTGTTCTGGGATTGATTTGCGTGGTCCCATGGTGTTTATACTTGCACACTATTGTTTGTACAGATGAACGTGGTACCTTCAGGTGTTTGGAAATTGCTCCCAAGGATGAACCAGATTTTTCTGAGGTCTTGGCTTATTTCCTTTGATTTCCCATGATGTCAAGCAAAAAGGCACTCAGTTTGACGGTAGGCCTTGAAATACATCCACAGGTACACCTCCAATTGACTCAAATTATGTTAATTAGCCTATCAGAAGCTTCTAAAGCCATAACATAATTTTTTGGAATTTTCCAAGATGTTTAAAGGCACAGTCAACTTAGCAACTTAGTTAAAGCTGGAAGTTTACATACACTTAGGTTGGAGTCATTAAAACTCGTTTTTCAACCACTCCACAAATTCCTTGTCAACAAATTCCTTGTCATCTTTGTGCATGACACAAGTAATTTTTCCAAAAATTGTTTACAGACAGATAATTTCACTTAGAATTCACTGTATCACAATTCCAGTGGGTCAGAAGTTTACATACACTAATTTGACTGTGCCTTTAAACAGCTTGGAAAATTCCTGAAAATTATGTCATGGCTTTAGAAGCTTCTGATGGGCTAATTGACATCATTTGTACTAGGATTAAATGTCAGGAATTGTGAAAAACTGAGTTTAAATGTATTTGGCTAAGGTGTATGTAAACTTCCGACTTCAACTGTATGTAAACTTCTCACCCACTGGAATTGTATTACAGTTAATTATAAGTGAAATAATCTGTCTGTAAACTATTTAAACAATGTAAACAAATGACTTGTGTCATGAACAAAGTAGATGTCCTGTGGAGTGGTTGAAAAACGAGTTGTAATGACTCCAACATAAGTGTACATAAACTTATGACTTCATCTGTATATGTGCAGATGATGATGTGCAAGTCAAAATACTGGTGTGCAAAAGAGCAGAAAAACAAAAACAAATATGGGGATGAAGTAGGTAGTTGGTTGGATGGGCTATTTACAGATGGGCTGTGTACAGCTGCAGCGATTGGTAAGCTGCTCTAACAGCTGACGTTTAAAGTTAGTGAGGGTTATATAAGTCTCCAACTTTAGTGATTTTTGCAATTCGTTCTAGTCATTGGAAGCAGAGAACTGGAAGGAAAGGTGGCCAAAGAGGTGTTGGCTGTCACGCCCTGATCTTAGAGAGCCTTTTAATGTCTCTATTTGGTCTGGTCAGGGTGTGATTTGGGGTGGGCATTCTATGTTTTGTTATCTACGATTTTGCATTTCTATGTTTTGGCCGGGTATGGTACTCAATCAGGAACAGCTGTCGATCATTGTCTCTGATTGGGAACCATACTTAGGTAGCCCTTTTTCCCTCCTTTCTTTGTGGGAAGTTGACTTTGTTTAGGGCACATAGCCTTTGAGCTTCACGGTTTGTCTTTTGTATTGTTTGTTTTGTTCGGTGTCATTTCGATTAATAAAAGAAAATGTACGCTCACCATGCTGCACCTTGGTTCTCTTCCTTCAACAGCCGTGATATTGGCTTTGGGGATGACCAGTGAAATATACCTGCTGGAGCGCATGCTACAGGTGGGTGTTGCTATGGTGACCAGTGAGCTGAGACAAGGCGGAGTTATACCTAGCAAAGACTTATGGATGACCTGGAGCCAGTTGGTTTGGCGACGAATATGTAGCGAGGACCAGCCAACGAGAGCATACAGATCACAGTGGTGGGTAGTATATGGGGCTTTGGTGACAAAACAAATGGCACTGTGATAGAATGCATCCAATTTGCTGATTAGAGTGTTGGAGGCTATTTTGTAAATGACATCGACGAAGTCAAGGATCGGTAGGATAGTCAGTTTTACGAGGGTATGTTTGGCAGCATGAGTGAAGAAGGCTTTGTTGCGAAATAGGAAGCCAATTCTAGATTTAATTTTGGATTGGAGATGCTTAATGTGAGTCTCGAAGGAGAGTTTACAGTCTAGCCAGACACCTAGGTATTTATAGTTGTCCACATGTCAGAACCGTCCAGAGTAGTGATGCTAGTCGGGGGAGCGGGTGCGGGCAGCGATTGGTTGTAGAGCATGCATTTAGTTTTACTAGCATTTAAGAGCAGTTGGAGGCCACGGAAGGAGTGTTGTATGGCATTGAAGCTCATTTCGAGGTTTGTTAACACAGTGTCCAAAGAAGGGCCAGATGTATACAGAATGGTGTCGTCTGCGTAGAGGTAGATCAAGGAATCACCTGCAGCAAGAGCGACATCATTGATACATACAGAGAAAAGAGTCGGCCCGAGAATTGAACCCTGTGGCACCCCCATTGAGACTGCCAGAGGTCCGGACAACAGGCCCTCCGATTTGACACACTGAACTCTATCTGAGAAGTAGTTAGTGAACCAGGCGAGGCAGTCATTAGAGAAACCGAGGCCGCTTTCCAATCTTTAGGAATCTTAGACGATACGAAAGAGAGCTTGAACAGACTAGTAATAGGGGTTGCAACAACAGCGGCGGGTAATTTTAGGAAGAGAGGATCCAGATTGTTTATCCCACCTGATTTGTAGGGATCCAAATTTTGCAGCTCTTTCAAAACATCAGCTGTCTGGATTTGGGTGGGGGGGGGGATGCTTATTGAAATTCTCGATTATCGTGGATTTACAGTAGCCTCAACACTCTCTGGGGTAGCACCATGCTGTAGCCGGAGGACAGCTACCTTCCGTTCTCCTCTTGCTACATTGACTTCAATACAAAACCTAGGAGGCACAGTAATTAAGACAACTTCCAGAGGACATCCTGCAACCTATCAGAGCTCTTGCAGCATGAACTGACATGTTGCCCAACCAAACAAAGTATCCGAGAATTAATCTAGTACTTAAATCATAAGCTACAGCTAGCTAGCACTGCAGTGCATAAAATGTGGTAGTTGACTCAGAGACAGAAAGACAATAGTTGAACAGTTTCAAATTAATTTCTTCAAAAACAAAAGAGAAGCAGCGTAAAGAGAGAGAGAGAGCTATATTTTGTATTTTTTTCACTTTAATTTACTTCGCTAGTTAATGCAGCTAGCTAATTTAGCCTACTCAAATACCCGGCTCAAACCGAGAGGAATGCTATTTATGTTGGATAGCCTTAGCCAGCTAGCTAACACTGGAACTCTTCCAAGTCAAGGTAAGCTTTCGCTTGTATTAATTTATTGCAACCGGGGCCCGCTGGCGTAACTGCTACACTGTACTGCGTGATTTGCCTAATATAAACATTTGTTTTCAACTGTTGGGCTAATGATTACACCCTAAATCAGCTAGATGCAGGCAAGAGTGTGCAAGGCAGTATTGAATGTGCCACTGTTTTGATTCTCCAATTTGTCTCTTGACATGTGCACCATTATCATTTAAGACATTTACATTTAAGTCATTTAGCAGACGCTCTTATCCAGAGCGACTTACAAATTGGTTATAAACCTTCATTCATAGGCTTGGTTGTAGAAACCTCATGATGGGTATAGGGAAAATTTGAGTATCATGTAATTGCCTAAACCTATCGATTTTACATTGAGCTGGGTGAATGGGATATGAATTAGAGTCATCCAATATGCTGTAATAGAAATAAAGCCATGCTCATAAAAAAATAAACATCCTCCCTAATCTTAAACAGCACCGACCGCCACTGACACACACAGACGTTGCATAGAATATGTGTATGGGACATCTTAATATGTGGTTGATACTAAGAAACGCTTAAGAAATGTAATATCCATTGTAAAATCCCTGTGATTCTGGTAGACAAAAATGCTACGAAAGCAAATCATTCGACTGTTGACGTCACCTCAATCCAATACTAAGTGACCAGTCTTAGTCGAGATATGTCCCCAGGGGGACACTCAGACACCACTGCCTCTCCTCTCCAAGTAGAAAAAAAGCATTATTTCCTACTCTCTTCCCCAGTAACTGTCTCTTCTCTGACTTATGAATCCTCTACCTCAGCCTCTCTGAGGATAAAGTGGAAGAACAGGAAGAGAAGTAGGGAATCTTCTTAGAGGTTGGGGACCGACAGGGCAACCTATCTGCATCCACACAACACCGCTGACTCATCCTTTTAGGAGTGTTTTTGTCTCGGAGCCAAGCTCTCCTGTCTCCTGCAAAATATATGAGAACTTCCCATACTTAAGAGATACAGGTAAAGTCACTCAGAAAAGCCACTGTGGTTTGCAGAAGACTCTGGGCTCAGGATTAGGTTAAATACTGAGCAAAAATCTAAACGCAACATGCAACAATATTTATGATTTTACTGAGTTATAGTTCATATAAGGAAATCAGTCAATTGAAATAAATTCATTAGGCCCTAATCTATGGCGTTCACATGACTGGGCAGGGGCGCAGCCATGGTTGGGCCTGCGAGGGCATAGGCCCACCCATTTGGGAGACTGGTCCACCCACTGGGGAGCCTGGCCCAGCCAATCAGAATTAGTTTTTCCCCACAAAAGGGTTTTAGCTGTCCAGGTGGCTGGTCTCAGACGATCCCGCAGGTGAAGAAGCCAGATGTGGAGGTCCTAGGCTGGCGTGGTTACACGTGGTCTGCGGTTGTGAGGCTGGTTTGACGTACTGTCAAATTATCTAAAACAACGTTGGAGGCGGCTTTATGGTAGAGAAAAGAACATTCAATTCTCTGCGAACAGCTCTGGTGGACATTCCTGCGGTCAGCATGCCAATTGCACGCTCCCTCAACTTGAGACATCTGTGGCATTGTGTTGTGTGACAAAACTGCACATTTTATAGTGGCCTTTTATTGTCCCCAGCACAAGGTGCACCTGTGTAATGATCATGCTGTTTAATCAGCTTCTTGATATGCCACACCTGTCAGGTGGATGGATTATCTTGTCAAAGGAGAAATGCTCACTAACAGGGATGTAAACAGATTTGTACACACAATTTGAACGTTTTAGAGAAATAAGCTTTTTGTGCGTATGGAACATTTCAAGGATCTTTCATTTCAGCTCATGAAACATGGGACAAACACTTCACATGTTGTGTTTGTATTTTTGTTCAGCGTAAAATAATTGATATGTGTAGGTTATATTTAGACCATTTAAAATCTTCTCTGATAGACTTTAAAGTCCCTTTCAATGTGCTATGCTGGGAAATATCTATCAAGCTAACTAACAGAGGTTTTGTTGTAGTGTGACTCAAATATGTGCAGATTACTGCAAATCTGGACAGTGCATGTGAATAGACTGTCTGTGGCAGAGACAAAGACAGACCAGATGCTCAACAAGAGTGCAGGTTCTATGCCAAGAGCAGCACGCCTGCCCCGAGGGAGGGGCTCCATAGGGTGCTGTTGATGTGGATCGGAGATGGAGAGAAACCCCCACTGTTCGCCTGTCAGATCGAATTTCCCTGCTTTCCTTAATAACAGCAGTTCTAAAATAAAACCCGCCCGCCTCCCCTGATCAATACTGAGATTGTGTGTGTGTGTGTGTGTGTGTGTGTGTGTGTGTGTGTGTGTGTGTGTGTGTGTGTGTGTGTGTGTGTGCGTCTTTACTGACATTTTCAACCTCTCCCTGACCGAGTCTGTACTACCTACATGTTTCAAGCAGACCACCATATTCGCTGTGCCCAAGGAAGCGAAGGTAACCTGCCTAAATGATTACCGCCCCGTGGCACTCACGTCGGTAGCCATGAAGTGCTTAGAAAGGCTGGTCATGACTCACACCAACAGAATTCTCCCGGATACCCTAGACCCACTCCAATTCGCATACCGCCCCAACAGATCCACAGATGACGCAAACTCAATCGCACTCCACACCGCCCTTTCTCACCTGGACAACAGAAACACCTATGTGAGAATGCTGTTCATCGACTACAGCTCAGTGTTCAACACCATAGTGCCCACCAAGTTCATCACTAAGCTAAGGACTCTGGGAATAAACACCTCCCTCTGACACTGGATCCTGGACTTCTTGACAGGACGCCCCCAGGTGGTAAGAGTAGGCAACAATACATCTGCCACGCTGACCCTCAACACTGGGGCCCCTCAGGGGTGTGTACTTAGTACCCTTCTGTATTCCCTGTTCACCCATGACTGCGTGGCAAAACACGACACCAACACCGTCATTAAGTTTGCTGACGACACAACAGTGGTTGTCGATCACCGACAACAATGAGACGGCTTATAGGGAGGAGGTCAGAGAACTGGCAGTGTGGTGCCAGGACAACAACCTCTCCCTCAATGTGAGCGAGACAAAGGAAGTGATCGTGGACAACAGTAAAAAGCGGGCCGAATAATAATTTAATAATTTTCTTCTTCTTGAACTGCACTGTTGGCTTGTAAGTAAGTATTTCACGGTAAAGTCTACACTTGTTGTATTCGGCGCATGTGGCAAATAAAGTTTGATTTGATATGGGGACAGTATGCTCATGTGTTTCTGCTTATTACTATTGTCTGTGGGGGAGTGGCTGGGGGTAGGAGAGTGTCGAGACGAACCAATGGCCCACATGTATCCGATAGATAGCCAACTCCTCTCACAAATTCAACACCCAAGCCAAGCGGCCAACCTTCAATCCAGTCTTCCACAACACGAGCAAACATAATCCAGCCCGAGGAGGAGGTATAAGGAAGGAGGGAGGGAGAGAAGGAATAGAAATGGTGGATAAAATGGTCTCTACAGCCGTCATTTCCACCTCAACCATCCACCCTATCCCTCCCAATGGATCTGCATCCACTCTCTCACACATCTCCCATGTTCCCCGCCAGCTCCAACCTAGACATCCCACTGGAGACGAAAGGAAAAGTAAACACACCTCTTTCAGGTCGCTAATGGTTCTAGCCAGGTGGCACAGCGGGTTTAGAATTCTCCTTCAGTCACGTCACAACAGAGAGAGCGATTCATAGTTCAAGGCAGTTCCTCTGGCATCGGTGGCACTACATGTCACTACATGTTAGTGAGATGATGTTGGAGTGCTTTCAACTCCATTGTTCACTTTACAGTTGAAGGTATGAATATAGAGTCTCGGTGACTCAACTGAATTTACAACAAGGTAGCCATTAGCCAATGCTTCTGCTGTCTCGCCAAATCACACCTCCTCTCAGTTTCTTCTCAGACATGTCTCTTCCAGCCTTTTCTGCCCCAAAACATCCAATGTGATATTAAACCACAGAGAAATCAACAACAGGAAGCAACAACAAAAAAACTGCTCAAATGCAGGAACTCTGACCCTTCAAAACAGCCCAACAACCATTACAATATTTAGTAAGCTGTGAGAGTGCAGATATCTTCCTCTCCTCCTCTGTGTCTCTTTCTCCACCATTTCTTTCATGAAAAGAAGAGCCATATACTCTAAAATGGTGGAGATGACTAAGTAGGTCATTTAAAAATGTCTTAGCAGCAAAAAGTCTATTGATCAATGAGCCCTGAACGTAGAGAGGAGGAGAAGAGGAAGAGCACAACCAATCTGAAGGAAAGAGAAAGAAAGAGGGAGGAAATGGAGACACGAGAGAGACAAGCACACAATAACACACAATAGCGCACACACACACACACACACACACACACACACACACACACACACACACAGAGAAAGCAGCCTAGCACTGCCAAGGAGTGTTGATCAAAGCCACTGTAGCCTAGGTCAGCTAAGTGCCTAATGTACAGTAGCAGTGGAGGGAGGGGTCAAAAGGCCTTAACCATAGAGATCCTATAATGTAACTCCACACTCTTAATCATGTGAGGCGGCAGGTAGCCGAGTGGTTAGAGCATTGGGCCAGTAACCGAAAGTTTGCTAGATAGAATCCCAGAGCTGACAAGGTAAAAATCTGTCGTTCTGCCCCTGAACAAGGCAGTTAGCCAACTGTTCCTAGGCTGTCATTGTAAATAAGAATTTGTTCTTAACTGACTTGCCAAGTTAAATAAAAATATATAGTGGAGGTTCCGCTGGTCCTGAAGGACACGTGTGTTGTACCGCCGTTCGTTACAACCTTCGCTGACAATAAGGTTTTATTTAATGTGCTTCAGAGTCCATGATATGAAATATGAATGCATTATAAGAGCACAATAATTGAACGGGAGGGACGACCAATACTAAAAAATCCACTTCCAACAGGACTTAACCAACAGTTGGATTGGAACCACGGATCGTCTCATCATGCCTACTGATGGGAATGATAACGTCAGTGTGAACAGAACACGTTTAGCTGCGACAGTGGAGACAGCGGAGACAGGTTTAACGCACGGCAAAGTGAGACCAGCTCTACTCCCATAAGGGTAGAGACACTACTATTATCAGGGGTGGTACAGAGTATTCATCAGTCCTCCTAGACAGATAACCGAGACAAAGACACACACATCCCCTCTTCTGCTGTCATCGGTGTTGACGTCCTCTCTTTATTGTTTATGTTTATTTAACTAGGAAAGTCAGTTCACAGCAAATTCTTATTTACAATAGACGGCCTACCCCGGCCAAACCCGGACGACGCTGGGCCAATTGTGCACCGCCCTATGGGACTCCCAATAACGGCTTGTGATACAGCCTGGATTCGAACCAGGGTCTGTGGTGACGCCTCTAGCACTGAGATGCAGTGCCTTAGACCACTGTGCTTTAGACCACTGCGCCACACGGGAACCCCCTTTAAACGATCAGCAGGGTCAATGACGGTGATACGTCCCGGAAGTGGACAAAGCAAGGGGCCACTTCCCCCTGAGGGACCGTTGATAGTAGTACACACTCTACACGGACAGCTGAGTCTTCACACTGATGGAGCCACAATGGCTTCACAACAGGAGACTCCGTCCATCTTAAACAATCACGTCTGGCTCTTCAAATTCTCCAGTTTCTCTTCTCTCCGTTCGGTTCAATAGGCATGACACTGGTCAATGAACCAGAATCCCTCGTGTCTCTCTCTCGTCTTCTGAAGCACCCAGTATAATCACATGGGTGGCTGAACCACTGAAGGACCATCAGGGAAATCAATATATCGATGAGGATGAGTCAAGCGCAGGGAAAGAAAAGCAAGAAGAGTGTCTTCAATGAGTTTCTTCATTACAGATGGAGCGACCGCTCCCTTTTAAAAGAGACTCGGCTCTCACTTTGTCACCCCAGCCAAAATCAATAGATAAACGAAGACGCCATTCCTTCCAGCTTATCGATGCTTCACGGGTCCGAGAGACATGGGGGAAGGGGACGAGGTTGCGTTTGGAACCGGGATAATAGAGTTGACAGGCCCAAGCTGGAGGTGACAGGGGGAAAAGACGAATGGGGAGAAGCGAGGGATGAGAAGGATGAGAATGATCAGGAAAAAGAGTGGAGGGTAAAGGTCAAGCGGAGGCTACATCTCGGTATACTGTACAAGGATCGAGAGGCTTGCAGCAAGATGGTAGAGTACGTGGGTGTCTCTGTGTGAGCGTAGGTGGAAAGGCTAGAGGTATGGAAGGGAGGCCAGGGACCTTTCACCCCAGTCAGGGGAGGGGATGTCTGGGGCCGCAACACCACTCTATGAGCATGGTAGAGGCCTGTTGACCTGCACCTCACTGCGTCTTTTACTGGTTGGTTGGTTGGCGGGCAGGCAGGCAGACAGCACTGCAGTGGTGCAGGGACCCACGCAGAGGCAAACTAGGTCAGATCCCATCTCTCTCAGACACACACACACTCAGTCTACACCCCTCCCCTTCAATCACTCCACCAACCAAGTGACTCCCCAGGCTGATATTAAATATAAAACAGAGCAGGACTCTCTAATGTCCAGCAAAAACTGTGTGTGTGTGTGTGTGGTGGCTGTAGCCACATGTAAGTGTGTTATGATGACACATGCACGCGCACACCTGCACACCCCCCCCCCCCCCACACACACACACACACGCACACGCACACGCACACACACACATTTATACAGGAGGTAGCACAAACACAATTTTACTGTATGCTTTTGTAAGGCAAATGAGTGTTTATACGGATGTCTATCCAATCCATCACCTGGATAATGTATAAGGATGGAGACAGATCCATTCATGGCTAAAAAAAAATACTCTCCCTCCCTCTTGCCCCCTGTTTCTCCCTCTCCCCCTCTCTTTGTCCTTCCTACAGCTTCTGTTGACCTGTCTGACACTGTTTTTCTGCCTCTCCATCCTTTTCCTCTCTCCTTCTCTGTCACCCCCCCCCAACCCCCTCGCTCTCCCTCTCCAGAGGAGATGAGTTAGTTCTCAGCCAGCAGGGTTATTATTGGACTAAATACCAGACAAACATGGATCGGCTGGTCGCTATGGCAACTGCCTCTGCAACACCGCACAGGGAGGGAGGGAGGTAGGAAGAAGAGTAGGAGGGATGGAGAAAAAAAGGGGAGGAACGCTGACAAACAGAGGGGGGGGCAGAGAGGGAGGGGGAAGTGGGAGGGAGTGAAGGAGAGATAAAGGAGAGGGAGTGGAGGGGAGCATGACTTCCTTAAGTCTGAAATGCTCCACTCAGCATAAAGGGTGACCTTGATGGCGTAGGGAGACAAAATCACCAGTTAGCAGCACGCCGCCTCTGTCTGTCTTAGTGTCTTTAAGCGTGATGATGATGATGATGATGCCATTTCAAATTACACAGGAAAGTGCAGCACGGCACATTTGTTCACGCCAAGCAGCACTTCTTCAAGGTTTGAATATTCATCACGCTTCCGTTGTACTGACACTGCAATAACACAAACTTAACGGATCGTCTTTCTCCGGAAAGGAAAACAGGTGCCTACTTTCTCTGCCCGGGGAGGAGAGCAGAGAGGATTCGCCAGAGCAATCAGCGGCCTCAGACTTCTGCTACCTGGCTGACAACAAGCAACAGATCCGTCACAGTCTCTTATATCCCCTTCTCTCGCTCTCCTTCTCTCCCTTCTCTCATGAGTCAGCAGTATGAAGCCCATAGCCTCTGTATGATATGATGTAGCCTTTTGGTTATGTTCTGACCCGGGGCTGAACTGAGGGCTTGAATTGATCATGTAACTATGCTGCCCTGTCAAATCTGGGCCAACCTCAATCTGTGACACACATAACAAGGGAATGACGAGGGAGAGAGAGAGAGAGAGGGGGGGGGGGGGAGAACAAAAGAAGAGAGCTTGAATGAAACGAAACAACAAAATGGTAGAAAGACTAAGCAAACAGTTACGTCCAATAACTGGTGTCACACAGACATGAACAGTATTACAGCGCAGAAGTGTCTCATATCTTTAGTCTGTCGGGCGCCCTCTCTCCCTGTCTTTCCCTAGTGCTATTAAGCGAGTGATGCTTTCCTTCTTATTACCGGGTTAGGCTGGGCCCAGAATAACACCATTCATCTCCACAGTGGGAGAACACAGGAAAGAATTCCTGGCGAGAGAGAGAGAGAGAGAGAGAGAGGGCGAGAAGAAAGATAGCGGCAGAGACACACACTCATCCATCGTTTGCCTTCACAAGGATCTCTCCCTCCACCCCCCGTGTCAATACTTTCTGGACTTTCAGTAGTCACTGAAACAGCAAGACAACAGCAAGACAACCTACCACAGAACGCTCTTTTCTCAGAACCCAGTAGTTCAAATACAGCGTTCCACAACGGCGAAACAAAGCTACATCTAGGACCGAGACCAGCGCAAAAGAGTCATCTCTGTCAGGGACTTACACGTCTCACAGTGGAACTTTCTCATTGGATCGGGTTCCACTGGAGCACAATGTATAGTTTAGAAACCATAACAAAGGGAAGAGTCACTATATGGAAATGTAGGGAAGTAGGTCTGAGTCCGAATCAGACGGACATAGAGTAGAAAAACATAGCTCGATGTTTGAATTTGGACGTGAAGACAGAGCTTGTGCATTGCTGGTATTTCGCCGAGTTAGCTTCTTTATAATTCCTGAGAAAAATGAATAATTAACAAGGAGGCTATTTTTAGGACAGGTGTGAACCGGTGATCGGGTAAGCTGAATGTAATGCACATGTAATGTACACTGACTATACCAAACATTAGGAACGCCTTAATATTGAGTTGCATCCCCCCTTTTACCCGCAAAACAGCCTCAATTCGTGGATACATGGACTCTACAAGGTGTTGAAAGCGTTCCACAGGGATGCTGGCCCATGTTGACTTCAATGCTTCTTACAGTTGTGTCAAGTTGGCTGGATGAACTTTGGGTGGTAGACCATTCTTGATACACACGGGAATCTGTTGAGTGAGAAAAACCCAGCAGCGTTGCAGTTCTTGACACAAATCGGTGCGCCTGGCATCTACTACCATACCCCGTTCAAAGGCACTTAAATATTTTGTCTTGCCCATTCACCCTCTGAATGACACACATACACAATCCATGTCTCAAGGCTTACAAATCCATCTTTAACCTGTCTCCTCCCCTGATTGAAGTGGATTTAACAGGTGACATCTGTAAGGGATCATAGCTTTCACCTGGATTCACCTGGTCAGTCTGTGTCATGGAATGAGCAGGTGTTCATAATATTTTGGACACCCAGTGTGTATCAGGGTCATATACAGTCGACTGAAATGTACTGCATGTAGGGTGGATGATGTATAAGCAGTGGTCAATCCTCCTCCTGGAAAGCTGCCGATGTGCCCTTGAGCAAGGCACTTAACCCGTAATTGCTCCTGTAAGTCACTCTGGATAGGAGCGTCTGCTGAATGTAAACGTAAATATAAAAACGTACTGGGTATGCATGCAGGCTTTTGATCCAGCCCTGCAATAACACACCTGATTCTACTAATGAGTTGTGTGTTAAGTGTTGTGGTGTGTTGTGCTACAGTGGGGTGCATGTCAATAGAACATAGGTCTGGGCTAAATATAGGATAGAGAGAGCAGAGCAGAGCAGCTCATCACCTTAAATATTTAATCTCTCCTCTTCTGAGTTGGAGGGAGAGGGGTAGGGAGGGAAGGAGGAGAGGGAGGAATGGGGGAAAGGGAGGGGCAGGAGAGATGGAAGGGGGTAAGAGAATGACAGAGTGAGAGAGAGGAAGAGAAACAGATGGAGGAAGAGAAACTGAGAGAGAGAGAGAGAGAGAGGGAAGAAAACAGAGAGAGAGAGAGAGAGAGAGAGAGAGAGAGAGGGAAGAGAAACAGAGAGAGACAGAGAGAGAGAGAGAGAGGGAAGAGAAACAGAGGGAGAGAGAGGAAGAGAGGAAGAGAGAGAGAGCGAGAGAGGGAAGAGAAACAGAGGGAGAGGAGGAAGAGCGAGAGGAAGAGAGAGCAAGAGCGAGAGAGGGAAGAGAAACAGAGAGAGAGACAGAGAGAGCGAAGAGAAACAGAGGGAGAGCAAGAGAGAGAGGAAGAGAGAGCGAGAGAGGGAAGAGAAACAAATGGAGGGAAGAGAGCGAGAGAGAGAAGAAAGAGGGAGAGGAAAGAGAAACAGAGAGAGAGAGGGAGAGAGGGAAGGGAAACAGAGAGGAAAGAGAAACAGAGAGAGAGAGAGAGGAGAAACAAAGAGGGAAGAGAGAGAGAGAAGACAGAGGGAGAGGGAAGAGAAACAGAGAGGAAAGAGAAACAGAGAGAGAGAGGGAGAGAGGGAGAGAGGGAAGAGAAACAGAGAGAGGAAGATAAACAGAGAGAGAGAGGAGAAACAAAGAGGGAAGAGAGAGAGAGAGGGGAGAGAGGGAAGAGAAACAGAGAGAGAGGAAGATAAACAGAGAGAGAGAGGAGAGAGAGATGAAGAGAAACAGGGAGAGAGAGAGACGGAGGTACAAAGAAGAGGAATGAAAATAGGGGAACGACAAAAAAGGAAAAAGAGATGAGAAAAGAAAAGAGCGAGGGAGGAAGTGAGAGCATGGGAATATAATCCGTTTTCATGCAGAAGCGGCTGGACTATTTGTGAGTTTCTAGACAACTGTTGTGCGTCACAGCCGATAAGAGGGTTATGTTCTTATTCACATGTGAAGCAGAATTCGCCGCGTCTGTTTTGCTCTCAACAGATTTGGCCCCGATACATTCTGAGAGGGCGCCTATCTACTCGTAAAATATGACAGCTTTGACATTTCTTGAACAAACCCGTCAAGTCGCGAACTCAATCTGAAAAGTAGTCTTTTGCCCCAACCCCCAAACCCACACCCCTCCCCTCCAGTGAAATAAGCCCCCATATTCGAAAGTTGGAACTCTCATACACTAACTACACAGAGAAAGAACCAGTGTTATTTGGAGTGGGGCTTACACAGTGTCACTATCACTCTGCACTGCACATGCTGTACATTTGGGGAATTAAAAAGCCAGCCATTGACACTGGGTCCCTGTGTGTGATGTAAGCTGCTATGGCACTCTGCTCAGTATTGTGTGGGCTGTGCACAATTTTTTTTATTTTTTTTATTACACCTTTATTTAACCAGGTAGGCAAGTTGAGAACAAGTTCTCATTTACAATTGCGACCTGGCCAAGATAAAGCAAAACAGTTTGACACATACAACGACACAGAGTTACACATGGAGTAAAACAAACATACAGGCAATAATACAGTATAAACAAGTCTATATACAATGTGAGCAAATGAGGTGAGATAAGGGAGGTAAAGGCAAAAAAAGGCCATGGTGGCAAAGTAAATACAATATAGCAAGTATAACACTGGAATGGTAGATTTGCAATGGAAGAATGTGCAAAGTAGAAAAATAATGGGGTGCAAAGGAGCAAAATAAATAAATAAATACAGTAGGGGGAGAGGTAGTTGTTTGGGCTAAATTATAGGTGGGCTATGTACAGGTGCAGTAATCTGTGAGCTGCTCTGACAGTTGGTGCTTAAAGCTAGTGAGGGAGATAAGTGTTTCCAGTTTCAGAGATTTTTGTAGTTCGTTCAAGTCATTGGCAGCAGAGAACTGGAAGGAGAGGCGGCCAAAGGAAGAATTGGTTTTGGGGGTGAATGGAGAGATATACTTGCTGGAGCGTGTGCTACAGGTGGGAGATGCTATGGTGACCAGTTAGCTGAGATAAGGGGGGACTTTACCTAGCAGGGTCTTGTAGATGACATGGAGCCAGTGGGTTTGGCGACGAGTATGAAGCGAGGGCCAGCCAACGAAAGCGTACAGGTCGCAATGGTGGGTAGTATATGGGGCTTTGGTGACAAAACGGATTGCACTGTGATAGACTGCATCCAATTTGTTGAGTAGGGTATTGGAGGCTATTTTGTAAATGACATCGCCAAAGTCAAGGATTGGTAGGATGGTCAGTTTTACAAGGGTATGTTTGGCAGCATGAGTGAAGGATGCTTTGTTGCGAAATAGGAAGCCAATTCTAGATTTAACTTTGGATTGGAGATGTTTGATATGGGTCTGGAAGGAGAGTTTACAGTCTAACCAGACACCTAAGTATTTGTAGTTGTCCACGAATTCCAAGTCAGAGCCGTCCAGAGTAGTGATGTTGGACAGGCGGGTAGGTGCAGACAGCGATCGGTTGAAGAGCATGCATTTAGTTTTACTTGTATTTAAGAGCAATTGGAGGCCACGGAAGGAGAGTTGTATGGCATTGAAGCTTGCCTGGAGGGTTGTTAACACAGTGTCCAAAGAAGGGCCAGAAGTATACAGAATGGTGTCGTCTGCGTAGAGGTGGATCAGAGACTCACCAGCAGCAAGAGCGACCTCATTGATGTATACAGAGAAGAGAGTCGGTCCAAGAATTGAACCCTGTGGCACCCCCATAGAGACTGCCAGAGGTCCGGACAGCAGACCCTCCGATTTGACACACTGAACTCTATCAGAGAAGTTGTTGGTGAACCAGGCGAGGCAATCATTTGAGAAACCAAGGCTGTCGAGTCTGCCGATGAGGATGTGGTGATTGACAGAGTCGAAAGCCTTGGCCAGATCAATGAATACGGCTGTACAGTAATGTTTCTTATCGATGGCGGTTAAGATATTATTTAGGACCTTGAGCGTGGCTGAGGTGCACCCATGACCAGCTCTGAAACCAGATTGCATAGCAGAGAAGGTATGGTGAGATTCGAAATGGTCGGTAATCTGTTTGTTGACTTGGCTTTCGAAGACCTTAGAAAGGCATGGTAGGATAGATATAGGTCTGTAGCAGTTTGGGTCAAGAGTGTCCCCCCCTTTGAAGAGGGGGATGACCGCAGCTGCTTTCCAATCTTTGGGAATCTCAGACGACACGAAAGAGAGGTTGAACAGGCTAGTAATAGGGGTGGCAACAATTTCGGGCAGATAATTTTAGAAAGAAAGGGTCCAGATTGTCTAGCCCGGCTTATTTGTAGGGGTCCAGATTTTTCAGCTCTTTCAGAACATCAGCTGAACGGATTTGGGAGAAGGAGAAATGGGGAAGGCTTGGATGAGTTGCTGTGGGGGGTGCAGTGCTGTTGACCGGGGTAGGAGTAGCCAGGTGGAAAGCATGGCCAGCCGTAGAAAAATGCTTATTGAAATTCTCAATTATAGTGGATTTATCAGTGGTGACAGTGTTTCCTATCTTCAGTGCAGTGGGCAGCTGGGAGGAGGTGTTCTTATTCTCCATGGACTTTACAGTGTCCCAGAACTTTTTTGAGTTAGTGTTGCAGGAAGCAAATTTCTGCTTGAAAAAGCTAGCCTTGGCTTTTCTAACTGCCTGTGTATAATGGTTTCTAGCTTCCCTGAACAGCTGCATATCACGGGGGCTGTTCGATGCTAATGCAAAACGTTTTTGTGTTGGTTAAGGGCAGTCAGGTCTGGGGAGAACCAAGGGCTATATCTGTTCCTGGTTCTAAATTTCTTGAATGGGGCATGTTTATTTAAGATGGTTAGGAAGGCATTTAAAAAAAATATCCAGGCATCCTTTACTGACGGGATGAGATATCCTTCCAGGATACCCCGGCCAGGTTGATTAGAAAGGCCTGCTCGCTGAAGTGTTTCAGGGAGCATTTTACAGTGATGAGTGGAGGTCGTTTGACCGCTGACCCATTACGGATGCAGGCAATGAGGCAGTGATCGCTGAGATCTTGGTTGAAGACAGCAGAGGTGTATTTAGAGGGCAAGTTGGTTAGGATGATATCTATGAGGGTGCCCGTGTTTAAGGCTTTGGGGAGGTACCTGGTAGGTTCATTGATAATTTGTGTGAGATTGAGGGCATCAAGTTTAGATAGTAGGATGGCTGGGGTGTTAAGCATGTTCCAGTTTAGGTCGCCTAGCAGCACGAGCTCTGAAGATAGATGTGGAGCAATCAGTTCACATATGGTGTCCAGAGCACTGCTGGGGGCAGAGGGTGGTCTATTGCAGGCGGCAACGGTGAGAGACTTGTTTTTAGAGAGGTGGATTTTTAAAAGTAGAAGTTCAAATTGTTTGGGTACAGACCTGGATAGTAGGACAGAACTGGGGGTGATAAAATAGCATCAAGGTATAATGTAGAGACAAAGGTATGGTAGGATGTAAATACAGTGGAGGTAAACCTAAGTATTGAGTGATGAAGAGAGAGATATTGTCTCAAGAAACATCATTGAAACCAGGAGATGTCATTGCATGTGTGGGTGGTGGAACTAATAGGTTGGATAAGGTATAGTGAGCAGGACTAGAGGCTCTACAGTGAAATAAGCCAATAAACACTAACCAGAACAGCAATGGACAAGGCATATTGACATTAAGGAGAGGCATGCTTAGTCGAGTGATCAAAAGGGTCCGGTGAGTGGAGAAGTTGGTGGGGGTCACGGCGATTTAGACAGATAGCCAGGCCATCGGTAGCAAGCTAGCATAGGATGGAGGTCTGTTATTAGCCACCTCTTGAGTTCCGTCAGTAGATTAGTGGGGTTCGGTGTGGTAGAGGGGATTAATCCAAATCACACAACAACAACAAAAATTAAAACAATAGATATAGTTATAGAGGCCCAAGAAGAAAAAATAATAATAATAATAATAAAAATAAACAAATAAATTGTCCGATTGTCTATTCAGATAGCAGCCGATAAAACAGCTAACGGTTAGCAGGCCGCAGATGGGCGTTCAGGTAACGTCGTGACGGAGGAGCCAGCCGGATAACTCCTTCTGGTAGATAACGTCGGCAGTCCAGTTGTGAAGGCTCGGTGGGGCTCCCTGTTGGCAGTAAAACGGGTCCGGATAGGTGACTGCAGCCCAGGAGTGATTGATGGAACTCTTCAGCTGGCTAGCTCCGGAATAATTAATGTTTGCTCCGGAATCGACGAAAGCCGATAGTCACACGGATAGCAGCTAGCTAGCTGTGAGATCCAGGTATGAATGTCCAGAGTCAGCGGTTGAATTCCAGGGACATGGAGAGAAAAATTGGTCCGGTATGTTCCGTTCTGAGCCGCGCTGCGCCGTACAAAACTGGCGATAGATTTTCGAGCTAAAGGATAGCTGATGACCACAAACCGTGGTTAGCTGAATACTAACGATTTGCCAGTAAAGAAGCTAACTAGCTTCTGAACTAGCTTCTGGATTAGCTTCTGGCTAGCTCCTGGCTAGCTTCTGGCTAGTTTCTGGCTAGCTTCTTGGAATTTCTGGCTATCTTCTTGGAGGATTACAGATTTGAGGTAAATAATACTTTTTTGTAAATATAAATTGGTGAGGCGGGTTGCAGGAGAGTGTTTTGAAGATGAGTTTATGGAAAATAAAATAAATGTATATGAAAAAAGTTGTAAATATATATATATATATATATATATACGGGACACGACAAGACGAGGACAAAAGACGTCTGAACTGCTATGCCATCTTGGAGTGGGAGAACTTGCACAATTGGTGGCATGCTGAAGGACTGATAAAGGTTACATCTACAGGGATGTGTAAGGCACATAACACATTATACACTCATTATACACACATTATAGCTAAGGGATCTTAGCTATAATGTGCTACAAACAATTGGATACCACAAAATTGGGGAGAAAAAGGGGGAAAAAAAGAAAGAATGGTTCACCACCCAAAGGACATCCAACTAACCTCACACAACTGTTCATTGGAGTCAACATGGGCCAGCATCCCTGTGGAACGCTTTCGACACATTGTAGAGTCCATGCTGAGAGTCCTGTTCTGCAACTCAATATTAGGAAGGTGTTCCTAATGTTTGGCGTACTCAGTGTACATGGAAACACACACTGAGATGTCTCGGCGTGGCCTATTGTTCTGGCCACCTTTCATTGTGATAGATGGGCCTCTATAGGAAGCACATGGAGACTAATTAAGAGGGACCCAATGGCAGAGGGCTTTCTCTCTCTCGGTCTCTCGCTGAGAGCGCGTATACAATGAGACATGATAGCATCGGAGCAGAGGCGTGTTCAGGCACATCCCCCCACAAAATAGACCCGTTTCAGACCAGAGCAAGGATATGATAAAGTGCCTTGGCTTAATTATAATGAAGGTATTCTATAGCAAGGAACACATGCTGCAATCATCTATCATACGTTACTGAACTATCATACAAGTCCCAACTTAAAAATAACACGACATTAATACTTGTTCTCTTGTCCGGGACAAGTCAAATAAATAATATTAATAATAGTCGCACGAGAAGAATATAGATTTAAGTTGTCTGAAAGGGCAAGTAAAAAAATAAGTAATGAAAATCACACAAATCACAACATCACAAGCATTGGAAGAATATACAAGTCAATGTGTAGGTGCTACGCATGTTGGCTACAGCCTCGCGTCCAAACCGATGCTGACACGAGGAAGGCGCCAGAAAATGGAGCCAAACTTTAATGAGACTTTTAATGACAGAAATACAGGCTAAACGCCAGTCAGGTTTGACAGGTATAATGAAGGATAATTAACATGAACATCTGAAAGGCTCGATTTAGTTGACGTTCTGAAGGCACGGTCAGGTTCAGATCAAACGGTCAGACGACCGGAGGGTGAAGGACAGTGCCTGACATGCACCACACATCACCCACCTTGAATCGGAGCAAAGGTGGTCAGCATTTTGAAACTATTTAAAGATATACTTGTTTAAAACCTGGATATTTGATGTCCTTTTATGAAGCAAGTCTAACCTGGTTTCAAAGTAGCCTAGTCAAAATACGACCAAATGTTGAGGGACTTACTTAAACACTTAATATGTCATTGAAACTAGCATTTTTCAGGTAAGATTGGTTTTCAAATCAACTTTATTTGATTTTCCAGCAGGAAAAGGCATAATCCTAGTCATATTAGTAACACAAGTTAGTTGATGCATCTTTAGATCTCCTCTCTTAATTTGTAACGGATATTTTAATCTCTGTCACATGAACCCGCTCGTGCGTGCGGTGAGAGCGGTGTTTTGTCGCTAATAGCATTTTGGAACATTAGTGCGTAGCCTACAGCCATGTGCACATTGTTGATCTTATAATATGAAGAAATACAACTTCATCAACATTTTAAGATAAACGGTCTGACGTGTTGCATCTGCCTCATTGCTTTTTAATTTTCTTCATGTTCAGCGGTATGAATTTTGGATCTGTCGTCCCAGAACCTTTGAACCGTAGACATATTTTGAATCATCCAACGGACAACGGGACACCTTTAATTACCAGCCTTGGGGGGAATTATTTTATAAAAGACATAAAAAATATTGGTTGTAATTGTAATGTTGTAATATTTGATAGGCTACCTAGGGTGGCCAACCATCCTCCAGGAGAGCCTTAAAGGGGCAGTGTTGTATTTTGAGACAGCCTTGAATATGTAAAGAAGCCAACAGGCAGAGTGTAACGTACATTTTTGTCTGATTCTCTGTGGTAAAATAAAAGATAGTAATGCGACAAAACAAAAATATTTTGGGGGGACAAGTGACTGGAGCTTTTGGACAAGTAAAAACAATCTATCCTCCTTGTCCTAAGGACAAGTGTTGAAACAAGTTCAAAGTCAAGCCCTGGTATATAATAGATGTACAGTACCATATCAGGTGGGACAGTAGAGCAGTTCAAATCTGCTGCGTGTGCAGTCTTTCCAGGGGTGACTGAAGGGACAGTGAGTAAGTAACACAGTAGGTGGGGGGTGACAGCTGGCCTGGACCACAATCTCCTTTCCTGTCTGCACATCTGAGAGAATGCACCATACAGGTACTGGACTTTGCATACAGGAGAGCACAGGAGGCTGCTGAAGGGAGGACGGCACATATTAACGGCTGGAACGGAGCGCATGGAAAGGCATCAAACACATGGAAACCATGTATTTGATTTAGTTCCACCGATTCCGCTCCAGACATTACCACGAGCCCATCCTCCCCAATTATGGTGCCACCAACCCCCTGCGGAGGACAGGTTCTGTATAGCTGTACTGGTTCTATGGCTCCCTGCAGACACACGTCACAAACATACGCAGACAGACAGAAAGACGAGTAGAAAGGCAAACAGACTCACCCACTGACCGACCGACCACCTGACCGACCGACCAACAGACAGAAAGGCAGACACATGCATGGCACACATAAACACCCACTGGTTACCTTTTGAAGTGGCTGAGCAGGGTGCCCACCAGCTCTCCAATGCGGCTGTCCCCGGCAGGCATCATGCCCTTTAGACAAACCACCAGGTCCCGGCTATCCTTAGTGTGGAACACCACCAATTGATCCTTACCAGGGGACACACTGATCCCAGTCACCTGGTAGGACAAAGAGAGAGAGGACACACACGTAAGTACGCACACACACACACACACCAGGGAAGTTTGAGTTAGCGCAGCTCAATGGACACACCAATACACTAGCGGTTCTCAGACTGAATCAAAATTGCTATCCATCACCCCTCATTTGCTTAGTAAGGAAAGGGACCAGGGGTCAATCTGACATGGTCCCACACAGACTGCAATAGACAGGTAAAACCCCAAGGTTCTGTATGTAATGTCTGGCTGCTTCAAGGGTTATTGTTCCTGGTGTGATTTCTTTATTTAACGGAACATAGCATCTCTAAGGAACGTAATGAAGATAATGAAAATTAGACTGTATATTGTGCATTTGTTTGCTCTGGAATGAATCATATTTTGTTTTGTTGATGGATTTTTGCTGAGTGGGTTATACTGTTAAATAAATATGAACTGAACCGAGCAGAACTGTGCTTGTAAAAAAAAAAGTGTAAAATTAAAAAGTGGTTGCTCAGAGAGGCTGAGAAGAATGTGGCCAAATATCTTCTTCAAGATAGAAATGTTTTCAGTTATTGGTCTTGATCCCACAGGACTAATCAATGACTGATCGAGGCTCATTGAACCAGCCAGTGTGGTCAGATGCCAACATTCTGCAGGTGTGTAGTTGGGCTTTACTGAGCTCTGCAAAACTCTACCAAATGTGTTAGACCTAGCCCTAACCTCTATTTAATAGCATCACAGGTAAACACCGCTTAAAGATTAGGGCTATGCCTACAGGTCATGGTGTGTCGAATTACCTCTCTCTTAGACACCCTCCTTCTCTGTCTCTGTCTCTCCCCCCCTATCGTTCTCTCTCTCCCACAGGTCAAGACAGCGCAGAGATTAGGGTCTAATGCTCATAGCTTATAGTTTCTTGCTTTCTTTCCCTCTCTCTTTCTATCCCTCCCTACCTCTCGTTTTCTATCCCTTCCCCTTTTCACTCCTTCACCCTGTCTCTGTGAGTCCAGGCCCCATTAATCACAGTGTAGAGTAGACTATGGCAAGAGTCTTACACATTACCCCTTTAGCCCAGCGTCATACTGGGACAAAATAATAATTATACTATCTCCATCAGATGAAGGAAATGTGACAGCTCCACCATGGCAACATGCATCAAGGGGTAAACAAACAATAGCTAGCTGCTTCACCAATAGCTCGCCGAAATAACTGAACGTGAAATGAGCCCGGGGGTTAGAAACGATTTCAACAGGTATACTCCCAACACCATATGCTCGTGTTCGTGACAGCATATTAAGAGGAACAGGTTACATTTATATTTAAATTAACAGGTCAATTGATTGGAACGAGCCTCATTTCTTTTTAATTAGTTGGGATAATGAAGCAGTCAGACTGGCGTTTTTCGATTCAGCTTCTTTCATCGAAATCAAATCAAATATTATTAGTCACATGCTCCGTATACAACAGTGAAATGCTTACTTACAAGCCCCTAACCAACAATGCGGTTTAAAAAACACAAAAAATAAATAAAAGATGTTCAGGAGTCTTATGGCTTGGGGTAGAAGTTGTTTTAGAAGCCTCTTGGACCTAGACTTGGCGCTCCGGTACATGGTAGCAGAGAGAACAGTCTATGACTAGGGTGGCTGGAGTCTGACAATTTTTAGGATATTCCTCTGACACCACCTGGTATAGAGGTCCTGGATAGCAGGAAGCTTGGCCCCAGTGATGTACTGGGCCGTACACAACCAGTCAGGATGCTCTCGATGGTGCAGCTGTAAAACCTTTTGAAGAACTGAGGACCCATGGCATACTTTTTCAGTCTCCTGAGGAGGTTTTGTTGTGCCCTCTTCACGACTGTCTTGGTGTGCTTGGACCATGTTAGTTTGTTGGTAATGTGGACACCAAGGAACTTGAAGCTCTCAATCTGCTCCACTACAGCCCCTTCCGATGAGAATGGGGGCGTGCTCAGTCCTCCTTTTTCTGTAGTCCACAATCATCACCTTTGTCTTGATCACGTTGAGGGAGAGGTTGTTGTCCTGGCACCACACGGCCAGATCTCTGACCTCCTCCCTATAGGCTGTCTTGTCGTTGTTGGTGATTAGGCTGTTGTGTCATCGGGAAAACTTAATGATGGTATTAGAGTTGTGCCTGGCCATGCAGTCATGAGTGAACTGGGAGTACAGGAGGGGACTGAGCACACACCCCTAAGGGGCCCCTGTGTTGAGGATCAGCGTGGCGGATGTGCTGTTACCTACCCTTACTGCCTGGGGGCGGCACGTCAGGAAGTCCAGGATCCAGTTGCAGAGGGAGGTATTTAGTCCCAAGGTCCTTAGCTTATTGATGAGCTTGGAGGGCACTATGGTGTTGAACGCTGAGCTGTAGTCAATCACATAGGTGTTCCTTTTGTCCAGGTGGGAAAGGGCAGTGTGGAGTGCAATAGAGATCGCATCATCTGTGGATCTGTTAGGGCGGTATGCAAATTGGAGTGGGTCTCAGATTTCTGGGATAATTGTGTTGATGTGAGACATGACCAGCCTTTCAAATCACTTCATGGCTACAGACATGAGTGCTGTGGTCGGTCGGTAGTCATTTAGGCAGATTACCTTAGTGTTCTTGGGCACAACATGTTTAAAACATGCTGGTATTACAGACTCGGACAAGGAGAGGTTGAAAATGTCAGTGCAGACACTTGCCAGTTGGTCAGCGCATGCTCGCAGTACAAGTCCTGGTAATCCGCCTGGCCCTGTGGTCTTGTGAAGGTTGACCTGCTTAAAGGTCTTACTCACATCGGCTGCGAAGAGCGTGATCACACAGTCGTCCGGAACAGCTGGTGCTCTCATGCATGTTTCAGGGTTATTTGCCTCGAAGCGAGCATAGAAGTAGTTTAGCTCATCTGGTAGGCTCATGTCACTGGGCAGCTCTTGGCTGTGCTTCCCTTTGTCATCTGTAATGGTTTGCAAGCCCTGCCACATCCGACGAGCGTCGGAGCCGGTGTAGTACGATTCGATCTTAGTCCTGTATTGACACTTGGCCAGTTTGATGGTTCGTTGGAGGGCATAGTGGGATTTCTTATAAGAGTCCCGCTCCTTTAAAGCGTCAGCTCTAGCTTTTAGCTCAGTGCGGATGTTGCCTGCAATCCATGGCTTCTGGTTGGAGTATGCACAGTACGGTCACAGTGTGGACGTCATCATCGATGCACTTATTGATGAAGCCATTGACTGATGTGGTGTACTCCTGAATGCCATCGGAAGAATCCCGGAACATATTCCAGTCTCTGCTAGCAAAACAGTCCTGACCACTTTTTTTATTGATCAAGTCACTAGTGCTTCCTGCTTTAATTTGAGCTTGTAATTTATTTTAATTTTTTTATTTTACCTTTATTTAACTAGGCAAGTCAGTTAAGAACAAATTCTTATTTTCAATGACGGCCTAGGAACAGTGGGTTAACTGCCTGTTCAGGGGTAGAACGACAGATTTGTACCTTGTCAGCTCGGGGGTTTGAACTTGCAACCTTCCGGTTACTAGTCCAACGCTCTAACCACTAGGCTTTGTACACGTCTCTATGTGTGGAGTAAAGGTGGTCTAGAGTTATTTTCCCCTCTGGTTGCACATTTAACATGCTGATAGAAATGTTGTAAAATGGATTTAAGTTTCCCTGCATTAAAGTCCCCGGGAGCCTCCTCTGGATAAGGTATACAGCTCATTGAGTGTGGTTTTAGTGCCAGCATCGGTCTGTGATGGTATGTAGACAGCTACGAAAAATACAGATGAAAACTCTAGGTAGATAGTGTGGTCTATAGCTTATCACGAGACACTCTACCACAGGCGAGCAACACCTTGAGACTTCCTTAGATATCGTGCACCAGCTGTTGTTTACAAATATACAAAATCACTTGATTTTGTAATGAAACACTGAGAATGGTGTTGTTTTTTTATTCAAAATGTTGTTTGATTTTGTAAATGTCATGTCGGTGGGTAGCAGGTAACCTAGTGGTTAGAGTGTTGGGCCAGTAACCGAAAGATTGCTGGATCGAATCCCCGAGCTGGCAAGGTAAAAATCTGCCGTTCTGCCCGAGCAAGGCAGTTAACCCACTGTTCCGCAGGCTCTGAAGAAGTGGATGTTGATTAGGGAAGCCCCCCTCTCTGATTCAGAGGGGTTGGGTTAAATGCGGAAGACACATTTCAGTTGAATGCATTCAGATGTATAACTGACTAGAAAAAAGCAGGTCCGGGACAAGGTAGCACGTCTGGTGAACAGGTCAGGGTTCCATAGCCGCAGGCAGAATAGTTGAATCTGGAGCAGCAGCACGACCAGGTGGACTGGGGACAGCAAGGAGTCATCAGCCCAGGTAGTCCTGAGGCATGATCCCTTATTGATGTCACTGGTAAATCCACTTCAATCAGGGTGAATGGGCAAGACAAAAGATTTAAGTGCCTTTGACTGGGGTATGGTAGTAGGTGCCAGGTGACAGAACTGCAATGCTGCTGGGTTTTTCACACTCAACAGTTTGGTCCACCACCCAAAGTTCATGCAGCCAACATGGCACAACTGTGGGAAGCATTGGAGTCAACATGGGCCAGCATTCCTTTTTTACACCTTATGGAGTCCATGCTTCGATGAATTGATGCTGTTCTGAGGGCAAAAGGGGGGGGGGGGGGTGCAACTCAATATTATCAAGGTGTTCTTAATGTTTTGTACACTCAGTGTATATTGATAAGATCATCTTTGAAAACTAACAACCACCAAAATAAAAACTAGACAGTCAGGGAGAATTAAAAAAATCCCAAAATGTTATGGCATGAGTAAACCATTAATTTAGTTATAATGTTGGAGTCACTCAATGTTGGAGATAACTTAAGAACATGTATAAGCCATGGCAAAATGTGTAAAATTGCAGGAAATTAGTTTAAAACAGCAACATTTTGTCTATGTGACCAAGAGGTCGGAGACCACTCTCCCCCCACCCATGCGAACTTTGCCACCGCTGATGAAAAAAATCCTAGGGGAAACACTGGGGAAACAATGAATGTTTGGAGAGATGGAAAGATAGAGTGAAAGAGAGTGAGAGGAAAGACAAATAACCTCTATTGGAAAGCGGAGCACATGTAGCAGCCAGGCGATTTGTGCACATGCCTGAACGACACCAGACACCAGCTGATCTGCCCTCCCGCACGGTCGTCATGACAACCCCGTCTCCTGGGAAGTTGGCATGACAACGGCGGAGGGAGAGAGCAACAGCCGGAGAGGGAGAGGGAGGAAGATGGCGGGAAGCAAAGGGAATGTGTTGGGAAAAAGAGGGATGAGGGAGGTAGAGAGGGATGTACAACGGATATTTGTTTTATTTTTACGACTTAGTTTTTTTTTTTTTTTTACAAGGGCACAACAGTTAACACACTAACGATCGCTGTATGCACCGCAAGGTGGTGGTTAATTGACCTATAAATCGGAGGTAGACAGCCATGACTCCTCAGTAGCATGGACGTATGGGGAGCTATCCATCTCCTAGTGGATGCGTCTCAAGTCACACCCTATTCCCCACATGGCGGACTACTTTCGTCCAGAGCCCTATGGACCACAGGGAATAGGGTGCCATTTGGGATGCACAAATTGCCTCTGGTTCCTGCAGGGGCAGGAAATAAACACAAGGGCAGCCAAGATTTAGCGTGGCAGCAACCCAGCTAGCTCGCTAATCTACAGGCCTTTCCCCTCCATCTGACCTTCAAGTAATCGACGGTTCCTCGTCATGCCTCGCTGGCTCCCCTAGCAACCATACGTCTCCATTCCAACCTACTCTCTCACCTTGACCAGCTCTCCAGCTCCTATAGATGACATTCAGAATAATGGAGTATTTCGTCATATATACAGTATGTGCGACCGCACTTGAAGAAACCTTCCGGATTGACTGACCTTCACGTCTTAAAGTAATGATTGACTGTCATTTCGCCTTGCTTATTTGAGCTATTCTTGCCATAATATGGACTTGTTCCTTTACCAAATCTTCTGTATACCACCCATACCTTGTCACAACACAACTGATTGGCTCAAACGCAGACTGGTACTGTACTGTAGCTGTACACAATGTTCTATACTGTAAGTATTGTGGGTACCGTCATTTTCTACCCCTCCGAGTAGTCTTCTTATGTCTCCCAGTCTGTTCCATTTCACAATACTGAAGCTTCAGACCGTGTGTCCAGCACACACACTTTCTCTCTCCAGGATCTCATGCGTGTGTGTGTGTGTAAACAATAGCCGATAGCCCTTCAGCCAACCCCATTCTCCTCCTAGCCCTGCTTTTCCATTTCCATTACAGATGCAGCGATAGGACCGGGGTGTCCATCCTATAATTCTTTCCTGACAGTTTCTCCAGATTGAACACCGTGGTTCCTTGTCATAGTTGCTATCGGTCGCCTCAGCTCATTCCTCACTTATGACAAAAGCACATGGAGGGAATATCTGGTCAGACGGATGACCTTTTTATACCTTTCTATCCTCCCTCCCTCTCTCACCCCCCCCTCCCCCCCCCCTCCCCCACTGTTAGTATCTGCCTGTTCTGTAATACCAGAGATTATACTTTGCCGCGCACTTTGACTCGTACGTGGAATGAGGACAGAGGTTTAAATGCGGGTGTAGGTTACATAAACAGAGTTCTGATAAAAAGCCAGGGTGTTTTGGGTAAAAGCAGGGACGCACTGCTGTGAATCTAAAAAACATCCATTCTCACCATGGAAACAAGGCTCATAGTCTTTGTGTGCCTCATAGTCCACCAATCAGTGAGAATGTTTTTAACATAACATGAATGCAGCAGGGAGAAAGGATTGGGAGAGTTGCACATTTAAACGCTGATGCCTTAGCTACAAATAACAGTCTCCGTATATAGCATAATAAGAGACGATTTAAAATGAAACAAAATCCCATCTGACCTTTTTTCAATGGAAGTCTACCAGGACATGGGAAAGACAATTATTCCATTATCTCAACATAGCGTTCAATTTTCTCCTCCTCCTCAAACCGTGCTGTTATTAATTATCAATTGAGAATCATTTAGAGAGGTCCATTATGCTGTTTGGAGCAGCAGCTAGTAAGATCCCCATCAAATCCACCACATTAAGAACACAGGGGAGATAATCCTACGTTGTAGAGGGGGATGCTCTTCATGGGCTTGTACTGCTTCAGGGGGTCCATCTTGTACAGGTGGCGGTCTGTGATGAGGACGGCTCGGTCCTCTGCCTTGTGGAAACGGTTGATCTGAGAAACACAAAAGGCCTCATCAGTTGCCCCCACAGGAGACACACAGCACTGGGAGTTGGCTAAACTCAGAGACAGTTAGGTGAGAGTGTGTGTGTGTGTGTGTGTGTGTGTGTGTGTGTGTGTGTGTGTGTGTGTGTGTGTGTGTGTGTGTGTGTGTGTGTGTGTGTGTGTGTGTGTGTGAGAGATGTGATCGGAATCTCTATTGTGTGTGTGTGGGTGCGGGTCCGCGTCTGCATCTATGTACCTTGCGCACATTGCAGGAGAAGAGAACTCTCATGAACTTGTCCTTACGCTGCAGCTCACTGGACACCAAGGTGAAGGAGGACGCTGTGTCAGGACTGTCTCGTTTCTGAACACACAGACAGACAGACAGACAGACAGACAGGCAGGCAGGCAGGCAGACAGACAGACAGAGACAGACAGACAGACAGACAGACAGACAGACAGACAGACAGACAGACAGACAGACAGACAGACAGACAGACAGACAGACAGACAGACAGACAGACAGACAGACAGACAGACAGACAGACAGACAGACAGACAGACAGACAGACACACAGAGACACACAGAGACACACAGAGACACACAGACAAAGACTGTCATGAAGATCATCAACTATACAAAGACAGCCTCCCGGGTTGCGCAGTGGTTAAGGGCGCTGTACTGTGCCATCAGAGACTCTGGGTTCGCGCCCAGGCTCTGTCGTAACTGGCCACGACCGGGTTAGGGAGGGCTTGGTCGGTAGGGATTTCCTTGTCTCATCGCGCACCAGCGACTCCTGTTGCGGGACGGACGCAGTGCGCGCTGACCAAGGTTGCTAACGGTGTTTCCGACGGCACATTGGTGCGGCTGGCTTCCGGGTTGGATGTGCGCTGTGTTAAGAAGCAGTGCGGCTGGTTGGGTTGTGTATCGGAGGACGCATGACTTTCAACCTTCGTCTCTCCCGAGCCCTTACGGGAGTTGTAGCGATGAGACAAGATAGTAGCTACTACAACAATTGGATACCACGAAATTGGGGAAAAAAAAAAAAACTCTACAAAGACAAACCTCTTTCCATTGTATTTTAGTTCCAACAATGCACGTATACACACGGCGCACACACACATTTACAACTACATTCAAATAAAAAACTAAAATCACACACATCAGAGCTACAGTGTCAGAACCCCCCCCCCCAGCCAGTTCAACTCACTAGGTAGTTGCCCTCCCAGGTCCTCTGCAGCCCCAGGTCGGGTCTCTGGTCCTTGAGGGCCTCCAGGGTGGCCCCCTTGGCTCTGATCCGCAGCTTCTCCTCTGGAGTCATGTCTTTGATCAGCATCCACGCCCACCACCTAAAGCAGCATGGAAACACCCACAGGAATAGCCATGGAGCCAAGATATCGACTCTGATACAGTAGAATCTATAGCCTTGACAACAGGATTGGCTATTTCTGACGGGATGATATTGTAGAACAGTGATTTCTTGGGGGGCTGCACTCTCTCTGACAAGAAACATCCTGCCTTGAAACTGTACTTTCGGGGATTTACGTGTGGAATTTCACTTTCTCCGGATGAAAGTATTGAATGAGGCTTTGATGGGGGGAAAATCAATGTCCACCACAGAGCTGAGGCTGGAGGAAACATGGGTAAGCACCTTCAAAGGAAACCGGTTGGAGTTTAAATCAGCACCCCTGGTTATGGCACTCCACAGAATTCTTACCACACTGATGATATACTGATGGAAGGGCTTACAGTGCATTGCGTTCAAGGTTTGATGTTCTGTCTGAACAGAGGTGAGACAAGTCACATTACAACCTTGTGTGTGTGCTATTTGTTAACCTGTTGTAGAAGCTCCGCAGCGCCTCTTCAAACCTCCTCAAGACTTTGGGTGGCGTGGGCCACTTGACGTGCTTGCCGTGGTCCTTCATGGAGCGCACGTTTTTGAATTTGCGGTTGACGTCTTTGATGTAAGACTTGACTTTGAAGCGCCGGTAGGCCCGTAGAATGATGGCGGCGGCACACATGCGCCGGTAACGCATCCTGGCTATGGTACCGCGCCATACCTGGTGAACAGGACCGAAGAGAGAGAAGGGGATGGAGAGGTTCATACAGTGGAAATGAATCAACTTTATTGATACCACCCAATAACAACTTTTACGTGAACAGGATGTAGGTCTAGAGTATGAAACAAACTAAATATAATACCTGTAAAATGTATTTCAAGAAATACTTTTTTCTCTCTATATATTTTAGATACATAAACTAGATTTTGTGTATGTTTTAATGAACTCAAGCAAGAAAGCCAGAACAAAGATTCACATGATTAAAATGTCAAATTGAAGTTAGCTGTTGTAAATCTGAACAGCATGTATGTTGGACCTTTATTGAAAAGAATGCAGACACTAACTTGAATGTACGTTTTTTTATGAGCTCAAGCAAGAAAGCAAAAACAAAGATTAACATAATTACATTTCACGTTCAAGTTAGTAGCTGTAAATCTGAACAGCTTGCATGTTGGACTATTACCGAAAAGAGCCGGCATTTCTCCTTTACCAAGATAATCCATCCATCTGACAGGTGTGGCATATCAAGAAGCTGATTAAACAGCATGATCATTAAAAAGGTGCACCTTGTGCTGGGGACATTTTTTTTTTTTTTTACAACTTTACAATTTGCAGTTTTGTCACACAACACAATGCCACAGATGTCTCAAGTTTTGAGGAAGTGTGCAATTGGCATGCTGACTACAGGAATGTCCCCCAGAGCTGTTGCCAGAGAATTTAATGTTCATTTTTCTACCATAAGCCACCTCCAACGTTCATTTAAATAAAATTGTCAGTACGTCCAACCAGCCTCACAACTGTCATATGGGTGAGCGATTTGCTGATGTTAACACTGTGAACAGAGTGCCGCATAGTGGTGGTGGGATTATGATATGGGCAGGCATAAGCTACGGACAACGAACACAATTGCATTTTATCGATGGCAATTTGAATGCACAGATATACTATCACGAGATCCTGAGGCCCATTATTTGATATTATTTGGCCATTCACCTGCCGCCATCACCTCATGTTTCAGCATGATAATGCATGGCCCCATGTCGCAACGATCTGTGCAAAATTCCAAGAAGCTGAAAATGTTCAAGTTCATGCATGGTCTGCATACTCTGACATGTCACCCATTGAGCATGTTTGGGATGCATATCTGTATTCCCAGTCATGTGAAATCCCTAGATTATGGCCTAGTTTATTTATTTCAATTGACTTTCCTTGTATGAACTTTTAACTCAGTAAAATCTTTGAAATTGTTGCATGTTGCGTTTATATTTTTGTTCAGTACAATTGAATACAGATCCACTAAAAATCATTACTTTTCTAAACTATTTGAATACAGATCTTGGAAAGTGACTACTTTTCAAAACTTTGTGAATACAGAATTCAGAAAGTAACTACCTTATAAAACCGGACACATATCAGAGAAAGCAACTAATTTGTCATTGTGGGGTATTGTGTGTAGATTGATGAGGATGTTTTATTTATTTAATCCATTATAGAATAAGGCTGGAACATAACAAAATGTGGAAAAGGGAAGGGGTCTGAATACATTCTGAAAGCACTGTACTCTAATGTTGAGGTGATTCCATGTCCTTCATGTATTTAATTATAGGCTATAGGCAATATTACGATGAATATCCAAGAGCCCTCCAAACCATGTGCTAATGATCATATATATATAAACTAATTCAACTAACTGTTGTAGTTTTTGGCTTTTCATCAAATATTTGTCAGTCATCACATTTGTTTTGTTTTCAAATAACTTCAAATATTATATGGTTTTCTGAGAGGTATTCAAAATACCTTCAAATATGACCTGGTTTTCTGAGACCTGTATTTGAAAATCAAAGAAAATAGTTGTTTTTATTTGAAACGCTACAAAAAAAATATATTCGACGACCTTGAGATTTGAATGTTGCTATTTAAAAATAAACTACAAAATACAACTATTTTCTGCCCATGTGCCTCACACTCCCCCCGTCCCCCACCTTGCTGCCCTAGGTGACTCAGAAATAAGGAGGGACGAGAGAGATCAGAGTGATCCATATTCATCGGTCCCATCTACCCATGGGCTGTATTTATTAGGCAGCAAAAAGAAGAAAAAAAAAATACTGAAAACCAGGAGGGACTAACTGAACTTGTCCAATAAGAAACCCTCATTTTCGTTTTCCATTGCAAAATGTTTTACTACAGTGTGCAATAATGAATACAGACGGGACTGTTACTTACTATCCTCCCACATGACAAGGATGATAATGAGGTGAATAAATGAATGGAATCCAACTCATAGATGGTCCCCACTAGCTAATAGTGTTAGAAAAACACACATTCTAATTCAGATCTGATCAAATGTTTGGAGAAATGAAGTCTGTTTAAGGCGAACAGCATTGAGATAAGATATTATAATACAACATATTAAAATGGAGATGGAGAATTAAAGATATTTCTTAAGGGACCCGAGTGTGTTATGGTCTTGGGTTGAGATTCACAGAATATGCTTAAAGGTGCAATATGCAGACATATCTCCACCATTTCCTGGTTGCTAAAATTCTAATAGTTTGCCTAATTTCAGTTTATGTGAAACAATAAGCAATATTGTATAGCTTATAGTATAGTGTAGAGAATCATTGTGCTATCTAAACCGCTGTGAAATATATTTTCATTTAGCAAAAATATTGTATTTTCAGCTGATGTACAAAACCGAAAGTAAAAGACGCAAAAACTAAACTTAAGAACGGAAAGCATAGAAATAGTGAACATATAACAGATCTACCACTTCTTAGACTTGCTTTCAATGAGAATGACAGATCTTTAACAAAACATTTGTATGTGAATTTGGCTAAATATTGCCACTTTAAACTGATTGTGAGCAATATACTGTAGGGCTATTGGACCCTCAATGACCTTCTTCACTTTGATTTTAAACAAAGGATTGTGAGCAGAGAGATGGTGGGATGACTGCGTGTCAAAAGAAGCTCTCCGAGTTAGAAGAAGATTTCATACAGTACATATCTTCCTAAACATTCTATATGGGCAGACATGAGAAATGTTATCTAAGTGACAAAATACTGTAACCACAAAATACTGTCGTCACATATTATGATACAACTGTGGCAGTCGTGTCATAATATTGCTAATTGATGGTAGCTACTTAGCATCAATCAAGCCCTTTGTATAAACATACATTTCAATGCGAATGTCCTGAGCTAAAAGTAAGAAGCCCGGTTACAGGAAGAGCAACAGCTGCATTGGATAAGGCCTAACGTCATCTAAATCTATCTGAATTATCTTAAGCCGACTAAAATATACAACAGGTAAACGGCGGGATGTGTGTATTCACCATGGATTTAGGTGGACCGCCCGCCTGGCCAACACACACACCCCACTGCTTGGCTGCGCTTAAACAAAGGAGGGGCAGACAGTGTGGGATGATCATGAGTAGGAAGGAGAGGAAAGGACGACACCCAGGGGAACGTGTGTAAATCAGGCCAATAACACGGCCGGACCTCCGTCTTCTCCAATAAAGCCATCTGATCAGCTTTTTACAGACTCCCTCCATCCTCCCTCCAACATTGGGTCATATTGGCTTTGGGGCACCAGATTTACGAGCTCGTCAAAGCCAAATTGGGGGTGTCTTGGCCAGACAAAATGGGACAGATTGGTAAGGCTTTATTGGGGCGCTTTGAAATGCATGCTGGGTAGAGAGAGGCCGGCCGGCACAAATCACGTACCATGACAATGGCTGGTTGTGTAGGGGGTTTGAGAGATATATATCTTCATGTAAACGTAGAGATATATAGGCTTGGTGTACCAAGCGATGCAACTGCTTTAGGCTTACTGAATATCCATATACCATTCATAGTCTCTGACCAAACATGCTAAACAAAATATCCTCTTAGGTCATCCACAGAACTAATCAAACATGGAAAGACGGATAACCTAGTCAATTTGAGCCGGTGGGGCGACACACTCGACTACAATCCAATGCTGAGCGCCACTCTTTCCCTGTCCTCTGGGGACTCCAGGCTGGTTTTCCAGTGACATGCTCGACACCAAGGTGGGTGGAGACGGCATCAAGCGGAGTGTGTGACACAATTTAACAAGGGCACCACACACACACACTCTGACCGCAGGCAATCACCAGGGACACTGGGTGAGACACTGGGCCAACGGGTATTAGCATAAATCAATCCAGCGCTCGGGTGAACAGCAACAGCATCGCCACATGCTCAAGGCAGCAGGCTTGCTCTGAAACCCTCATTAGACTGACATCCTCTATACATGATCACCATGTTCCATCATTGGGCTCATGTACTGTGTGACAAAGGATTTTTAACAATGGGAAGACTGGAACTGAAGTGATTGAAGTGATGAGGAAATAGGCTAGTTACGGATACTGATACGAATTTTGATATAAATAATTTGTGTTGCCTCCAATGACCGACTGTCAGACGCTAAAATCACTAACTGAAACAAAGAAACCCTCAGAAATGATCGCTTGTATCCGGTCCGTCAATTAGAAATCCAGACAAGTAGATCATACTGTATTTACATGAACATACATGCCAGAGGATAGAAAGCAAGGGGGGATTCTATGAGGAGTCGGGGAACATTTTAAATGAAGGTCATCTCAGAGGAAAGGCTGGGAGCCAAACCTTGGTTGCCATGGTGAGAGCCCCGTCTATCCATATCCTTACACTGTCAGGGGGATGCGTCAGGTCCGTGGATTGTTTTGAATGTGGAACGCCTGGCAATACTGTATCTTGTTGCTAGTGCGGTGAATCCAAGCGTGAATAACTATACTCAAAATAGCCTACAACGAATCAATTACATGACCAACTCAAGGATTTTTTTGCAATATAACATGAGTCGGTATTAATTCGGTTTGCATTGTAAAATATCAAATAAATATGTAATTATGAATTCAAAGGAAACAGCTGTGCCTTGATTGTTCAACAGTGGGAAGTGGGAAGTTGTCGGTGCAATGAGAAGTTGCAGCAAAAGAGAATAATCAAACTGTCACGGCGCTAGTTGACAGCACAGAACAGAACAAGCAGCATGAAAGAACACAAAAGGAGAACGCAGCTGAGCTCCGAGAGACAGGAGGGAAAAATACTCCGGTACAAGCTAGACACACTTCTTCATCATCAAAGTCTTCCTTAATAACAGAGGATGCATGTGCAAGTATCTCCCTAAGTGAAGCAAAAGTCACTGACAAAAGAAATGACAACAAGAGAAACAACATGGTTTCAACCTGACGAGGCATTGGGGGATAATTTACTAAACAACAGTTGCTGACTTCTTATGTCTTACAAACACGTACGTTATCAAATGTCCTAGACTTTAGTAGCAACATTTGCATTGATGTGACGTTGTTCTGTATGTATAAGGGGAGCTGACCCTCATAAGCCAAATTGTATCTTAAAAGGCATCGTTTCAGACTGAGGGGTGCTGTAACTCTGTTAGTGTTTGCTGTTCTTCTGTCTGTCTGTGGCATGGCCTCAGGGAGAGAGTGGAGGGGTCAGAGACAAAGCTCAACAGGGTCACGGCGCAGGGAGAGAGAGCAGACTGAGCGAAGTTCTGATGGAGAGCCGAGGGACGGAGGCCATGGGTGCGACCGACGAACGCACAACCACACCTGACATCTGGAATGAGGTGAATGAGCTGAGAGACATGGTGGTGGAGCAGAGAGAGAAGCTGAGGTACACGGAGACCAGAGTGGCAGCAAGTGAGGGCCTTACAGTGGAGCAGAGAATCACTACGAAAGAAGTAGACGAACTGAAGACAGACAATACGGCCTTGGAGGCCCGACTGACAGCCAGTGAGAGCCAGGTGGAGGAACTGAAGAACAAGAATGCAGGTAGGCCTAATACACCTGTGTACGAATTACGACAAACAACATTTTGTTCCTCGTCTACTTTATATGAGCATTAATGGCTTATGTTTACATCATTTCAAGCCAAGAAGCTGAACTGTCAGGAGCAGAAGCCAAAGAGACTGCCAGTGAGACAGAGTGCAGCCAGCGAGAGAACAGAACAGCGCAAATCAGCTCTAACCAGAATAGAAAGAGTGGCCCTGATGCACAACTGAGCAAGAGGACAAGTACATTAAAGTGTCTAGTTTGAGAAACAGACACCTCACAAGTCAACTGGCAGCTTCATTAAATAGTACCCACAAAACACCAGTCTCAACTGCAACAGCGAAGAGGCGACTCCGGGATGCTGGCCTTTCTCAGGACAAGAATGGACTGATGAGATTCAGAAGAAAGTTCTTTGTTTCTGGACATTTTGAGCCTGTAATCAAACCCACAAATGCTGATGCTCCAGATACTCAACTAGTCTAAAGAAGGACAGTTTTATTGCTTCTTTAATCAGGACAACTGTTTTCAGCTGTGCTAACATAATTGCAAAAGGGTTTTCTAATGATCAATTAGCCTTATAAAATGATAAACTTGGATTAGCTAACACAATGTGCCATTGGAACACTGGAGTGTTGGTTGCTGATAATGGGCCTCTGTACGCTTATGTAGATATTTCATTAAAAATCTGTTGTTTCCAGCTACAATAGTCATTTACAACATTAATAACGTCTACACTGTATTTCTGATCAATTTGATGTTCTTTTAAATGGACAAAAAAAATGAGTTTTTCTTTCAAAAACAAGGACATTTCTAAGTGACCTCAAACTTTTGAACGGTAGTGTATGTCACTGATGGGTGTAGGCTATATGATGATACTGACAATCACATGATCTTTAGTAGCTTCTGCTCTTCACTTTGCGAGAAGATTGTGAATACTCAATGCTGTAATGGTCTGAGGTGAACCTATTTTTGGAGCCCCAAATGCATGATAAAAATCAATACTACTTGGTGTTGTTCATTAACAAAGACATTGTCGACAAACCATGGGAGTAAAACAACCTCATATTGTGTTATATTGAGGTTAGACAGTTGTTCTCAGCTCATGAGGCATTTCAAAACTGCATTATTCAAAAATCAAATGGGCCTACGTCACTAACTGAAATGATCATTGAAGAGCTGTTCATATTGCAGAATGTATCTTTACATCCTATTTTTATTTAAACGTGATCATGTGGAAAGGATATTATCAAGTCAAATGTTATTTGTCACATGCTTTGTAAACAACAGTGAAATGCTTACTTACGGGCCTTCCCAACAATGCAGAGAGAGAGAGAGAGAGAAAATGTATAGATAATAGAAAAGTAATAGCACGTAATAATAAAAACAACAATAATAATAAACACACAGTGAGTAACGATAACCTGGCTATATACACTGTACACAGGGTACCAGTACTGGGCCGATGTGCAGGGGGTACAAGGTATTATCTGTTCTGCTGTAACAGTTCTACGAACTTCTATCACATAAAAATACATTGACAAACGTGCATATATTTCTGGCAGATTGCCCATTTTGGAGGTAGCTAGGTGCTTTGCAGTCAGCAGGTGTAAATCTACCATAAGTAGTAGAACACCATACACGCCGCTGCAATAATGCCTACATCAGACCAATTAGGATCAGGTTACATAGTGCTGAGGCGTGTGGATAGAAGGGGATCAGTTCAGGCCCAGTAGGCAGACAGACTGCGTGCTAGGGCTTACGCTAGGCTAACGCTAGGCTAACGCTAGCCTAGCCTACAGCCACACTGATAAAAACCTCAGCCGCTCAGATACATGTAACGCTTTCAATAGCGATTAATGCCCAGTTCCTTATACACAGGGGACTGACTCTCTGTCATCTCAGCTAAAAGAAAAGCCCTGACAGAAACTGATGTGGATGGCTGGGCTTAAATGTATGAAATATTCATTAAAAAAAGGGTAGAAGCTCATGAATCATTTATAAAGTCTCTGCATTTGTGTTGGATTGTAGTATTTAATCCCCTTTAGGTTGGTTCAGATTGGGACTAATCAGCCCTTTCTGAGGATAAGGTTCTGACTGCGGGTTGGATGGTGACTTGTGTGCTCAACTGCCCGCACAGTCCACACTAGGGAGTGGGCAGTGGAGCAGATACAGGCCATTGATAGTGGGATGTAGTGCACTCAGTCAGTCAGCGGGGAGGGCAGAGTTGATAGCCGTGACGGTGGATTCAGCGGAGCCAGGGTTCTATCCACTGGCTTGGGATGCAGAGGAGAGCCGGAGTGGAACGGCTTAGACGGGGGCTCGGGAGAACTGGGCGGAACCCGAGGAACGACGGAGCAAAAGGAAGCGTGAAATGAGAATGGGAGAGAGTCCCTCTCTCTCTTCCCCCGCCCTCTTCAGAGGATGAGGCTCACGTAACGAGGCTGTAACGAGGGGATGACGGGGTGGTAAGGAGAAAAGTGCATTGTGTACTCCAGAACCAGGCATGGAGAAGGGCACCTCAAACCTAATTCTCAGGTTCTATATATAGGACCTCTCACTTCTTATGTGGAGTGCAGTCACTGACAAGCACTTGTGTTTGTCTGGGGAAGGAGGCTCGTATGGGGGGAGGGGAAGAACGCTTGAGATACTGGCATGGGTTCTGCCACCCCTGGCATTGTGGGGCCCATTGGCATAAGGCACATTGGTGTGCCAGCTGCTGATAAGGGGATTGCGTCGCACAGAGGATGAGCTGTGTGTAAGTGGCAGTGGACAAATAGAGTAAAATAGTAGTCTATTTTGCTTATTTCTGGAGGGTGGTGCATTGAGTGTGTGTGTGTGTGTGTACCTGCGTAGGTGTGAGCAATGTCCATTGACAAAGAACTTCTGTTCTTATTGTCTGGCAGAGCCCCTACACGATTCCTTCTACCCTAAACCTCTCTTTTGTGTGATGTTTGTTTTGGTAGAACGCCGGGAATTCTCTCTGGTGTTTGTACTTGGTTATCAAAGTGACAACATCCTTTTGAGGTAGGAAAACAGGAGCACGAGGCGAGCTCGTCTGTTGGGCAGCCCAACCAGGTCCTTGTAGATCAATACAGAGGTCAAACAATCGATCCCAGATTGAAGCCATTTGGTTGGTTTAAGCCTTTGATGTCTGTGGGCAGTTAGATCGCAGCACAGTCCTCTGAGAGAGCTGACTGAATCAAAGTTTAGAACGTGAAGGAATGTACTCCTTGGGATTTGAGTAGCACTAACAGGCTAGGTAAATGTATAGCCGTCAATCTTTATTCTGCCAGAACACCAAACATATAGATGGCTCCCAGAATAGGCTTTCAAATCCCAAACTGGGAAAAGGAAACACGAAATAGAACAGACAGACAGGCGCTGAGAAATGGACGTTTTGGAGCTCTGTACAGAGAAGGCATTACCTTCAGAGATGCTTAGCTAGACTTAACAGCAAATTGGCAGCGCAACATTCTACAACAACATAAAACACCCCCCCCCCCCCCCTTGTACAGTCCTAGGTTGTCTTAGTGGGTGTGTAGGGCACGTGGTATGACACACACTATCATCACATCAGAGTTGCTACCGTTCTTACCTGAGGAGTACTCTCATGCACCACACAACCACATGACTTTCTTTACCAACCAATCAACAGAGGAAAGCATATAGAAAATCCAACATCCATGTCCCCCAATCCAATCACATAACAGAGAACATTTATGGAGAATTGGCTGTAATAAAGCAATAACGGATTACGCTCCGGTCTGTATCAACGTCATAACAACTGTCAATATGATAAAAGGGTCTCGTACTAAATGGATTTCCCCTACAGCTACAGTACATTAGCTAATGGTTTATATTGATACATGTGTGTTTCAGCATCTCAGGAGCTGTGGTGATATATTCCAACTAAGAGTGGGAGTCGCTGATAAAGGTTGAATAGGAGTATAGGGAACATTAGATTCTGTTTTCACAGTTGGCTTGTTCTTTTAGTGTGCATGAGTTGCTAGCGGCGTCGCAGAAGTCTGCAGTGCGTAATGTGTGGACCCCTCTTCTCTCCTCCAGATCATTTACTGAGCTGGGTCGGCGTGGGCAGATGAAACCCAAAGAGGAAGAGAGAGAAAGCCAACGCTATAATAATACAACATTATTTTAGGCTCTGAAAATATCTTGGCGCCTAGCGGCAGTGGCATATCAAGTGCTGAGTCGTTCCAGTCTCGGGAGTTTGTTACTCACATGAGAAGGAAGGAGAGTGAATTTAAATGAGGACACAAGAGAACGAGGTCACTGGATTTTAGGGAGCTTTGACCAACAATCAGGCTCCCTGACAATGTGATATTGAATATTAAAGTGTCCTCTATTGAATTTGTAGCGTATTTTTGTCTTAAAACGTATTTGTATTAATTTATAATAATAAATGTACCTGCAGAGGTAACACCTATACAATATTTACACTCGACCTAGGGCCGTTGCGATGGAGACCAGGCCAAAGGTCAAATGGGACGAGATTGACACTGACCTTCTGAAGGAAGAGAACGATTCTCCCAACCATTTCGGTCCTCTGCTCCTCCAGGCAGAAGAGGGTGCGTGGCGTGCGGATGAACACCTTCGTCTTGCCGTACGCCACGTCCTGCTCGAAGCCGCAGCCCTGCAACAGCTTCTTTACCGCCTCTTTTTCCGATGGGAGGTCGTGATTGGGCCACGTGAACTCCGAGATCATCTTGTACCTGAAGGGGTGGAATGGAGGCCGAGGGGAAAGGAGTCCAATATCAGTGGACATCAAAATACATAAGCACGATCGCAAACCAGAGTGGTTCTGATTGCTCAGTGGTCAGAGCACGGGGTGTACAATGCCATTTATTGGTTTAATTCCTGCATGGGTTATAAACACGGTATACAGTGTGTTAAATGTATGTCAAGAGCATCAGCTGAATGACTAGGACTTAAATTCCTAATGGCGTTTGCTTCTTTTATGAAACCTGAACAACAGAAAAACTGCCCAGCAAAATACAGAGCGATTTGTAACTACTACAGGACACTGTGATAAGATATTATTTGACTGCCAAGAGAGGTCAGCAGGCCTGACAAAAAAAATCCTACATGAGTTATTTCACTGGCATTTTACTGCTAAGGTATGATGTAATACCAAATTATAGCAATTTCCAGTGAATGAAAAATGAGTAAGTGGGATAGTTAGAGGAGAAGTGTGCAAAATAATCACTGTTAACTATCACAACTATTACCTAATCTATACTGAAAAAAAGTATAAACTCAACATGTAAAGTGCTGGTCCTATGTTTCATAAGCTGAAATAAAAGATCCCAGAAATGTTCCAAACGCACAAAAAAAGCTTATTTCTCTCAAATTGTGTGTACAAATTTGTTGACATCCCTGTTAGTGAATATTTCTCCTTTGCCAAGATAATCCATCCACCTGACAGGTGAAGAAGTTGATTAAACAGCATGATCATTACACAGGTGCACCTTGAGGCCACAAAAAATGTGCAGTTTTGTCACAGAACACAATGCCACAGATGTCTCAAGTTGAGGGAGTGTGCAATTGGCATGCTGACTGCGGGAATGTCCACCATAGCTGAAGCCAGAGAAATGAATGTACATTTCTCTACCATAAGCCGCCTCCAAAATTGTTTTAGAGAATTTGGTAGTACGCCCAACCGGCCTCACAACCGCAGACCACTTGTAACCACGCCAGCCCAGGACCTCCACATCAGGCTTCTTCACCTGCGGGATCATCTGAGACCAGCCACCTGGACAGCTGATGAAACTGTGTATTTCTGTCTGGAATAAAGCCCTTTTGTGGGGAAAAACTAATTCTGATTGGCTGGGCCTTGCTCCTAAGTGGGTGAGGCCCTCCCAGGCCTCATGGCTGCACCCCTGCCCAGTCATTTCAAATACATAGATTAGGGCCTAATTCATTTATTTGAATTGACTTATTTACTTATATGAACTGTAACTCAGTAAAATAGTTGAAATTGTTTCATGTTGCATTTATATTTTTGTTTAGTATAATTTGACCGAGGAAGGGCAGGGGAGTGGGAGATCGAGACAGCTGTGAATGAATTAGGGAAAGGGATTAACAGTTAAGAGAGTGTGTGTGTGTGTGTTTGTGTGTGTGTTTGTGTTTTCATCATTTGGAGCTTGTGTGTGACAGTGCAGTTTGGACCAATTCCTAATTAAACATTTGGTCAGTCTTGACTGCCAAGAGTCCAAAATAAATCCTAGAAAAATCCTCATTTTGCACACAATATAAACCTGTTTCTGTTTCCCAGATAACACACTTTTAGAGAAAAGTGTCTGAATTTATTATGCAACATCTCATCTGATGTAAGAGACTTGCTGCCACCTCAGTGACATCACTGCTGTCGCTTAGCGCCCGCTCTAGCTCTGGAACAGAGACGCAAGGTGATGGGATGATGCAAACCCCACCCTCCTCTCTCCTCTGCACAGATCTCTATGACCTAGTCCAGTACTGACTGGATTCTGCTTGATCAAACTCAAGCCCAGGCCTGGTTAATTCACGAGTTGGTGTTAGTAGAACTGTTGTACACAAAATAATATCATAGCATCATGGTAGAGAAACAAGGTTGGGAATGTTCAGTCTATACTGGTGAATGGATTGAAAACAGAGGCAGGAAGAAGTGAGGGTCACAGAGCTTGTTTTCCCCACTGAATTGCAGTGCGTCGACTGAATTCCGTGAAAAGGAAATTCATTAAATAAATCCACTCTGTTACAAGGCTGTTCCTAGTCAAGGGCACAGGAACATTGTGTTGGTGGGGAAGTATCAAATCAATTGTCTGGGACATTGGCTAAACAACACCTTAATATCGGACAGCAGGAAGTAACAAGATAAGGATGAGGTAGGGAGGGAGGGAGGATGACGTTGCCCCTAGCCAATGATCTTATGCAGGGGTGGGCATCTTGTTCAGGCTCTTGTTCCAGCCCAGTTATAACACGGATGTAAGAACATCTTGCAATGAAATCACACATATTATCATGTATTTTTTAGCACTATGAAAATGTTGCTCTCACAGTAAGACTGCTGATCTAGGATCAGGATCACAACTTTTAGATCATAATGAATAAGATTACATGGACAGGAGAGACTTGATCGTAAATCAGTACAACTCTGAGAAGCTTTTTGAATACAGCCCTGATTCTACTTCTACCCGGGAGATGGGGTGGAAGCTTATACCTCTGGAGGAATCGGGGGTACTCCTGGCGGTTGGCGAATCCAGCGCGGCGCACACGGACGTTCTCCAGTAGGCCTAGGTACTCGACCTGGTGGCGACAACGCTCGTGCTCGAACAGCAGGGGCGACTTGACGTCGTTGGGCTTGATGCAGCGCACGTAGTACGGCTCCTACACACACGCCACAGTAAGGAAACACATCATTGGCTACTATGGGGTTCGTCAGAAAGTGGCACTGAACACTGACAACAAGTCAATAGTCTGACATGGCTTTAACCAGTGGTCTCCTATCTATTATCTACACTGTTGTGGAAGAACGGGAAACGGGAAAGCTAATTTGTGTAGGATAGCCAACATGTTTTTTCACCTATCCTGTGAGTTCACATTTGTGTAATTTTGGAGGAGAGGAGCTGAGGAAAGAAAACCACTTTAGACGTTGAAATACACACACACACCAGCCAAGTCAGTAGTACAAACAAAAATTGGAAGTTGTTGGCCAATGAAATAGTTGCCCGGCGGTGGCCGCGCCCCTCACCTTGCAAGCCAGGTTCTCCACCAATGCGATCATGGAGTTCTTAAAGAGGGTAGCGGCCGTTAGGGGTCGTTTGGTGACCTCAGTGATCTTCAGCTTGCCCTCCGGCCACATCACTTTCAGCACTGGGTTGGAGCTACGGAGAAAGAGGAACAGAGATTCAGCTTCAGAGATTCAGAACAGAGATTCAGCTAACCACGGTTTGTGGTTATCAGCTATCCTTTAGCTCGAAAAGCAATCGGCAGTTTGGTACAACGTGACTCAGACCAGAACATTCCGGACCTTTTTTTCTCTCCATATCCCCGAATTTCTACCACAAGCTCTGTATATTTACATCTGGATATCGCAGCTAGCTAGCTGCTATCCGTGTGACTATTGGCTTACGTCGATCCTGGAGCAAACATCAATTATTCCGGAGCTAGCCAGCTGAAGAGTTCCATCAGCCACTCCTGGGCTACCATCACCTATCCGGAACCGTTTTACTGCCGGGGTGGAGCCCCACCGGGCCTTCACAACTGGACTACCGACATTATCTGCCCGAGGGAGTTATCCAACTGGCCCCTCCGTCGCGACGTTACCTGAACGCCCATCTGCGGCCCGCTAATCGTTAGCTGTCTTATCGGCTGCTATCTGAATAGGTCTATCGGACAATTTTTTCTAAGGGTCACTACAACTACATCTATTTTGCCAATTGGATTGATCCCCTCTACCACACGGTACCCCACTAATCTACTGACGGAAACGCACGAGGTGGCTAAAAACAGACCTCCCTCCTATATGCCAGCTTGCTACCGATGGCTCGGCTAGCTGTTTGAATCGCCGTTACCCCAACCAACCTCACTTCTCACTGGACCCTTATCATCACTCGACTAAGCATGCCTCTCCTTAATGTCAATATGCCTTGTCCATTGCTGTTCTGGTTAGTGTTTATTGGCTTATTTCACTGTAGAGCCTCTAGCCCTGCTCATTATACCTTATCCAACCTCAAATTGTTCCACCACCCACACATGCGATGACATCACCTGGTTTCAATGATGTTTCTATATCTCTCTCATCATCACTCAATACCTAGGTTTACCTCCACTGTATTCACATCCTACAATACCTTTGTCTGGACAATATATCTTGAAGCTATTTCATGGCCCCCAGAAGTCTCCTTTTACTCTCTGTTCCAGACGTTCTAGATGACCAATTCTCATAGCGTTTAGCCGTACCCTTATTCTACTCCTCCTCTGTTCCTCTGGTGATGTAGAGGTGAATCCAGGCCCTGCAGTGCCTAGCTCCACTCCTATTCCCCAGGGCTCTCTTTTGATGACTTCTGTAACAGTAATAGCCTTGGTTTCATGCATGTTAACATTAGAAGCCTCTTCCCTAAGTTTGTTTTATTCACTGCTTTAGCACACTCTGCCAACCCGGATGTTCTAGCCGTGTCTGAATCCTGGCTTAGGAAGACCACCAAAAATTCTGAAATCTCCATCCCTTACTACAACATTTTCAGACAAGATAGAACGGCCAAAGGGGGCAGTGTTGCAATCTACTGCAAAGATAGCCTACAGAGTTCTGTCCTACTATCCAGGTCTGTACCCAAACAATTTGAACTTATACTCTTGAAAATCCACCTCTCTAAAAACAAGTCTCTCACCGTTGCCGCCTGCTATAGACCACCCTCTGCCCCCAGCTGTGCTCTGGACACCATATGTGAACTGATTGGCCACCATCTATCTTCAGAGCTCGTGCTGCTAGGTGACCTAAACTGGGACATGCTTAACACCCCAGCCATGTTACAATCTAAGCTTGTTGCCCTGAATCTCACACAAATTATCAATGAACCTACCAGGTACCACCCCAAAACCGTAAACACGGTCACACTCATAAATATCATCCTAACCAACCTGCCCTCTAAATACACGTCTGCTGTTTTCAACCAAGATCTCAGCGATCACTGCCTCATTGCCTGCATCTGTAATGGGTCAGCGGTCAAACATCCTCCATTCATCACTATCAAACACTCCCTGAAACACTTCAGCGAGCAGGCCTTTCTAATCGACCTGGCCGGGGTATCCTGGAAGGATATTGATCTCATCCCGTCAGTAGAGGATGTCTGGTTATTTTTTTTAAATGCCTTCCTCAACATCTTAAATAAGCAGACCCCAATCAAGAAATGTAGAACCAGGAACAGATATAGCCCTTGGTTCTCTCCAGACCTGACTGCCCTTAACCAACACAAAAACATCCTATGGCGTTCTGCATTAGCATCGAACAGCCCCCGTGATATGCAACTTTTCAGGGAAGCTAGAAACCAATATACAGCGGCAGTTAGAAAAGCCAAGGCTAGAAATGTGCTTCCTGCAACACAAACTCCCAAAAGTTCTGGGACACTGTAAAGTCCATGGAGAATAAGAACACCTCCTCCCAGCTGCCCACTGCACTGAGGATAGGAAACACTGTCACCACCGACAAATCCACTATAATTGAGAATTTCAATAAGCATTTTTCTATGGCTGGCCATGCTTTCCACCTGGCTACCCCTACCCCGGTCAACAGCAGTGCACCCCTACAACAACTCACCCAAGCTTTCCCCATTTCTCCTTCTCCCAAATCCAGTCAGCTGATGTTCTGAAAGAGCTGAAAAATCTGGACCCCTACAAATCAGCCGGGCTAGACAATCTGGACCCTTTCTTTCTAAAATTATCTGCCAAAATTGTTGCAACCCCTATTACTAGCTTGTTCAAACTCTCTTTTATGTCGTCAGAGATTCTCAAAGATTGGAAAGCAGCTGCGGTCATCCCTCTCTTCAACTCTTGACCCAAACTGCTACAGACCTATTTCTATCCTACTCTGCCTTTCTAAGGTCTTCGAAAGCCAAGTCAACAAACAGATTACTGACCATTTCAAATCCCACCATACCTTCTCCGCTATGCAATCTGGTTTCAGAGCTGGTCATGGGTGCACCTCAGCCACGCACAAGGTCCTAAACTATATCTTAACAGACATCGATAAAAAACAATACTGTGCAGCTGTATTCATTGACCTGGCCAAAGCTTTCGACTCTGTCAATCACCACATCCTCATCGGCAGACTCGATAGCCTTGGTTTCTCAAATGATTGCCTCACCTGGTTCACCAACTACTTCTCTGATAGAGTTCAGTGTGTCAAATCGGAGGGCCTGTTGTCCAGGCCTCTGGCAGTCTCTATGGGGGTGCCACAGGGTTCAATTCTTGGACAGACTCTCTTCTCTGAATACAGCAATGATGTCGCTCTTGCTGCTGGTGAGTCTCTGATCCACCTCTACGCAGACGACACCATTCTGTATACTTCTGGCCCTTCTTTGGACACTGTGTTAACAACCCTCCAGACGAGCTTCAATGCCATACAACTCTCCTTCCGTGGCCTCCAATTGCTCTTAAATACAAGTAAAACTAAATGCATGCTCTTCAACCGATCGCTGACTGCACCTGCCTGCCCGTCTGTCCAACATCACTACTCTGGACGGGTCTGACTTAGAATATGTGGACAACTACAAATACCTAGGTGTCTGGTTAGACTGTAAACTCTCCTTCCAGACTCACATCAAACATCTCCAATCCAAAGTTAAATCTAGAATTGGCTTCCTATTTCGCAACAAAGCATCCTTCACTCATGCTGCCAAACATACCCTTGTAAAACTGACCATCCTACCGATCCTCGACTCCGGCGATGTCATTTACAAAATAGCCTCCAATACCCTACTCAATAAATTGGATGCAGTCTATCACAGTGCAATCCGTTTTGTCACCAAAGCCCCATATACTACCCACCACTGCGACCTGTACACTCTCGTTGGCTGGCCCTTGCTTCATACTCGTCGCCAAACTCCCTGGCTCCAGGTCATCTACAAGACCCTGCTTGGTAAAGTCCCCCCTTATCTCAGCTCGCTGGTCACCATAGCATCTCCCACCTGTAGCACGCGCTCCAGCAGATATATCTCTCTGGTCACCCCCAAAACCAATTCTTCCTTTGGCCGCCTCTCCTTCCAGTTCTCTGCTGCCAATGACTGGATAGAACTACAAAAATCTCTGAAACTGGAAACACCTATCTCCCTCACTAGCTTTAAGCACCAGCTGTCAGAGCAGCTCACAGATTACTGCACCTGTACATAGCCCATCTATAATTTAGCCCAAACAACTACCTCTCCCCCTACTGTATTTATTTATTTTGCTCCTTTGCACCCCATTATTTCTATCTCTACTTTGCACATTATTCCACTGCAAATGTACCATTCCAGTGTTTTACTTGCTATACTGTATTTACTTTGCCACCATGGCCTTTGTTTTGCCTTTACCTCCCTTATCTCACCTAATTTGCTCACATTGTATATAGACTTATTTTTCTACTGTATTATTGACTGTATGTTTGTTTTACTCCATGTGTAACTCTGTGTTGTTGTATGTGCCGAACTGCTTTGCTTTATCTTGGCCAGGTCGCAATTGTAAATGAGAACTTGTTCTCAACTTGCCTTCCTGGTTAAATAAAGGTAAAATAAAATAAATTAATTAAAAGATAGAGGACGAGTGGAAAAGAGACAGGAGAAGATTGTTTATCAGTTCATAATTGTAGGTGCTGTTGTTCTGTTAATTGAAGGCTACTGCGGTGTCATGTGAGGGGAATAGGAGGAGAGGAGAGGGGAAAGCAGGTGTGTGTTGAGTCTCACCTGTTGTACAGTAGCCTTTTGAAGTCCTGGAAGAGAGTGTCCTTGTTCTTGTCGATGAAGCCAACCACAGAGTACCTGTGTAAATACAGAAGTGCACACACACACACACACACACACACACACACACACACACACACACACACACACACACACACACACACACACACACACACACAAACCTCTTGATCATCTTTATCTGACACTAAGACCGTCTTAAAACTTGCATCACCAAAGACGGTGCTTACAAATGACAACAGCGTCTCCTAAACCCCACTCAGAAACGATTAAAATGGATGAATCACAGAAGAATTAGAGAACAAATCCTCTGTTTCCAGTCTGAGACAGTGGAAGAGTAGGATCCATCTGTGTTACTCAGTAAGACCCAGGGGAAACTGGCCCATTACACCCCTTACTCTACAGTAGCAGCCTGCATCTCAAGCAGCACCCTCTTCCCTATATAGTGCACTCCTTTTGGCCAGAACCCATTGACCAGAGACCTACAGTATGGGCCCTGGTCAAAGGTAGTGCACTATCTAGGGAATATGGTTCCATTTGGGATGCAAAGAGTCTGAAGTTTGAGTGCTCCCTGAACCAATTAGGCTACGCTGCAGGAGTCAGAGTCCATGGTTATTATAATGGTCTCATCTTTAAAGCCATATAATATGTTAACTATGGGGAGTTAGCTTGAGCTGCTGGGCTGGACAGGCAAGCAGGCACTGAGGATGGTTGGCACACTAGCATACAAAGCTTGTGATTTGGTTGATAGTGTTGGATGATCTCACGCTGTTGTACTGATTAGGGTATTAAAAGAACATAGTGAGGTGCAATGAACTCCCTACTGCCGCCACAATGACTTTTAGCCGAGAGTGGTTCCAAACAGTACACCACCGCAGCGGTTACTTACACGACATTCCCTGCATAGTGCCGGACACGGAAATCTCTGTCAAACTCCAAACTCTTGTCTGTCGGGGAGAGCTGAGGATGGAGAGAGATAAATAAAGAGAGAGAGACAGAGAAAGAGAGAGAGGGAAAAAGAGAGAAAGAGAAATTGAGTAACACTAATAGGGGGAAGTGGGGACATGTAACCTAATAGCTCCCATGCAGAGGAGCTAAAAAGATGGGACAATACACTCTGTAATATCAAGGATACCTGTTTTCATATGTGCTATGCTCAGTATTTCCTTACGGGAAAGTTGCTTCCCCAGATATAACATTAGAGAGCGACAGAAGTGTACACCATTGGTGACAGGAACTCATGTGGATGGCAGCCATCCCCAGATAGAGGAAATCTGTGCACATGAAATATGAATGAGCTGTGTGTGGTGCCGCAGGAACTCATGTGGATGGCTGTATGTAGGCCAGTGGTGCCGCAGGAACTCCTGGCTGTATGTGGGCCAGTGGTGCTACAGGAACTCATGTGGATGGCTGTATGTAGGCCAGTGGTGCTACAGGAACTCATGTGGATGGCTGTATGTAGGCCAGTGGTGCTACAGGAACTCACATGTGGATACAGGAACTGTGGATGGCTGTAGTAGGCCAGTGGTGCTACAGGAACTCATGTGGATGGCTGTATGTAGGCCAGTGGTGCTACAGGAACTCATGTGGATGGCTGTATGTAGGCCAGTGGTGCTACAGGAACTCATGTGGATGGCTGTATGTAGGCCAGTGGTGCCGCAGGAACTCATGTGGATGGCTGTATGTAGGCCAGTGGTGCCAGGTGGTGGCTGTATGTAGGCCAGTGGTGCTACAGGAACTCATGTGGATGGCTGTATGTAGGCCAGTGGTGCTACAGGTGGATGGCTGTATGTAGGCCAGTGGTGCTACAGGAACTCATGTGGATGAACTAGGCCAGTGGTGCCGCAGGAACTCATGTGGATGGCTGTATGTAGGCCAGTGGATGGCTGTATGTGCATGTGGATGGCAGGCCAGTGGTGCTACAGGAACTCATGTGGATGGCTGTATGTAGGCCAGTGGTGCTACAGGAATGGCTGTATGTAGGCCAGTGGTGCTACAGGAACTCATGTGGATGGCTGTATGTAGGCCAGTGGTGCTACAGGAACTCATGTGGATGGCTGTATGTAGGCCAGTGGTGCTAGGCATGTGGATGGCTGTATGTAGGCCAGGTACAGGAACTCATGTGGATGGCTGTATGTACAGTGGTGCCGCAGGAACTCATGTGGATGGCTGTATGTAGGCCAGTGGTGCTACAGGAACTCATGTGGATGGCTGTATGTAGGCCAGTGGTGCTACAGGAACTCATGTGGATGGCTGTATGTGGGCCAGTGGTGCTACAGGAACTCATGTGGATGGCTGTATGTAGGCCAGTGGTGCTACAGGAACTCATGTGGATGGCTGTATGTAGGCCAGTGGTGCTACAGGAACTCATGTGGATGGCTGTATGTAGGCCAGTGGTGCTACAGGAACTCATGTGGATGGCTGTATGTAGGCCAGTGGTGTAGGCCAGTGGTGCTACAGGAACTCATGTGGATGGCTGTATGTAGGCCAGTGGTGCCGCAGGAACTCATGTGGATGGCTGTATGTACAGGCCAGTGGTGCTACAGGAACTCATGTGGATGGCTGTATGTAGGCCAGTGGTGATAACAGGAACTCATGTGGATGGCTAAGGCCAGTGGACAGGAACTCATGTGGATGGCTGTATGTAGGCCAGTGGTGCTACAGGAACTCATGTGGATGGCTGTATGTAGGCCAGTGGTGCTACAGGAACTCATGTGGATGGCTGTATGTAGGCCAGTGGTGCTACAGGAAAGTGGTGCTACAGGAACTCATGTGGATGGCTGTATGTAGGCCAGTGGTGCTACAGGAACTCATGTGGATGGCTGTATGTAGGCCAGTGGTGCTACAGGAACTCATGTGGATGGCTGTATGTAGGCCAGTGGTGCTACAGGAACTCCTGGCTGTATGTGGGCCAGTGGTGCTACAGGAACTCATGTGGATGGCTGTATGTAGGCCAGTGGTGCTACAGGAACTCATGTGGATGGCTGTATGTAGGCCAGTGGTGCTACAGGAACTCATGTGGATGGCTGTATGTGGGCCAGTGGTGCTACAGGAACTCATGTGGATGGCTGTATGTAGGCCAGTGGTGCTACAGGAACTCATGTGGATGGCTGTATGTAGGCCAGTGGTGCCGCAGGAACTCCTGGCTGTATGTAGGCCAGTGGTGCTACAGGAACTCCTGGCTGTATGTGGGCCAGTGGTGCTACAGGAACTCATGTGGATGGCTGTATGTAGGCCAGTGGTGCTACAGGAACTCATGTGGATGGGATGGCCTGTGCTACAGGAACTCATGTGGATGGCTGTATGTAGGCCAGTGGTGCTACAGGAACTCATGTGGATGGCTGTATGTAGGCCAGTGGTGCTACAGGAACTCATGTGGATGGCTGTATGGATGGAACTCTGTATGTAGGCCAGTGGTGCTACAGGAACTCATGTGGATCATGTGGATGGGCTACAGGAACTCATGTGGATGGCTGTAGTGGTGCTACAGGAACTCTGTATGTAGGATACAGGCTGTGGATGGTATGTAGGCCAGTGGTGCTACAGGAACTCATGGAATGGCTGTATGTAGGCCAGTGGTGCTACAGGAACTCATGTGATGGCTGTATGTAGGCCAGTGGTGCTACAGGAACTCATGTGGATGGCTGTATGTAGGCCAGTGGTGCTACAGGAACTCATGTGGATGGCTGTATGTAGGCCAGTGGTGCTACAGGTGATGGCTGTATGTAGGCCAGTGGTGCTACAGGAACTCATGTGGATGGCTGTATGTAGGCCAGTGGTGCTACAGGAACTCATGTGGATGGCTGTATGTAGGCCAGTGGTGCTACAGGAACTGGCATGTGGATGGCATGTGGATATGTAGGCCAGTGGTGCTACAGGAACTCATGTGGATGGCTGTATGTAGGCCAGTGGTGCTACAGGAACTCATGTGGATGGCATGTAGGATGGCTGTATGTGGATGGCCAGTGGTGCTACAGGAACTCATGTGGATGGCTGTATGTAGGCCAGTGGTGCTACAGGAACTCATGTGGATGTATGTAGGCCAGTGGTGCTACAGGCTGATGGCTGTATGTAGGCCAGTGGTGCTACAGGAACTCATGTGGATGGCTGTATGTAGGCCAGTGGTGCTACAGGATGGCTGTATGTAGGCCAGTGGTGCCAGGCAGGAACTCCAGGAACTCATGGCTGGATGGCTGTATGCTACAGGAACCATGTGGAGTGGTAGGCCAGTGGTGCTACAGGAACTCATGTGGATGGCTACAGGAACTCATGTGGATGTAGGCCAGTGGTGCTACAGGATGGCTGTATGTAGGCCAGTGGTGCTACAGGAACTCATGTGGATGGCTGTATGTAGGCCAGTGGTGCTACAGGAACTCATGTGGATGGGCTGTAGTGGTGTAGGCCAGTGGTGCTACAGGAACTCATGTGGATGGATACAGGCATGTGGATGGCTGTATGTAGGCCAGTGGTGCCACAGGAACTCCTGTGGATGGCTGTATGTAGGCCAGTGGTGCTACAGGAACTCATGTGGATGGCTGTATGTAGGCCAGTGGTGCTACAGGAACTCATGTGGATGGCTGTATGTAGGCCAGTGGTGCTACAGGAACTCATGTGGATGGCTGTATGTAGGCCAGTGGTGCTACAGGAACTCATGTGGATGGCTGTATGTAGGCCAGTGGTGCTACAGGAACTCATGTGGATGGCTGTAGGCCAGTGGTGCTACAGGAACCATGTGGATGGTGGTGCCAGTGGTGCTACAGGAACTCATGTGGATGGCTGTATGTAGGCCAGTGGTGCTACAGGAACAGGAACTCAGGAACTCCTGTGGATGTGTGGGATGGCTGGGCCAGGAACTCATGTGGATGGCCAGTGGTGCTACAGGAACTCATGTGGTGCTGTATGTAGGCCACAGGAACTCATGTGGATGGCTGTATGTAGGCCAGTGGTGCTACAGGAACTCATGTGGATGGCTGTATGTAGGCCAGTGGTGCTACAGGAACTCATGTGGATGGCTGTATGTAGGCCAGTGGTGCTACAGGAACTCATGTGGATGGCTGTATGTAGGCCAGTGGTGCTACAGGAACTCATGTGGATGGCTGTATGTAGGCCAGAACTCTGGATGGCTGTATGTAGGCCAGTGGTGTACAGGAACTCATGTGGGCTGGTGGGCCAGTGGTGCTACAGGAACTCATGTGGATGGCTGTAGGCCAGTGGTGCTACAGGAACTCATGTAGGCCAGGAACTCATGTGGATGGTGTAGGCCAGTGGTGTACAGGAACCAGTGGGTGGGCCTACAGGAACTCATGTGGATGGCTGTATGTAGGCCAGTGGTGCCAGGTGGTGCTGTATGTAGGCCAGTGGTGGAACTCATGTGGATGGCTGTATGTAGGCCAGTGGTGCTACAGGAACTCATGTGGATGGCTGTATGTACAGGCCAGTGGTGCTACAGGAACTCATGTGGATGGCTGTATGTGGAGGCCAGTGGTGCTACAGGAACTCATGTGGATGGCTGAACTCATGTGGATGGCTGTATGTGGGCCAGTGGTGCTACAGGAACCAGTAGGCAGTGGTGTACAGGAACTCACGTGGATGGCTGTATGTAGGCCAGTGGTGCTACAGGAACTCATGTGGATGGCTGTATGTAGGCCATGTGGTGCTACAGGAACTCATGTGGATGGCTGTATGTAGGCCAGTGGTGCTACAGGAACTCATGTGGATGGCTGTATGTGGCCAGTGGTGCTACAGGAACTCATGTGGATGGCTGTATGTAGGCCAGTGGTGCTACAGGAACTCATGTGGATGGCTGTATGTAGGCCAGTGGTGCTACAGGAACTCATGTGGATGGCTGTGGATGTAGGCCAGTGGTGCTACAGGAACTCATGTGGATGGCTGTATGTAGGCCAGTGGTGCTACAGGAACTCATGTGGATGGCTGTATGTGGTGCTACAGGCCATGTGGTGCATGTGGACAGTGGTGCTACAGGAACTCATGTGGATGGCTGTATGTAGGCCAGTGGTGCTACAGGAACTCATGTGGATGGAACTGTGGATGGCTGTATGTAGGCCAGTGGTGCTACAGGAACTCATGTGGATGGCTGTATGTAGGCCAGTGGTGTACAGGAACTCATGTGGATGGCTGTATGTAGGCCAGTGGTGCTACAGGAACTCATGTGGATGGCTGTATGTGCCAGTGGTGCTACAGGAACTCATGTGGATGGCTCAGTGGTGTGGATGGCTGTATGTAGGCCAGTGGTGCTACAGGAACTGGCATACAGGAACTCTGTGGATGGCTGTAGGCCAGTGGTGAGGCCAGTGGTGCTACAGGAACTCATGTGGATGGCTGTATGTAGGCCAGTGGTGCTACAGGAACTCATGTGGATGGCTCAGTGGTGCTACAGGTGGATGGCTGTATGTAGGCCAGTGGTGCTACAGGAACTCATGTGGATGGCTGTATGTGGATGGCTGTATGTAGGCCAGTGGTGCTACAGGAACTCATGTGGATGGCTGTATGTAGGCCAGTGGTGCTACAGGAACTCATGTGGATGGCAGTGGTGTACAGGTGGATGGCTGTATGTAGGCCAGTGGTGCTACAGGATGTGGACTGTAGGCCAGTGGTGCTACAGGAATGATGGCTGTATGTAGGCCAGTGGTGCTACAGGAACTCATGTGGATGGCTGTATGTAGGCCAGTGGTGCTACAGGAACTCATGTGGATGGCTGTATGTAGGCCAGTGGTGCTACAGGAACTCATGATGGCTGTATGGCCAGTGGTGCTACAGGAACTCATGTGGATGGCTGTATGTAGGCCAGTGGTGCTACAGGAACTCATGTGGATGGCTGTATGTAGGCCAGTGGTGCTACAGGAACTCATGTGGATGGCTGTATGTAGGCCAGTGGTGCAACAGGAACACATGTGGATGGCTGTATGTAGGCCAGTGGTGCCACAGGAACTCCTGTGGATGGCTGTATGTAGGCCAGTGGTGCTACAGGCATGTGGATGGCTGTATGTAGGCCAGTGGTGCTACAGGAACTCATGTGGATGGCTGTATGTAGGCCATGGCTGTAGGCCAGTGGTGCTACAGAAACTCATGTGGATGGCTGTATGTAGGCCACAGGATGTGGACTAGGCCAGTGGTGAACTCCTGTGGATGGCTGGATGGCCAGTGGTGCTACAGGAACTCATGTGGATGGCTGTACGTAGGCCAGTGGTGGAACTCATGTGGATGGCTGTATGTAGGCCAGTGGTGCTACAGGAACTCATGTGGATGGCTGTGAAGGATGTGGGCCAGTGGTGGAACTCTGATAGTGGTGCTACAGGCTGGCTGTATGTAGGCCAGTGGTGCTACAGGAACTCATGTGGATGGCTGTATGTGGGCCAGTGGTGCTACAGGAACTCATGTGGATGGCTGTATGTAGGCCAGTGGTGCTACAGGAACTCATGTGGATGTGGATGGCTGATACTCCTGGCTGTAGGCCAGTGGTGCTACAGGAACTCATGTGGATGGCTGTATGTAGGCCAGTGTAGGCCATGTAGGCCAGTGGTGGCTGTATGTAGGCCAGTGGTGCTACAGGAACTCATGTGGATGGCTGTATGTAGGCCAGTGGTGCAACAGGAACACATGTGGATGGCTGTATGTAGGCCAGTGGTGCCACAGGAACTCATGTGGATGGCTGTATGTAGGCCAGTGGTGCTACAGGCATGTGGAGTGGTGCCAGTGGTGCCACAGGAACTCATGTGGATGGCTGTATGTAGGCCAGTGGTGCTACAGGAACTCATGTGGATGGTAGGCCAGTGGTGCTACTGTGGATGTAGGCCAGTGGTGCTACAGGAACTCATGTGGACTGTATGTAGGCCAGTGGTGTGCCACAGGAACTCATGTGGATGGCTGTATGTATGTGGATGGCTGTATGTAGGCCAGTGGTGCTACAGAAACTTATGTGGATGGCTACAGGAACTCATGGATGGCTGTATGTAGGCCAGTGGTGAACTCATGTGGATGGCTGTAGGCCAGTGGTGCTACAGGAACAGGAACTCATGTGGATGGCTGTATGTAGGCCAGTGGTGCTACAGGAACTCATGTGGATGGCTGTATGTAGGCCAGTGGTGCTACAGGAACTCATGTGGATGGCTGTATGTAGGCCAGTGGTGCTACAGGAACTCATGTGGATGGCTGTATGTAGGCAACAGAAACCATGGTGCTACAGGAACTCATGTGGATGGCTGTATGTAGGCCAGTGGTGCTACAGGAACTCATGTGGATGGCTCATGTAGGCCATGGCTGTGGATGGCTGTAGGCCAGTGGTGCTACAGGAACTCATGTGGATGGCTGTATGTAGGCCAGTGGTGCTACAGGAACTCATGTGGATGGCTGTATGTGGGCCAGTGGTGGAGTGCAGTGAGGAGAGAAACGCAGCGTGACAGGAAAGGCAGAGAGGTCTGCCGCAGTCCTCTGCAAACTCTGTAATGAGCCTGTGTGTGTATGTGTGTGTATGTGTGTGCGTACCTGTTTGTGTGTGTCTATATAAACATCCATCCATCCATGTTTGTACATCTGTGTGTTGATGTGTGTGACTGCGTCAGTGGTAAATTGGTGTGCTACTGTAGAGTAGCTAGTGTGTCTGGTGACAGGGAGAGGACGCCCTAGGCAGCACTGTGGCATGGTGGGAGTAGCATTATACAGTGGGTTTCATAAGTATTCACCCCCCTTGGATTTCTTCACATATGTGTTGTGTTACAAAGTGGGATTAAAATGGATTTAATTGTCATTTTTTATCAACGATCTACACAAAATACTCTGATATTTTTTGTATTTTTGTATTGAAAAATAAAACACTAATATATCTTGAATAGATAAGTGTTTACCACCCTGAGTCAATACGTATTAGGAACAACTTTGGCAGCAATTAAAAGCTGGGAGTCTTCTTGGGTGAGTCTCTAAGATTTGCACACCTGGATTGTGAAATATTTTCCATTATTATTATTTTCAAAAGTCTTCAAGCTCTGTCAAAGTGTTGGGGATCATAGCCAAACAGCCATTTTCAAGTCTTGCCATAGATTTTCAAGCAGATTTAATTCAAAACGGTAACTTGGCCACACAGGAACATTCTCTGTCTTCTTAGTAAGCAACTAGTGTAGATTTGGCTTTTTGTTGGAGGTTATTGTCCTGCTGAAAGGTGATTTCCTCTCCCTCCCCTGTTTCTATGTTGTGTCTTGGTGGTTTAATACATCATCCACAGCATAACTATTAATGTGACCATGCTTAAAAGAGATATTCAATGTCTGATTTGTTATTGCTACCCATCTACAAATTACTGCCCTTCTTCACGAGGCTTTCGAAAAGCTCCCTGGTGTTTGTAATTTAATCTGTGATTGAATTCAATACTTGACTGAGGGACCTTACATATGTTGTATGTATGGAGGACAGATGAAGTGGTGGTCATTCAAAAATAATATCAACCCCTATGTAACATATTATCTCACACAGAGAGAGAGAGAGAGAGAGAGAGAGAGAGAGAGAGAGAGAGAGAGAGAGAGAGAGAGAGAGAGAGAGAGAGAGAGAGAGAGTGTGACTGAGTCATCAAGCGGAGAGAGAATAGAGAGCCTGAGAGAGGGAGAGAAAGGCATTTAGTCCCATTAAAACACAAGCCAGAAATGATTTGCACACAGCAATAGATTAGAGAACCTCCAATGAGCCATTGGGACAGACACTGCTATATAAAACAGGGACAGCCAGGACGTTTGGAGGAGCAGAGAGAGAATAGAGAGCCTGAGTGCCTGAGTCATCGAGAGGAGAGAGAATAGAGAGCCTGAGTGCCTGAGTCATCAAAAGGAGAGAGAATAGAGAGCCTGAGTGCCTGACTCATCAAACCGAGAGAGAATAGAGAGCCTGAGTCATCGACCTGAGAGAGAATAGAGAGCCTGAGTGCCTGACTCATCAAACCGAGAGAGAATAGAGAGCCTGAGTCATCGACCTGAGAGAGAATAGAGAGCCTGAGTGCCTGAGTCATCGACCTGAGAGAGAATAGAGAGCCTGAGTGCCTGAGTCATCGACCTGAGAGAGAATAGAGAGCCTGAGTGCCTGAGTCATCGACCTGAGAGAGAATAGAGAGCCTGAGTGCCTGAGTCATCGACCTGAGAGAGAATAGAGAGCCTGAGTGCCTGAGTCATTGAACAGAGAGAGAATAGAGTGCCTGAGTCATCAAGCTGAGAGAGAATAGAGAGCCTGAGTCATGGAGAGAGAGAGAGTGCCTGAGAGAGAATAGAGCCTGAGTGCCTGAGTCATCGAGCATAGAGAGAATAGAGAGCCTGAGTCATCGAGCATAGAGAGAATAGAGAGCCTGAGTCATCGAGCATAGAGAGAATAGAGAGCCTGAGTCATGGAGAGGAGAGGAGAGAGAATAGAGAGCCTGAGTGCCTGAGTCATTGAACAGAGAGAGAATAGAGTGCCTGAGTCATCAAGCTGAGAGAGAATAGAGAGCCTGAGTCATGGAGAGGAGAGGAGAGAGAATAGAGCCTGAGTGCCTGAGTCATCGAGCATAGAGAGAATAGAGAGCCTGAGTCATCGAGCATAGAGAGAATAGAGACCCTGAGTCATCGAGCATAGAGAGAATAGAGAGCCTGAGTCATCGAGCATAGAGAGAATAGAGAGCCTGAGTTATCGAGCATAGAGAGAATAGAGAGCCTGAGTCATCAAGCATAGAGAGAATAGAGAGCCTGAGTCATCGAGCGTAGAGAGAATAGAGAGCCTGAGTGCCTGAGTCATCGAGGGGAGAGAGAATAGAGAGCCTGAGTCATCAATTGGAGAGAGAATAGAGAGCCTGAGTGATCGAGCGTAGAGAGAATAGAGAGCCTGAGTGCCTGAGTCATCGAACAGAGAGAGAATAGAGAGCTTGAGTCATCGAGCAGAGATAGAACAAAGAGCCTGAGTCATCGAGCGGAGAGAGAACAAAGAGCCTGAGTGCCTGAGTCATCGAACAGAGAGAGAATAGAGAGCCTGAGTGCCTGTGTCAATGAGCAGAGAGAGAATAGAGAGCCTTAGTCATCGAGCGGAGAGAGAACAAAGAGCCTGAATCATCGAACGGAGAGAGAATAGAGAGCCTGAGTAATCGAGCGGAGAGAAAATAGAGAGCCTGAGTCATCGAGCGGAGAGACAATAGAGCCTGAGTCATCGAGCAGAGAGAGAATAGAGAGCCTGAGTGCCTGTCATCGAACAGAGAGAGAATATAGAGCCTGAGTGATCGAGTGGAGAGAGAATAGAAAGCCTGAGTCATCGAGCGGAGAGAGAAGAGAGCCTGAGTGCCTGAGCCATCGAGGAGAGAGAGAATAGAGAGCCTGAGTGCCTGAGTCATCAAAAGGAGAGAGAATAGAGAGCCTGAGTCATCGAGCGGAGAGAGAATCGAGAGCCTGAGTGCCTGAGCCATCGAGGAGAGAGAGAATAGAGAGCCTGAGTGCCTGAGTCATCAAAAGGAGAGAGAATAGAGAGCCTGAGTCATCGAGCGGAGAGACAATCGAGAGCCTGAGTGCCTGAGTCATCGAGAACAGAGAGCCTGAGTCATTGAACAGAGAGAGAATAGAGAGCCTGAGTCATCAAAAGGAGAGAGAATAGAGAGCCTGAGTCATCGAGAACAGAGATAATAGAGAGCCTGAGTGCCTGAGTCATTGAGGAGAGAGAGAATAGAGAGCCTGAGTGCCTGAGTCATTGAGCAGAGAGAGAATAGAGAGCCTGAGTGCCTGAGTCATCGAACAGAGAGAGAATAGAGAGCCTGAGTGCCTGAGTCATCTAGAACAGAGAGAATAGAGAGCCTGGGTGCCTGAGTCAGAGGAGAGAGAGAATAGAGAACCTGAGTGCCTGAGTCATCTAGAACAGAGAGAATAGAGAGCCTGAGTGCCTGAGTCATCTAGAACAGAGAGAATAGAGAGCCTGGGTGCCTGAGTCAGAGGAGAGAGAGAATAGAGAACCTGAGTGCCTGAGTCATCAAAAGGAGAGAGAATAGAGAGCCTGAGTCATCGAGCGGAGAGAGAATAGAGAGCCTGAGTGCCTGAGTCATTGAGCAGAGAGAGAATAGAGAGCCTGAGTGCCTGAGTCATCGAACAGAGAGAGAAGAGAGCCTGAGTGCCTGAGTCATTGAGCAGAGAGAGAATAGAGAGCCTGAGTGCCTGAGTCATCGAACAGAGAGAGAATAGAGAGCCTGAGTGCCTGAGTCATCAAAAGGAGAGAGAATAGAGAGCCTGAGTCATCGAACGGAGAGAGAATAGAGAGCCTGAGTGCCTGAGTCATCGAGCTGAGAGAGAATAGAGAGCCTGAGTGCCTGAGTCATTGAGCAGAGAGAGAATAGAGAGCCTGAGTGCCTGAGTCATCGAACAGAGAGAGAAGAGAGCCTGAGTGCCTGAGTCATCAAAAGGAGAGAGAATAGAGAGCCTGCGTCATCGAACGGAGAGAGAATAGAGAGCCTGAGTGCCTGAGTCATCAAAAGGAGAGAGAATAGAGAGCCTGAGTCGTCGAACGGAGAGAGAATAGAGAGCCTGAGTGCCTGAGTCATCGAGCTGAGAGAGAATAGAGAGCCTGAGTGCCTGAGTCATTGAGCAGAGAGAGAATAGAGAGCCTGAGTGCCTGAGTCATCAAAAGGAGAGAGAATAGAGAGCCTGAGTGCCTGAGTCATTGAGCAGAGAGAGAATAGAGAGCCTGAGTGCCTGAGTCATCGAACAGAGAGAGAATAGAGAGCCTGAGTGCCTGAGTCATCAAAAGGAGAGAGAATAGAGAGCCTGAGTGCCTGAGGCATTGAGCAGAGAGAGAATAGAGAGCCTTATTCATCGAGCGGAGAGAGAATAGAGAGCCTGAGTCATCTAGCGGAGAAAGAATAAAGAGCCTGAGTCATCGAACGGAGAGAGAATAGAGAGCCTGAGTGCCTGAGTCATTGAGCAGAGAGAGAATAGAGAGCCTGAGTGCCTGAGTCATTGAGCAGAGAGAGAATAGAGAGCCTGAGTGCCTGAGTCATCGAACAGAGAGAGAATAGAGAGCCTGAGTGCCTGAGTCATCGAGCGGAGAGAGAATAGAGAGCCTTATTCATCGAGCGGAGAGAGAATAGAGAGCCTGAGTGCTTGAGGCATTGAGCAGAGAGAGAATAGAGAGCCTTATTCATCGAGCGGAGAGAGAATAGAGAGCCTGAGTCATCAATTGGAGAGAGAATAAAGAGCCTGAGTGATCGAGCGGAGAGAGAATAGAGAGCCTGAGTGCCTGAGTCATCGAGGGGAGAGAGAATAGAGAGCCTGAGTCATCAATTGGAGAGAGAATAGAGAGCCTGAGTGATCGAGCGGAGAGAGAATAGAGAGCCTGAGTGCCTGAGTCATCGAGGGGAGAGAGAATAGAGAGCCTGAGTGCCTGAGTCATTGAGCAGAGAGAGAATAGAGAGCCTGAGTCATCGAGTAGAGAGAGAATAGAGAGCCTGAGTCATCGAGCGGAGAGCTCACACACACCAAAGGAAGAAGAGAAAGTCCCTGTAGATGGGAGTGAGGATGTTGTTAACGAGAGAACAACTCACAGGCAGCAAACTGTGGAGGAAAGTATACATTCAAAGCATTGAAAATGTAACATGTTTTCCATAGCAGAAATACTTCAGTGGAGCTGTGATAGGGAATTGATCCATGAAGGGGCCCGTGCTCTTTACAGGCCAGTACCGCCAGCCAGCCAACCTGGCAGCTGGACATACAGCCATCTAGCCAGACAGACAGACGGAGGCTGCTGGAAGCCACCTTGTCCTCATCTATCACAATAAGTCCCCCTCCACGCACACTGCCAGCTATACTATTACCATCTCTCTCTCTCTCTCTCTCTCTCTCTCTCTCTCTCTCTCTCTCTAAAGGGGGTGAGAAAGGGACAGAGATACGCGAGGTGGAACAAAGAGGGTATGAGGGGAGACAGAGCGAGAAAGAAATAAGCCTGAAGCGAGAGGGGATACAGCAGAACACCTTCGACTGGAACAGAAAGGAGAGAGAAGACGGAGTTAGTGTTATGGGCAGGGGGGGATATTGGGTCCTTCACAGGTAGATATAGGACACATAGAACATATAACACATCAGGTGGATCCAAAACAGGTTTTGAACAAGTATATTGAGCCTATTTACACAGTCATGTGTGCACAGACTGTAATCATTGGCATAAGTTCCCTTGCCTCTTGCATCTTTTAGTTCCACATTCATTCCTTGGAGAACGACGCTACGGCTGCACACAAAAGCACCGAACGTTTAGCACCGAACGTTGAAATAGTACGTGAGCATGTAGGCAAGTCATATCTGTACAACTCAGAGAAACTGGCCTCATGCATTTGTAATCACAATAAGGCGATAGCCTGGTGTGTAAATGGGTGAACAGCTTTATGGCAGAGACCCCTTCTGATCACCCCAACACCTGCTGTCCCTCGTCCTCCTGCCCAAATCTCGCCCTCCCTCCAGCATCTCTCCTCTCCTCTGCCACCTCCACCGCCATCCTGTTCACCACCTGTGCCCCCCACGCTGACTAAGCTGGCACCTGTCGGGTAAACACGCCAGGCGGACCGACTGACTGGATCCAAACCGGTCAATCACTCACCACAGGAGCCAATCAGGACACAGGGAGGTGGACGGTGCAGCTGTCATGGTATTTACTTTCTCACTACATAACCTCTCTAGACTGCAGATGATTACTCTATAAAAAACAGAAACAGACATACACTGAGTGTACCAAACATTGGGAACACCTTCCTAATATTGAGTAGCAATACCATTTTGCCCTCAGAACAGCCTCATTTCGTCAGGACATGGACTCTACAAGGTATGTTGAAAGTGTTTCACAGGGATGCGGGCCCATGTTGACTCTAATGCTTCCCACGGTTGTGTCAAGTTGGCTGGATGTCCTTTGGGTGGTGGACCATTATTGATACACACGGGAAACTGTTGAGCGTTAAAAACCCATCGGCTCTTGAAGTTCTTGACACAACTGGCACCTACTACCATACACCGTTCAAAGTCACTTAAATCTTCTATCTTGACCGTTCACCCTCTGAATGGAGGTGTGAAGTGGATTTAAGTGGATTTAACAGGTGACATCTATAAGGGATCATAGCTTTCACCTGGATTCACCTGGTTAGTCTATGTCATGGAAAGAGCAGGTGTTCCTAATGTTTTGGACCACTTCTAGGACTAGTTCAAACGTGATATCAAGAGTATGATGCATTGAGAGGTAAAAAAGACATTGCGTTGGAACCGGAGAACTTGCGAAGCTTTCTCGCTTTCTCCCAGACACGAATGAGAGCACTCTAGACATCCTTCCTTCCTGCCTGCCTCTCCAGAGCTTGTGTTGTAAACACCCTACAGCCTTGAACAGCAGGCCCATGCTATTAGCATCACATGGTGTATGCTAGGGTAATCACTTAACGACGGCCTGCCACACACACACACACACACACACACACACACACACACACACACACACACACACACACACACACACACACAGCATCCTATGCTGCATCTGAACAGAGACGGCAAAGAGCAGGATCAGTGGGTGGATAGAAGAGGGGGGGGGTGAGGGAGAGGAAGGAGAGGTAGTGTGTGTGTCAAATAAAATAGTATTTGTCACGTGCTTCGTAAAAAACAGGTGTAGACAAACAGCGAAATGCTTACTTACGCCCCTTCCCAACATTGCAGAGAGAAACATAGAAAAATAATACATAGACCATTTGTAACGATAACGTGGCAATATACACACGGTACCAGTACCGAGTCGATGTGCAGGGGTACAAGGTAGTTGCGGTAGATATGTACATATAGGTAGGGGTAAAGTAACTAGGCAACACAATAGATAATAAGCAGTAGCAGCAACGTATGTGATGAGTCAGAATAGTTAGCACAAAATGGGGTCAAATGCAGATAGTCGGAGTAGCTACTTGTTTAACTATTTAGACGTCTTATGGCAGAAGCTGCTCAGGGTCCTGTTGGTTCCAGACTGCGGCAAGCTGAGAGAACAGTCTATGACGTGGGTGGTTTGAGACTGACAATTTCCTAGGGCCTCAAACACCGCCAGTTGCCATACCAAGCGGCGATGCAGCCAGTGAAGATGCTCTCAATGGTGCCGCTGTGTAAAATCTTGCCAAATCTTTTCATCCTCACGAGAGGGGAAGAGGTGTTGTCGTGCGACTGTGATGGACTGTGTGGACCATGTTAATTTCCTTAGTGATGTAGAAAAGTAGCCCCAAAAAAGAATGAATTCCTAGCATATACAAAGACAGGGTATTACAGGGGTACGACCTCACAAAATGCACAAGAGAAGGCGGAGAGCAAACTTGTAACGGTAGGAGGACCAAAGCGCAGCGTGGTATGTGTTCATGATACATATTTGAAAGAAATATCACTGGACACAGAAAACAAAAGGAACAAGAGAAATAAATGAGAACCGACACAGTCCCGTGTGGAACAAACACTGACACGGAAAAACAATCACCCACCAAACACAGGTGGGAAAAGGCTACCTAAGTATGATTCTCAATCAGAGACAACGAACGACACCTGCCTCTGATTGAGAACCATACCAGACCAAACAAAAAACCACAACATACACTACACACCCTAACTCACGCCCTGACCATACTAAATCAAAAGACATAACAAAGGAACTAAGATCAGAACGTGACAAAATTGGGAGATTCGAAATTTGAGGATGGTATCAACTAGTCTGGCTGACACCTAACTTGAAGCCCTCGTTACTTCAGAGTCTGGAAAGGCTATTTTGACGTTGTCGGCACGGTGTGTTCATAATCAAGGGGCAGTGCTGTTTTACTGATTGGGTCTCCTCTGTGTCTTTCTCACTCAAACAGCCACATGGACAGCCACACACAGCCCTCAGAGCGCCGCCCCCTTCCAATACAACTGTTGAAATTATTTCAACCCCCTTCTTTGCGAATACTGCACTAACAACAGACTCCTGTCCAGACCAGCGTGTCACAGCTATCCCTCGCTGTGTACCACATCAGCCAAGCTAAGAATCGACATCAGCAAGTACGAGGAGAAGCAGGGAAACTTTATATAGCGAGAACAACTGCAGTCTGTTTAAAACTTCTTCAAAGTTCTATTATACAATTGTCTGGAACACCACAAAGAGGACGCAACCACTCCTGGAACACCACAAAGAGGAGGTAACCACTCCTGGAACACCACAAAGAGGAAGTAACCACTCTTGGAACACCACAAAGAGGAGGTAACCACTCCTGGAACACCACAAAGAGGAGGTAACCACTCCTGGAACACCACAAAGAGGAGGCAACCACTCCTGGAACACCACAAAGAGGAGGCAACCACTCCTGGAACACCACAAAGAGGAAGTAACACTCTTGGAACACCACAAAGAGGAGGTAACCACTCCTGGAACACCACAAAGAGGAGGTAACCACTCCTGGAACACCACAAAGAGGAAGTAACCACTCTTGGAACACCACAAAGAGGAGGTAACCACTCCTGGAACACCACAAAGAGGAGGTAACCACTCCTGGAACACCACAAAGAGGAGGTAACCACTCCTGGAACACCACTCCTGGCAACCACTCCTGGAACAAAGAGGAAGTAACCACTCCTGGAACACCACAAAGAGGAGGTAACCACTCCTGGAACACCACAAAGAGGAAGTAACCACTCTTGGAACACCACAAAGAGGAAGTAACCACTCCTGGAACACCACAAAGAGGAAGTAACCACTCCTGGAACACCACAAAGAGGAAGTAACCACTCCTGGAACACAACAAAGAGGAAGTAACCACTCCTGGAACACAACAAAGAGGAAGTAACCATCCTGGAACACCACAAAGAGGAAGTAACCACTCTTGGAACACCACAAAGAGGAAATAACCACTCCTGGAACACAACAAAGAGGAAGTAACCATCCTGGAACACCACAAAGAGGAAGTAACCACTCTTGGAACACCACAAAGAGGAAATAACCACTCCTAGAACACCACAAAGAGGAGGTAACCACTCCTGGAACACCACAAAGAGGAAGTAACCACTCTTGGAACACCACAAAGAGGAAATAACCACTCCTGGAACACCACAAAGAGGAAGTAACCACTCCTGGAACACAACAAAGAGGAAGTAACCATCCTGGAACACCACAAAGAGGAAGTAACCACTCTTGGAACACCACAAAGAGGAAATAACCACTCCTGGAACACCACAAAGGGGAAGTAACCACTCCTGGAACACCACAAAGAGGAGGTAACCACTCTTGGAACACCACAAAGAGGAAGTAACCACTCCTGGAACACCACAAAGAGGAAATAACCACTCTTGGAACACCACAAAGAGGAAGTAACCACTCCTGGAACACCACAAAGAGGAGGTAACCACTCCTGGAACACCACAAAGAGGAAGTAACCACTCTTGGAACACCACAAAGAGGAAGTAACCAATCCTGGAACACCACAAAGAGGAAGAACCTCTCCTGGAACACCACAAAGAGGAAGTAACCACTCCTGGAACACCACAAAGAGAAAGTAATCACTCCTGGAACACCACAAAGAAAAGTAATCACTCCTGGAACACCACAAAGAGGAAGTAACCACTACTGGAACACCACAAAGAGGAAGTAACCACTCCTGGCACACCACAAAGAGGAAGTAACCACTCCTGGAACACCACAAAGAGGAAATAACCACTCCTGGCACACCACAAAGAGGAAGTAACCACTCCTGGAACACCACAAAGAGGAAGTAACCACTCCTGGCACACCACAAAGAGGAAGTAACCACTCCTGGAACACCACAAAGAGGAAGTAACCACGCCTGGAACACCACAAAGAGGAAGTAACCACTCTTGGCACACCACAAAGAGGAAGTAACCACTCCTGGCACACCACAAAGAGGAAGTAACCACGCCTGGAACACCACAAAGAGGAAGTAACCACTCCTGGAACACCACAAAGAGGAAGTATCCACTCCTGGAACACCACAAAGAGGAAGTAACCAATCCTGGCACACCACAAAGAGGAAGTAACCACGCCTGGAACACCACAAAGAGGAAGTAACCACTCCTGGAACACCACAAAGAGGAAGTATCCACTCCTGGCACACCACAAAGAGGAAGTAACCAATCCTGGCACACCACAAGAGGGATGCCATGATCACACTACAGAGTCAAAAAAACATCCACCAAAACGTTCTGGCCCATCATAGTCCCATTATATCAATTACATCCAGTAGTTTTATCTAAGCGAGAGGTCTGTGTTAACAACAACCCAGCTCCAACCACCCCTTGATGTATACATAAACAGCCCTGACAAGACTGAAAACCAAATACAGGGATATTTAAAAAGGGATATTTTCATTAGACAACATAACAAGTCTCCAAAAGCCAAAATGTGCCTGAAGACACTGCCACTGATCAAGACACTTCTTCGTTTCCACTTTCTCTCTGATCTGGAGCGTGAGGTCTTTGCCAAAGGGTGGAACAGTGTGTGTGTGTGTGTGTGTGTGTGTGTGTCAGAGTGTTTACAGGGTGACAGTCAGCCAGGAGAACAGAGAGAAGCTTGGTGTCTAGCAGCTCTAGGTCTTCTTCATAAAAAATAGGGTGACAACATTAGTGCTGACAGACAGTGCAGATCTTATAACAGGCTAATCCACTATTATAGCACTGCTTCTCTCGCTCTTTCTTACACCCCCCCTCCCACATCCCTCGCTCCCTCACTCGATAGCCTTTCTCACCCCACTCCCTCATCTTTCTACACATCCCCCACTCCCTCGATAGCCTTTCTCACCCCACTCCCTCATCTTTCTACACATCCCCCACTCCCTCTGTAACACATCCCCACTCACTCTGTAACACATCCCCACTCCCTCTGTAACACATCCCCCACTCCCTCTGTAACACATCCCCCACTCCCTCTGTAACACATCCCCACTCCCTCTGTAACACATCCCCCACTCCCTCTGTAACACATCCCCCACTCCCTCTGTAACACATCCCCCACTCCCTCTGTAACACATCCCCCACTCCCTCTGTAACACATCCCCCACTCCCTCTGTACATCCCCCATCCCCCCACATCCCCCCTCTGTAACACATCCCCCACTCCCTCTGTAACACATCCCCACTCCCTCTGTAACACATCCCCCACTCCCTCTGTAACACATCACCCCACTCCCTCTGTAACCCATCCCCACACCACCCCACTCCCTCTGTAACACATCACCCCCCTCCCTCTGTAACACATCCCCCACTCCCTCTGCCACACATCACCCCACTCCCCCTGTCACACATCACCCCATTCCCTCTGTCACACATCACCCCACTCCATCTGTCACACATCACCCCACTCCCTCTGTCACACATCACCCCACTCCCTCTGTCACACATCACCCCACTCCCTTTGTCACACATCACCCCACTCCCTCTGTCACACACCACCCCACTCCCTCTGTCACACATCACCCCACTCCCTCTGTCACACATCACCCCACTCCCTCTGTCACACATCACCCCACTCCCCCTGTCACACCCCACCCCACTCCCCCCCTGTCACACATCCCCCACCCCACTCCCTCTGTAACACATCCCCCACTCCCTCTGTCACACATCACCCCACTCCCTCTGTCACACATCACCCCACTCCCCCACTCCCTCTGTCACACATCACCCCACTCCCTCTGTCACACATCACCCCACTCCCTCTGTCACACATCCCCCCACTCCCTCTGTCACACATCACCCCACTCCCTCTGTCACACACCACCCCACTCCCTCTGTCACACACCACCCCACTCCCTCTGTCACACACCACCCCACTCCCTCTGTCACACATCCCCCACTCCCTCTGTCACACATCACCCCACTCCCTCTGTCACATATCACCCCACTCCCTCTGTCACACATCACCCCACTCCCTCTGTCACACATCCCCCCACTCCCTCTGTCACACATCACCCCACTCCCTCTGTCACATATCACCCCACTCCCTCTGTCACACACCACAATTCTCACACTCACTTGAGAAGATCTCCAACAAAAACTGCAATGTTAAAAAACTGCCCGAGGTCTTTCAAGTCTGCAGAGTCTGAGCCCACTGAACCTGGCAGCCGTGAACATGTCTAAACTTTTCAAGCAGAGCTGCTTGTAGAATATGGGACGTGAACCGTGAAAGTAAAAATGTATCCCTCCAATGCACCAGGGATCAGCCTTAGAGCATTTTCACGTCTGCTTTTGCAATAATTACCACTTTTAAAAGTAGTCTTAGAGTTGTTTTCTGCCTCCTGATAACAATGAGAGTCAAGCATTTGTACTGTGTCTACCCAGATTGTGGCTGATAGCATAACAACTCCACGGAAAAAGACATCCACATGCACACAATCATGTAGCATCCTAAACTACCTTTCTCTCTCATTCTCTGCTTCTTTTTTTTTATTGTTTCATGTACGTAGTTCTGTCCTTGAGCTGTTCTTTTTTATTTATGTTCTGTATTCAAATCAAATCAAATTTTATTTGTCACATACACATGGTTAGCAGATGTTAATGCGAGTGTAGCGAAATGCTTGTGCTTCTAGTTCCGACAATGCAGTAATAACCAACAAGTAATCTAAATAACAATTCCAAAACTACTGTCTTATACACAAGTGTAAGGGGATAAAGAATATGTACATAAAGATATATGAATGAGTGATGGTACAGAGCAGCATAGGCAAGATACAGTAGATGGTATCGAGTACAGTATATACATATGAGATGAGTATGTAAACAAAGTGGCATAGTTAAAGTGGCGAGTGATACATGTATTACATAAGGATGCAGTAGATGATATAGAGTACAGTATATACGTATACATATGAGATGAATAATGTAGGGTATGTAAACATTATATTAGGTAGCATTGTTTCATGTTTCCTGTTTCCTGTTTTGTGTGGACCCCAGGAAGAGTAGCTGCTGCTTTTGCAACAGCTAATGTGGATCCTAATAAAATACCAAATCTTCTCCACTGGAGTCTATGGGGACCGTGTACTCGAGCACACACCAAATAAAACTACATGTTATTTGTCTCACGCGCCGAATACAACAGGTGGAGACCTAACAGTGAAATGCTGACTTATAAGTCAATGTGCGGGAGCACCAGATAGCCAAGGTAATTGAGGTAATATGGACAGTTGAAGTCGGAAGTTTACATACACCTTAGCCAAATACATTTAAACTCAGTTTTTCACAATTCCTGCCATTTAATGCTAATACAAATTCCCTGTCTTAGGTCAGTTAGGATCACCACTTTATTTTAAGAATGTGAAATGTCAGAATAATAGTAGAGAGAATGATTTATTTCAGACTTTATTTATTTCATCACATTCTCAGTGTGTCAGAAGTTTACATACACTCAATTAGTATATGGTAGCATTGCCTTTAAATTGTTTAACTTAGGTCAAATGTTTTGGGTAGCCTTCCACAAGCTTCCCACAATACGTTGGGGGAATTTTGGCCCATTCCTCCTGACAGAGCTGGTGTAACTGAGTCATGTTTGTAGGCCTCCGTGCTCGCACACGCTTTTTCAGTTCTGCCTACAAATCTTCTATCGGATTGAGGTCAGGGCTTTGTGATGGCCACTCCAAAAGCTTGACTTTGTTGTCCTTAAGCCATTTTGCCACAACTTTGAAAGTATGCTTGGGGTTATTGTCCATTTGGAAGACCCATTTGCAACCAAGCCTTAACTTCCTGACTGATGTCTTGAGATGTTGCTTCAAAATATCCACATAATTTTCCTTCATCACAATGCCATCTATATTGTGAAGTGCACCAGTCCCTCCTGCAGCAAAGCACCCCCATAACATGATGCTGCCACCCCCGTAATTCACGGTTGGGATGGTGTTCTTCAGCTTGCAAGCCTCCGCCTTTTTCCTCCAAACATAATGATGGACATTATGGCCAAACAGTTCTATTTTTGTTTCATCGGACCAGAGGACATTTCTCCAAAAAGTATGCTCTTTGTCCACATGTGTAGTTGCAAACCGTAGTCTGGCTTTTTTATTGTGGTTTTAGAGCAGTGGTTCTTCCTTGCTGAGCAGTCTTTCAGGTTATGTCGATATAGGAGTCGTTTTACTTTGGATATAGATACTTTTGTACCCGTTTCCTCCAGCATCTTCACAGGGTCCTTTGCTGTTGTTCTGGGATTGATTTGCACTTTTCGCACCAAAGTACGTTAATCTCTAGGAGACAGAACGCATCTCCTTCCTGAGCGGTATGACGCCTATGTGGTCCCATGGTGTTATACTTGCGTACTGTTGTTTGTACAGATGAACGTGGTACTTTCAGGCATTTGGAGATCCCAAGGATGAACCAGACTTGTGGAGTTCTACAATATTTTGGCTGATTTCTTTTGATATTCCCATGATGTCAAGCAAAGAGGCACTGGGTTTGAAGGTAGGCCTTGAAATACATCCACAGATACACCTCCAATTGACTCAAATGATGTCAATTAGCCTATCAGAAGCTTCTAAAGCAATAACATCATTTTCTGGAATTTTCCAAGATGTTTAAAGGCACAGTCAACTTAGTGTATGTTAACTTCTGACGCACTGGAACAGTGAATTATAAGTGAAAACATGTTGGTATTACAGACTTGGACAGGGAGAGGTTGAAAATGTCAGTAAAGACACTTGCCAGTTGGTCAGTGAATGCTCGCAATACACGTCCTGGTAATACGTCTGTCCCTGTGGCCTTGTGAATGTTCACCTGTTTAAAGGTCTTACTCACATCAGCTGCGGAGAGCGTGATCTCACAGTCGTCCGGAACAGCAGGTGCTCTCATGCATGTTTCAGTGTTATTTGCCTCGAATCAAGCTCGTCTGGTAAGCTCGTGTCACTGGGCAGCTCTCTGCTGTGCTTCCCTTTGTAGTCTGTAATGGTTTGCAAGCCCTGCCACATCCGACGAGCGCCGGAGCTGGTGTAGTTCGATTTGATCTTAGTCCTTTATTGGCACTTTGCCTGTTTGATGGTTCGTCGGGGGGCATAGCGGGATGTCTTATAAGCGTCCGGTTTAGAGTCCCGCTCCTTGAAAGCGGCAGCTCTAGCCTTTAGCTCAGTGCGAATGTTGTCTGTATCCATGGCTTCTGGTTGGGGTATGTACGTACGGTCACTGTGGGGATGGCGTCATCGATGCACTTATTGATCGCTGTTCTGAAGTTCTTTTCGGTCATTAGAAGCGGTAGGAGCAACATTATGTGCAGAATAAGTAAAAAATTAAGTTACAAACAAAGCAAAAAACCCCACATTCGGTTAGGAGCACGTAAAATGTCAGCCATCTTCTCCGGCGCCGTGATATTAGCATAGCACTAGGTGTGTTATCTCTGCAGAGGGCTGTGTGCGTGCGCGCACACACACACACACACACACACACACACAGGAACACATGCACACACAAACACCAACACACATACCTCAACAGGATCGGTGTGTCACCCGCGGGACGGTTGAGCTAACATGCACTAATGTGATAAGCATGACGTTGTAAGTAACCAAATAATTTCCCAGGACATAGACATGTCTTATATGTGCAGAAAGTTTACATTCTTGTTAATCTAACTGCACTGTTCAATTTACAGTAGCTATTACAGTGAAATAATAACAAGCTATTGTTTGAGAAGAGTGCACAGTTATGTACTTGAAAATGAATCAATAAACCAATTAGGCACATTTGGGGAGACTTGATACAACATTTTGAACAGTAATGTCACGTTCTGACCTTTATTTTCCTTTGTTTTGTCTTTATTTAGTATGGTCAGGGCGTGAGTTGGGGTGAGCAGTCTATGTTTTGTGTTTCTATGTTTTTCTATTTCTGTGTTCGGCCTTGTATGGTTCTCAATCAGAGGCAGGTGTCGTTAGTTGTCTCTGATTGAGAATCATACTTAGGTAGCCTGGGTTTCACTGTTGGTTTGTGGGTGTTTGTTTCCGTGTCTGTGTTTTTCACCACACGGTACTGTTTCTGTTTTGTTATTTCACGTATTCGTTTATTGTTTTTGTATTTCATAGTGTTCAGTGCTTTTGTTATTAAAATCGTCATGAACACTTACCACACCACATCTTGGTCTGCCGTTACAATCTGCCGTTACAAGTAATGCAATGGTTCATTGGATCAGTCTAAAATGTTGCAGATACACTGCCGCCATCTTTTGGTCAAAATCGACTCGTAAGTCATATAACAGCCATTCTCTTGCATTTCAAAGATGAAAAAAATAAAAAATAAAAATAAACATGCTTTTTTTTCTTTGTATTATCTTATACCAGATTTAATGTATTATATTCTCCTACATTAATTTCACATTTCCACAAACTTCAAACTGTTTCCTTTCAAATGGTATCAAGAATATGCTTATCCTTGCTTCGAGTACCAAGCTACAGGCAGTAAGATTCTGGTAAGTCATTTTAGGCAAAAATGGAAAAAAGGTTACGATCCTTAAGAAGCACAAAAAACACACACGGTATGATAGCCATCTGCCTGCAAGCCCTTAAGGCCTCAGCCTTAAGCTAATCTTTGAGTTGATCTATGACCAGATGAATGGCACAGATGTAACGATCGCTTTACTTGAGGGGGAATGCAGTCTATATCATTACCCATGGGAGTGATTGGACAATGAAACCTTGGCTAGTAGCGTAGCCCAATGTGCTGTCTTTGAATGGAGCAGGGATCATCAACTATATTCAGTTGCGGGACTATTATTTTTTGAGAGGATAGACAGTCAGAGGGGCGGAACATAATTACAGATCATTTGTAAACTGCAAATTGACGGCAAGAAGCCCAAAAATATATAATATTGGACTAAAACATAATAATGTCCAACCTTGCTTACATTTGTATACGAATTCTTCGGGGCATGGATTTTACAATGTGTCGGAAACGTTTGTTGCTCAATTGGTATCAAAGGACCTTAACGAGTGCCAGGAAAGAATTCCCTACACCCGTCCACCACGGCCACCAACCTGTACCAGGCAGGATGGGTCCATGGACTCATGTTGCTTACGCCAAATCCTGACTGTCATCAGCATAACGCAACAGTAACCGGGAATCTTCGGACCAGGCAATGTTTTCCCACTCCTCAATTGTGTTTCCCACTCCCCAGTGTTGGTGATTGTGTGTCCAGTGTTGGTGATTGTGTGTCCAGTGTTGGTGATTGCGTGTCCAGTGTTGGTGATTGCGTGTCCAGTGTTGCTGATTGCGTGTCCAGTGTTGCTGATTGCGTGTCCAGTGTTGCTGATTGCGTGTCCAGTGTTGCTGATTGCGTGTCCAGTGTTGCTGATTGCGTGTCCAGTGTTGCTGATTGCGTGTCCAGTGTTGGTGATTGCGTGTCCAGTGTTGGTGATTGCGTGTCCAGTGTTGGTGATTGCGTGTCCAGTGTTGGTGATTGCGTGTCCAGTGTTGGTGATTGCGTGTCCAGTGTTGGTGATTGCGTGTCCAGTGTTGGTGATTGCGTGTCCAGTGTTGGTGATTGCGTGTCCAGTGTTGGTGATTGCGTGTCCAGTGTTGGTGATTGCGTGTCCAGTGTTGGTGATTGCGTGCCCACTGGAGCCACTTCTTGTTTTTAGCTGATAGGAGTGGAACCCGTTGTGGTCGTTCTACTGCAATAGCCCATCCGTTACAAGGATTGACGAGTTGTGCGTTCTGAGATGCCGTTCTGCTCCATTATTTGTCTTTTCGTGGCCGGCCTGTTAGCTTGCACGATTCTTGCCATTCTACTTCGACCTCTTTCAGCAATGAGCTGTTTTCACCCACAGGACTGCCACCGGCTGGATGTTTTTTTGTTTGTCACACAATTCTCTGCAAACCCTAGCCTAGACACTGTGATGCATGAAAAGCCCAGGAGGGCAGCCATTTCTGAGAAACTGGATCCGGTGTGCTTTGCACTGACGATCATACCACGCTCAAAGTAGCTTAAGTCACTTGTTTTGCCCATTCTAATGTTAAATCGAACAGTAACTGAATGCCTCGATGCCTGTCTGTCTGCTTTATATAGCAAGCCACAGCCACGTTACTCGCTGTCTGAAGGAGAAATCAATCTTCATGAACAGGGTGGATGTACCTAATAAACTGTCTGTTGAGTGTATGTGTCTCTATTATGCGTGGGAATACTTTGGAACAGATTTCCAGCTGATCTGCTGGTGTATTTACAGTCTTTTATGACAAACAAGAAAACTTTGTGGGGCAAATAAAATCAACTGGCTGCCAATTGGGGAACCCTGCCATAGAGAAACAGCTAAGGTGATGACACATAACACAGTCTAGGAAGTTGAGGGTAAAACATTACATTTACATTTAAGTCATTTAGCAGACGCTCTTATCCAGAGCGACTTACAAATTGGTGAATTCACCTTCCTTCTGACATCAGTAAAACAACCTGGTTGTTAGTGATAGGTCCTCTATCTTTACCTTGTGCCTCCCCTCCTCTCCGTCTGTTCCTCTTGTTATGATTCTGTCTCTTCTCCCTCTCTCCCTCCCTCCCTCTAACACCCATGCCAGCGCAGCGAGACACCAACTCCATTGACTCCCATTGGCTGCCAGTGACATCACTGTGGGCAGAGTGTTGAGTCAGATAGAGAAACGAGTGCTGGGCTGACACTTGTCTCCCTCTTGTGGTCCACTGAGTGAAATACAACCCTGTAAAATGCAGCCTTCTGAGTCACTGGGGAACAGATGTGCAGGTCAATTAGTTCATGTTAGTCTGGTGGTGCTTCTACACCTGCATTGCTTGCGGTTTGGGGTTTTAGGCTGGGTTTCTGTACAGCACTTTGAGATATCAGCTGAAGTACGAAGAGCTATATAAATACATTTGATTTGATTTGTGCACAATGACTTTAATGCCAATTAGATTTTAAACAGGATTTGATGGAACTGATAATTCAAACGTATACAGTATATGTCTCGTCTTATGTTTTAAAATACAACTCCTCCTCTGTTCCTCTGGTGATGTAGAGGTTAACCCAGGTCCCCAGTACCACACCTATTCCCCAGGAGCTCTAATTTGTTGACTTCTGTAACCGTTAATGCCTTGGTTTCATGCATGTTAACATCAGAAGCCTCCTCCCTAAGTATGTTTTTATTCACTGCTTTAGCACACTCTACCAACCCTAATGTCCTAGCCGTGTCTGAATCCTGGCTTAGGAAGGCCACCAAAAATGCAGAAATTTCCCTCTCTAACTACAACATTTTCCATCAAGATAGAATCGCCAAAGGGGGTGGAGATGCAATCTACTCCAGAGATAGTCTGCAGAGTTCTGTCATGCTATCCATGTCTGTGCCCAAACAGTTCAAGCTTCTACTTTTAAAAATACACCTTTCCAGAATTAATTTTCTCACTGTTGCCGCTTGTTATAATAACCCCTCAGCCCCCAGCTGTGCCCTTGACACCAAATGTTAATTGATTGCCCCCATTTATCTTCAGAGTTCATAATGTTAGGTGACCTAAACTGGGATATTCTTAACACCCCAGCCACCCTACAATCTCTAAGCTAGATGCCCTCCATCTCACACATATTATCAAGGAACCTACCAGGTACAACCCTAAATCCGTAAACACGGTCACCTCATAGATATCATCCTGACCAACCTGCCTTCTAAATACAACTCTGCTCTCTTCAACCAGGATCTCAGCGATCACTGCCTCATTGCCTGCATCCGTAATGGGTCCGCGGTCAAACGACCACCCCTCATCACTGTCAAACACTCCCAAAAACACTTCAGTGAGCAGGCCTTTCTAATAGACCTGCCCGGGTGATCCTGGAAGGATATCGACCTCATCCCGTCAGCAGAGGATGCCTGGTTATTCTTTAAAAGTGCTTTCCTCACCAACTTAAATAACCATGCCCAATTCAAAAAATATAGAATTAAGAACAGATATAGCCTTTGGTTCACTCCAGACTTGACTGCCCTTGACCAGCACAAATACATCCTGTGGCATACTGCATTAGCATCGAATAGCCCCCGTGATATGCAACTTTCAGGGAAGTTAAGAACCAATATACACAGTCAGTTAGGAAAGCAAAGGCTAGCTTTTTCAAACAGAAATTTGTATCCCGTAGCACAATTTTCCAAAGGTTTTTGGACACTGTAAAGTCCATGGAGAATAAGAGCACCTCCTCCCAGCTGCCCACTGCACTGAGGGCAGGAAACACCGTCACCACTGATAGATGTACAATAATTGAGAATTTCAATAAGCATTTTTCTACGGCTGGCCATGCTCTCCACCTGGCAACCCCTACCCCGATCAACAGCTCTGCACCCCCCACTGCAACTTGCCCAAGCCACCCCCCCCACTTCTCCTTCACTCAAATCCAGATAGCTGATGTTCTGAAAGAGCTGCAAAATATCGACCCCTACAAATCAGCCAGGCTAGACAATTTGGACCCACTCTTTCTAAAATTATCCGGCGCAATTGTTGCAACCCTTATTACTAGCCTGTTCAACTTCTCTTTCGTATCGCCTGAGATCCCTAAAGATTTGAAATCTGCCACGGTCATCCCCCTCTTCAAAGGGGGAGACATTCTAGACCCAAACTGTGACAGACCTATATCTATCCTGCCCTGCCTTTCTAAAGTCTTCGAAAGCCAAGTTAACAAACAGATCACCGACCATTTCGAATCCCACTGTACCTTCTCCGCTATCTGGTTTCCGAGCTGGCCATGGGTGCACCTCATCCACGCTCAAGGTCCGAAACGATATCATAACCACTATCGAAAAAAGACAGTACTGTGCAGCCGTATTCATCGACCTGGCCAAGGCTTTCAACTCTCAGACTCAATAGCCTTGGCTTCTCAAATGACTGCCTCGCCTGGTTCACCAACTACTCTCAGATAGAGTTCAGTGTGTCAAATCGGAGGGCCTGTTGTCCGGACCTCTGGCAGTCTCTATGGGGGTGCCACAGGGTTCAATTCTCAAGACCACTCTCTTCTCTGTATATATCAATGATGTCGCTCTTGCTGCGGGTGATTCTCTGATTCGCCTCTACGCAGACAATACCATTCTGTATACATCTGACCCTTCTTTGGACACTGTGTTAACAAACCTCCAGACGAGCTTCAATGCCATACAACACTCTTCCGTGGCCTCCAACTGCTCTTAAATGCTAGTAAAACTAAATGCATGCACTTCCACCAATCGCTGCCCGCACCCGCTCGCCTAGCATCACTACTCTGGACGGTTCTGACTACTACAAATACCTAGGTCTCTGGTTAGACTGTCCTCTCCTTCCAGACTCACATTAAACATCTCCAATCCAAAATTAAATCTAGAATCGGCTTCCTATTTCGCAACAAAGCCTCCTTCACTCATGCTGCTAAACATACCCTCGTAAAACTGACCATCCTACCGATCCTTGACATTCAGAGATGTTATTTACAAATAGCCTCCAACACTCTACTCAGCAAATTGGATGTAGTCTATCACAGTGCCAACAATTTTGTCACCAAAGCCCCATTTACTACCCACCACTGGGTAGTATATGCTCTCGTTGGCTGGCCCTCGCTTCATATTCGTCGCCAAACCCACTGGCTCTAGGTAATCTATAAGTATTTTCTAGGAAAAGCCCCACCTTATCTCAACACACTGGTCACCATAGCAACACCCACCCATAGCACGGGCGCCAGCCGTCATATTTCACTGGTCACCCCCAAAGACAACTCCTCCTTTGGCTGCCTTTCCTTCCAGTTCTCTGCTGCCGATGACCGGAACGAATTGCAAAACAAAAATCACTGAAGCTAACTTTAAGCATCAGCTGTCAGAGCCGCTTACCGATCACTGCACCTGTACACAGCCCATCTGTAAATAGCCCACCCAACTACCTCATATTGTTATTTATTTTTGCTCTTTTGCACCCCTGTATCTCTACTTGCACATCATCATCTGCACATCTATCACTCCAGTGTTAATGCTAAATTTTAATTATTTTGCCACTGTGGCCTATTTATTTCCTTACCACCCTAATCTTACTACATTTGCACACACTGTATATATATTTTTCTATTGTGTTATTGACTGTATGTTTGTTTATCCCATGTGTAACCCGGTGTTGTTGTTTTTGTCGCACTGCCTTGCTTTATCTTGGCCAGGTCGCAGTTGTAAATGAGAACTTGTTCTCAACTGGCCTATCTGGTTAAATAAAGGTGGAAAATAAATAATTCACTGGGCTTGGTCGTTGCATTACTTTAGCATTACTTTATAATTTCCGGGAGCAAGCCTTTAAAATCACAAATATTTTATAATCGCTAATGTTGTCCTAAAGTTAACACCACGCCATGTGGTAAGAAGAAACCCATTGGTGCATGAAGCCTAGGGTGATCAATTCCATGTGTCCACATTGTTGGTGTGAATTCCACTTTCAATTCAGTCAATACTGGAAATTAATACAAATTAAATTAATGAATTGCCAAAGAGTTCCTATTGTTTCCAACGTACCTTGCGGCTGGTGTAGTGGGCGTGATTGGCCAGCTTGCTGTTGAGTCCCTGTAAGAAGACCTTGTCGGTGACTTTGCCCACGTTCATACAGGCCTCGTCCAGCACAGAGAAGATGCCCTTGTGTTGCAGCTCCACCAGGTCCACAATGATCTGGTTGTTGAAGAAGTCAATCTACGCCCAGGTACAGAGAGAAAACGGGGGATCAGTATATCATTACAACTAAAACCAGTACAGGGAGGAAGACGCTCCTAGTAGTCATATTCAATGGGAAGGAAAATGACTTGAGGCGAAGTGACAATGCTGCCGTAGGCGATACAAGACATGAGTGGTGTGGAACCAAGATGCGGCCTTACATGTTTCCAGGGGATTCCCTCGCGCTGGTACTCTTCCTGTTCCTGCCTCAGCACCAGCTGAATGAAGAGCTGCTGCAGCTTCTCATTACAGTAGTTAATACAGAACTGTTCAAAGCTGGCAGACAGACAAGGAGAGGGTGAGTGAATGACTGTGACCCTGGTTTAAATTGAACTAGACCATACATGTTTTACGCTGTGTTACATACAAATCAACTAGGTGTCATGACAGAGAGATTGACACTAAATCTGTATAAATCCAGTATATTTCATATATATGTATAAGAAAAGAGACCAACTCAAGTAGACGTTCTATGCTGAAGTACATTCTATGTTGACGTATTTCTAGCGGACACGGCTCATAACCTGTTGTTCTGAAAGATCTCAAAGCCGTAGATATCCAGCACGCCGATGACCGTGTTCTTCCCGTGGACTTTGGCATCATAGTTTTTTACTTCGATGACATCATTGATCCTTCCCACGATCCAACAGAACATTCTTTCGTACATAGCCTGTTGGTCACAAGCCCCAACACCAAGGCAGACAACAGTAGACCAAAATCAATTGACAGAAAGCAGAGTGAAATGCATCCATAGTCAGCCTACCTACATTGGTTCCTCTTTTACGCAGAAGCATTCATAAGATGTTACACTGGTTACTTTAAAAAATGAATAGCTCTACCACGTCTAAATCAACATTGGGCCCATTTCACAAACCCTTTTTGAGAGTTGGCATTATCATTGAGAGTTGGCATTTTCGTTGAGAGTTGGCAATAGCTGCTGTTAACGAAGCGGCTAATGTAGTGTAGCGTGCTAGATAGCTACCTTAGCGAAGAGTCAGCATGTTGACAGTTAACTGTGCATCGGTTAATATAGCGTACTAGCATTAGCTACCTTAGCCAAGGCGTCCCGGCCGTAGCTGGCCTCCTGGGCTGTGTGCTGCTTGTCAATGACGTCACGGCCGGTGGCCACAGTGCGGTAGAGCAGGGCCTTCTCAACATTCTCCTCCTTAGTGGCCAGCAGGTCCCCGATCACCGCCACCACCTTGGAGTTCTCAATCAGTGTTGTGTCACCATCCACACCAAACGTCAGGTTGCCCTGGGAGAGGTCACATGGAGGTAAATACAGGAAGAAAACTGTAAACTAAAGAGACTAGAGTAATAGCATTGGAGAGAAGGGGAGGAGAATAGCACAAACAAAGGGCTGGACAGTTTCCATTCAAATGATGACGTCATATTGCTGAGTATACAGTGCCTAGTGAAAGTCTACAAACCCTTTACACAGTCGTCACATTTTGCTGCCTTAAAAATACATCTAAAAAGGATAACATTCATTTATTTTCCTACAGATCTACACAACCTACTCGACATTCACAAAGTAAAAGACATTTAGAACATTTTCCAAATGAATACATAAAAAACACTTGGTGGACGCTCCTTCGGCAGCCATTACAGCTGTGAATGATTTTCAAATAATATTCTACCAACTTTGCTCAACTCTCAGGGCAACATATATTTTTCTTCAAATTTCTCAGTCATGCTCATGAAATTTGGTTGAGAATCACTGATGGACAGCAAAATTCAAACCTCGTCTCTGATTTTCATGCAAATTTAGGTCAGGAATGAGGCTAGACCACACGGGAACACTTAACACCTCTTGGAAAGCCATTCTGGTGTGTCTTTAGATAAAAATGTGTGTAATTGTCTCGCTGCAAAATAAAACTACATCCCAGGGTTAGGTTTTCCTTTAACTAACAAACTCCCCAGTCCCTGCCAATGACAAGCATACCCATAACATGATGCTGCCACCACAATACAGAGGGTTTCACTTCTGCGTTGTGTTGTATTGGATTTGACCCAAATCTGTAGTTTTTAATTTAGGTTGTCTTGCAGTATTATTTAACAACCTGTTTGCAAATAGACCAGTCGGAATGGCCTCTTTCATGACTTAATACATCTGAGACAAGGTTTGAATATTGCTGTCCATCAACGATTCCCAACCAAATGTTCTGAGCTTGAGCAATTTTGACAAAAACAATGCATATACAGCATGTTGTGCAAGGTTGGTAGAATCTTATTCAAAATGATTCACAGCTGTAATGTGTGTAATATATTACCTGCTTCCACCAGGCAGTAACTCTTGGTTGTGGAGACATACGCAATCCTCATTTTGTATTTCTTCAAAATGTGTAATATATTTTTAGAATGTGGAGTAGGTTGTATAGATCGATAGGAAAACAATCTAATGTAGTCAGTCCCTTTTTAGATGACATTTTAAAGCAGCAAAATGTGAAGACTGTACAAGGGGTGTGTAGGTTTTCACAAGGGACTGCACATTTAACCCTGTTCCACTGGAACCTATGCTAACACTGCTGGCAGGCCAATAGGGTTAGGAGTTAGTATGGGGTATTACCAGGTGCAGGATAGTGGCCAGGACCTTGTAAACCGTCTGGAGCTCATCTGCTGTGAAGCCGATCACCTTCATGGCGTCTGCCACTGCTTTGAAATCGCCACCATCGTCGATGGACGACTGACAGGGAGAGAGAAAGGAGGGAGATGGAGGAGTAGAACAATTGGAAAGTATTTGTCCCCTCATTTCACACAAATCACGTTATATTTGGTCAGTTTTGAAGGAAAACGTCCAGCTCGTGTCGTGAATTTAGTCAAGATATTTACTATCTACTTTGGGTCAGTCTGTAACACTGGCCAAGTACACCACTTCCTCACTTTGGCAAGGACGAGTTAATTCCTAACATGTTTCCCCTCCCAGCAGCCAAAGTCATACAGTAGGAATCACTAGATGACCACAAATGTCTTCAAGACAGAACACTGAGTGTCAGTCGGGGACTATTCCTCTAAAAATGGGACCATGTACAAACCACTTCAGCAGTGTGGGCCCTAGCTCTGTTCTGTTCCATGACGTCACGTTGTTTGTTGCTATAAAATATTGTTTTGTTCCTACTCGTTTAGCTTAAAGTGCAGAGACAGCAGAACGGATATGCCTGTTTTAATTAAACAATGTTTTAATAGCTGGGCTTGTGTATCTTTATTCCTGGGAAAATAAACAGTGTGACCAAATAAACACAGCATGATAGTGACATTCTCTGTCTAGAACTTGTTTTTGTGACCGTTTATACAAAATTAGGGTTCAAACTAGATATAGTTCTGTAGTAACCTACAGTACCTTGATGTGGCCTCCCACTTTGATGTAGTTGAAGGCTGTGGGGTCCTTCGAGACGTGGAGGGACCGCAAGAGAGACTCAGGACCTCCTTTAACCATCTGAAGAGAACGGATAGAGAATGAGAGAGATAGAGACTGAGTCAGTACTGACACATGCCAATGACTGTTCAGTATTTACATTCTAAACCACTTACATTTAGCGACTTACAGGAGTAATTAGGGTTAATTGCCTTGCTCAAGGGCACAGACATATTTTTCACCTAGTCGGCTCAGGGATTCGAACCAGCGACCTTTCGGTTACTGGCTCAATGCTTTTAACAGCTAAGCTACCTGCCGCCCCCTATTTAATTTGAATGTTGCCGTTAGTCATATGTAACTCCCCAGTAAAATGGAGCAAATGAAAATACTAATCTAGATAGCGAGACCGGACCAATGGAGGGTGAAGTCCCTTGAGAATCGGGAGTTTATGGAGTGAGAAAGATGGAAGTTTATTAGTGGAGATAATGGGGTGAGAAGATGGATATATATTTTCAACTGACAGCACAGGGCTGTAACAGCTATGACATCACCATGCCTTTATGATTAACACAGTCACAGACCCACGGCCCATCTGGTCTGGATACCAGCTTATGGTGGCATCAGTCTGGCGTGTAACACACACGTAAACGCTCACACACACACCTGGTAGAAAGAGTGGAAGCTTCTCTCCCCCTCCTGCTGGAAGATGACTCTGGACTGTAAGAGAAACAGATTTAGTTTAGTTGATTCAGCGAGAAATATATTTGATCTTTATTTATACAGGTGATCTCATCGGGAATAAAACATGTATTTTCTAGTGCCCCCTACCTTCTCCAGCAGGTAGTTGTTGATGTGGCCCCCGATGGGATCTCCCTTGAAGTCGAAGTTGATGTCCATGTACTTGCCGAAGCGGCTGGAGTTGTCGTTGCGGTTGGTCTTGGCGTTGCCGAAGGCCTCGAGTACACAGTTGGATTTCAGCAGCATGTTTTTCACCCTGGAGAGAGAGGCGACACATGTTCTCAGTGATACTAACGGCTCTCCGGGCTCCTATCAACTGATACTAACCCACAGAGATAAACAATAAGGTGGCCTATGGAGGACGACGGGGATGAATATAGTAGTGTGAGGTAGATACACGAGAGTTAAGACTTAAAGGGATAGTACGACATTCTGGCATTGCTCTACTTACTCCGAGTCAGATAAACTCATGGATATCATTTCTCCGCATGCAGTATGAATGAAATTAAAGGCAGCTTCGCGAGACATTGCTAACATGCGTTAGCACAACGACTGGAAGTCTACAGGTACGCTGGCCAGAATCTTACACTATCCCTGTAAGTTCTCCATTTTACACCGATTAGGTAGTACAGTCATTACTCGGTCAGATCCTACAGTTGCCTGTCCCTTACGGGGCCCATCTGTGTTAGGACAAGTTTATAGATGGTTGGAGTGTCTTATATCAACATGTTCATGTGCAGCATATGACAACTCCATTTAGCACAGAGACTACGTTGGCCCTGGATATTTATGCTGTGTATTTATGCTGTGTAGTGCTGGGTCAGACCACAGGCTCCTCACAACATACTCTGTGCTGGGGTGCATGCCTCCTCCCATGGCCCATACAAACACGAGCACCGCAGCGCACATATACCACCCGCTCTGGCTATCCCATTAGTCGGAGCTCCATACAGCCTGTAGCATTTCCTTACAGGCAGGGCAGAACTGGGAGAGTTGTGGGCTTATAAACGTGACTTGTACTCTCTGTCTTAAAATAACACAAAACAACAGTTTTACTCCTTTAAAACGGCTACAGGGAAGATGTAGTGGGTCAAGGGCAATATATTCAGCACTAAAAGGCCATAAACAGCCCTATTTCTGGGATTTTATTACGAGTGGTGTGTGCCAATCAGGTGTGTGTCATAAGAAGTGTTATAAAGCATTTATACAGCTGAGCTTTGATCCTTGGGTCAATGTAGAAATAATAACAGGGGTAATAACTAGTAATGACCTGATAGGCAGGGGTGTAGTGCTGCATGGAGTGATACTCTCTCACTTTTGGTAAAACTAATTCTGTAAAATTAATTCAGATACATTTTAAATAAATTATATTTAATTACCACTGAAATTCAATGAAAAACGATAGAAAGACAAACCAAATCAATATGTATAGCAGCCTAGAGGTAAATGGTGGTTTCTTCCCTGTCTTTTCTGGTGTTGTCGAGGACGATGAAGAACTGTAGGCTTCGCAATAATGCATTTAGGTTATAGTTTTTAACAACGGGTCAAACAAGCTGTAGCTAGCTACAAACTAAATTGAAAAAACACGCTGCCGTGAAGCTACATTTTCAGATATTATATGTTTCTTAAAAATAAAAAAAATTCTCCCCAATTTCATGAGATCCAATTGGTAGTTACAGTCTTGTCCCATCACTGCAACTCCTGTACGGACTCGGGACAGGTGAAGGTCGAGAGCCATGCGTCCCCTGCCAAGCCTCACTGTTTCTTGACACACTGCTCGCTTAAACCCGGAAGCCAGCTGCACCATTGTGTCGGAGGAAACACTGTACAGCTGGCAACCGAAGTCAGAGTGCATATGCCTGGCCACCACAAGGAGTCGCTAGAGAGCGATGGGACAAAGACATCCCGGCTGGCCAAACACTCCCTTAACCCGGACATAGCTGGGCCAATTGTGCGCCGCCTCATGGGTCTCCCGGTCGCAACACAGCCCGGGATCGAACCAGGATCTGTAGTGACCACTGCGCCACTCAGGAGGCACATTTAGTTTATAGTTTAGGATGAGTTAATAAACTACACTAAAATATTGATTTTATGGCTATTTTAAAATGAATTTCCTGCAATTCTAGGTAGTAATGATTTATGTACACTACTTGGTCAATTGATTTGATAGCCTGTTTAATCTATGCAAATCAATTATATGAAATGATAGTTGACCTCTGTTTTCTTTTATTCTGTAATAGGGTATATTAGGGTAGGCCGTCATTGTAAATAAGAATTTGTTCTTAACTGACTTGCCCAATTAAATAAAATGTTACATTTAGAAGAAAAAATATATAAAAAACAAAAACAAAAAATATTGTAACCATGTGTTCAAGCTAATCAAATCAAAGTTGATTTATGATACAGTGTAGTGTAGGCTACAAAATACAATCAAATGCCTACTCGCAACTAAAGCTCTCCTCGCAAACAGTGCAATGATATCAAGCTAAATGTATTTGTATTTACATTAGGCTGTAGTGTATAAATAGCTATACCACGTAGTCGTAAGTCTATTAGCCAATACTGCAAATTATTCCTGAACTGAGTTGGTTCAACTTCTTTATCACTGAGCGATCCTGACGCTGTCCTTTCATCACCACGAAGGGCGCTCCAATCGTTTAACCTCTTACACCTATGGTGGCGCTATTTCATTTTTGGAAGAAAAACGTTCCCGTTTTAAACAAGATATTTTGTCACAAAAAGATGCTCGACTATGCATATAATTGCTACTGTTCGAAAGAAAACACTCTGACGTGTCCAGAAATACAAATATCTTCTCTGTGCGTGCCCTAGAACGTGAGCTTCAGGCAAAACCAAGATGACTTGGCATCCAGGAAATGACAAGGATTTTTTGAGGCTCTGTCTTTCATGATCTCCTTATATGGCTGTGAACGCAAGAGGAATGAGTCTGCCCTTTCTGTCGTTTCCCCAAGGTGTCTGCAGCATTGTGACGTATTTGTAGGCAGATCATTGGAAGATTGACCATAAGAGACCACATTTACCACGTGTCCGCCCGGTGTCCTGCGCCGAAATTGGTGCGCAAAAGTCACCTGCCAGTATTTTTCCATGGGGCACAGAGAGAGAAGCAAGCTTCCACGAACTGCATGTCAATGAAGAGATATGTGAAAAAACACCTTGAGGATTGATTCCAAACAACGTTTGCCATGTTTCGGTCGATATTATGTAGTTAATCCGGGAAAAGTTTCACGTTGTAGGTGACTGCATTTTCGGTTCGTTTCGGTAGCCAGGCGCAATGTAGAAAACGGAACGGTAAAACTAAACGAAATACAGCTATGCAGCTGTCTTTCCAGCTTCAGTTTGAAGTGATTGTGTTAGCTGTGTTGTTGGCTAACTCATCTGAACAACAGTGTCCTGACAAGAGAGCACATTTTCTAAGCCAGGCGAAATCATGCATCATTAGCTCACTGTTATGGATGTATCCAAATAAATGTCACAAGAAAACAGGTTGAACAAACGCAAATGTAGCTAATTTGCTGTTATTCTGGCTGCACTATTTGACTTGACTAAGTTAGCCGTAATTGGCCAGCTAGCAAGCAAGGGTTAAGAATGCCAGCCTGTATGGCAATGGAACATTTAGAATGAACGAATGGGTTGCATCCATAGATATAGAACAAAAAAAAGACAAAAGACCAGCTGGCTTGGGTAGCAACCTTAGATTTGTGTCGGGACTATATTTCGTGGAAGGGTGAAATAGTATGAATAAATTAATATAATGTTTTTTTATGAAAATGTGTCAAACATTATTTGAATATTTTTCTAACCTGTATAAAATGATAAAGCCCTGAAAGCTGGTGTTTGGAGGATATATTGGCACGGTTTGCAGGCCCTCGATTTTGGTTAAAAGCCTGGGTGAAAGACTCGCTGGCACGAAAATAGGCATGAATGATCAGTTCCCGAAAGAAATTGGAGAATGGCGCAAAGTTCTGTACCCAATCTTCAAGGTGAATAGATTAAAAGGGAAAAGTGTAGCTCCCGTGTTCGATAAACTGCATATTGATAACCAAATGTACCGAGACACAAAGACTTATCCATGGCTATTCTAAATATTACAAAGTTCCCATAGAGGAGTCGAATAATGGAAAGAAAGACCCAATACTAGCCATGGTAGGGATTGTAATAAAATATATACAGTTGAAGTCGGAAGTTTACATACACCTTAGCCAAATACTTTTAAACTCAGTTTTTCACAATTCCTCACATTTAATCCTTGTAACAATTCCCTGTCTTAGGTCAGTTAGGATCACCACTTAATTTTAAGAATGTGAAATGTCAGAATAATAGTAGAGAGAATTATTTCTTTCAGCTTTTTTTTTCTTTCATCACATTCCCAGTGGGTCAGAAGTTTAAATACACTCAATTAGTATTGGGTAGCATTGCCTTTCAATTGATTAACTTGGGTCAAATGTTTCAGGTAGCCTTCCACAAGCTTCCCACAAACCTTTGGGTGAATCTTGGCCCATTCCTCCTGACAGAGCTGGTGTAACTGAGTCAGGTTTGTAGGCCTCCTTGCTCGCACATGCTTTTTCAGTTCTGCTCACACATTTTCTATAGGATTGAGGTCAGGGCTTTGTGATGGCTACTCCAATACCTTGACTTTGTTGTCCTTAAGCTATTTTGCCACAACTTTGGAAGTATGCTTGGGGTCATTGTCCATTTGGAAGACCCATTTGCGACCAAGCTTTAACTTCCTGACTGATGTCTTGAGATGTTGCTTCAATATATCTACATAATTTTCCATCCTCATGATGCCATCTATTTTGTAAAGTCCACCAGTCCCTCCTGCAGCAAAGCACCCCCATAACATGATGCTGCCACCCCTGCGCTTCATGGTTGGGATGGTGTTCTTCAGCTTCCCCATTTTTCCTCCAAACGATGGTCATTATGGCCAAACAGTTCCATTTTGTTTCATCAGACCAGAGAACATTTCCCCAAAAAGTTCAATCTTTGTCTCCGTGTGCAGTTGCAAACCATAGTCTGAATTTTTTATGGCAGTTTTGGAGCAGTGGCTTTTTCCTTGCTGAACAGCCTTTCAGGTTATGTCGATATAGGAATCGTTTTACTGTGGATATAGATACTTTTGTACATGTTTCCTCCAGAATCTTCACAAGGTCCTTTGCTGTTGTTCTGGGATTGATTTACACTTTTCGCACCAAAGTACATTAATCTCTAGGAGACAGAATGCATCTCCTTCCTGAGCGGTGTGATGGCTGCGTGGTCCCATGGTGTTTACACTTGCGTACTATTGTTTGTACAGATGAACGTGGTACTTTCAAGTGTTTGCAAATTGCTCCCAAGTGTGAACCAGACTTGTGGAGGTCTACAATATTTTTTCTGAGGTCTTGGCTGATTTATTTTGAAATTTTGAAGGTAGGCCTTGAAATACATCCACAAATAACACCTCCAATAGGCTCAAATGACGTCAATCAGAAGCTTCTAAAGCCATGGCATCATTTTATGGAATTTTCCAAGCTGTTTAAAGGCACAGTTAACTTAGTGTATGTAAACTTCTGACCCACTGGAATTGTGATACAGTGAATTCTAAGTGAAATTATCTGTCTGTAAATAATTGTTGGAAAAAGTTATTGCGTAATGCACAAAGTAGATGTCCTAACCGACTTGCCAAAACTATAGTTTGTTAACAAGGAATTTGTGGAGTGGTTGAAAAACAAGTTGTAATGACTTAACGGTATTTAACAAAGTATTGAGATAAACTTTTGTTATTGACCAAATACTTATTTTCCACCATCATTTGCAAATAAATTCATTAAAAAATCCTACAATGTGTTTTTCTGGATTTTTTTTCTCATTTTGTCTGTCATAGTTGAAGTGTACCTATGATGAAAATTACAGGCCTCTCTCATCTTTTTAAGTGGGAGAACTTGCACAATTGGTGGCTGACTAAATACTTTTTTGCCCCACTGTACATTTTAAAATAAATTATAAATCTAGTTTATTTATTTATTGTCCAATCATAATTGGACGTTCCCCAATCCTATACCCTAGACACCCACCAGAGCGACCCATAAACTAAAGAGAACTACTAAAGCAGAACTTTCCCCTCAAGATTCTGAGCCTGCCTGGCAGGGTTGGTCCTACAAAGCCAAAGCCCCCTGAAGGGTTAGCATAACATACAAGACAATTCCAAAGCTGCAATTGAGAGCCTTGACGACCTTGTACCCAGCCGGTGGGGATTCCGGTGGGGTGCCCCCACCCAGGTCGCGGCAGTGCTGGAAACACTAGATGCAGTAACCCATTGGGAGGGGGTCACCCTCGGACAATCAGAGAGGGGGCATATTATTGTGGCCCCAAAGTCTGACGGAACAGAGATGCTTCGGGAAATGGTCACAACGGGGGACCAGCGTGTGTGTGTTTCAAGGGAAGGGGGTGTATCTGAACTCCACCAACCAGGACTTGAAAATGGTTAATCAAATCTCCCCATTTTTGCCAGCATTAGCTCAATTTTGCATGCGTTCTCAAACAGCTGCAACTGTATATGAATTTGTAAATCAAGTCCTTTCTTGAATTGGGCTAAGGGATGGAAAGACTTGAGCATCTGAGCTTATGGTTGTTTGTGGTAGAAAGGACCTTGTGAAGATTCTGGAGGAAAGAGGTACAAAAGTATCAGTATCCACAGTAAAACGAGTCCTATATCGACATAACCTGAAAGGGTGTATGAGTGTGTGTATGTGTGTATGTATCCCACATCTGTTGCTAGAGGGTAATGATGTTAGGATGAATAACAACAATTGTGTCTGGTAATCTACCATTTATATAGGAGTGGTTAAAACATGCTAATAACGGTACTCTGAGAATATAAAAAAAGACTTGGTATACAGTACCAGTCAAAGGTTTGGACACACCTACTCATTCCTGGGTTTTTCTTTATTTATACTATTTTATTCATTGTAGAATAATAGTGAAGACATCAAAACTATGAAATAACACATATGGAATCATGTAGTAACCAAAAAAGTGTTAAACAAATCAAAATATATTTTACATTTGAGACTTTTCAAAGTAGCCACCCTTTACTTTTATGACAGCATTGCACACTCTTGGCATTCTCTCAACCAGCTTCATGAGGTAGTCACCTGGAATGCATTTCAATTAACAGGTATGCTTGTTAATAGTTAATGTGTGGAATTTCTTTCCTTCTTAATGTATTTGAGCCAATCAGTTGTGTTGTGACAAGGTAGGGGTGGTATACAGAAGGTAGCCCTATTTGGTAAAAGGCCAAGTCCATATTATGGCAAGAACAGCTCAAATACGCAAAGAAAAATTACAGTCCATCATTACTTTAAGACATGAAGGTAAGTCAATACAGAACATTTCAAGAATTTTGAAAGTTTCTTTAAGTACAGTTTAAAAACCATCAAGCACTGTGATGAAACTGGCTCTCATGAGGACCGCCACAGGAAACGAACACCCAAAGATCTCTGCTGCAGAGGATAAGTTCATTAGCACCTCAGATTGCAGCCCAAATAAATGCTTCACGGAGTTCAAGTAACAGACACGTCAACATCAACTGTTCAGAGGAGACTGCGTGAATCAGGCCTTCATGGTTGAATTGCTGTAAAGAAACCACTATTAAAGGACACAAATAAGAATAAGAGACTTGCTTGGGCCAAGAAACACAAGCAATGGACATTAGATCGGTGGAAATCTGTCCTTTGGTCTGATGAGTCCAAATTTTGGATTTTAGGTTCCAACCGCCGAGTCTTTGTGAGACGCAGAGTAGGTGAATGGATGGTCTCCGCATGTGTGGTTCCCACTGTGAAACATGGAGGAGGAGGTGTGATGGTGCTTTGCTGGTGACACTGTCTGTGATTTATTTAGAATGCACGGCAAACTAAACCAGCATGGCTACCACAGCATTCTGCAGCAATATGCTATCCCATCTGGTTTGTGCTTAGTGGGACTATCATTTGTTTTCAACAGGACAATGACCCAAAACACACCTCCAGGCTGTGTAAGAGCTATTTGATCAAGGAGTGATGGAGTGCTGCATCAGATGACCTGGCCTCCACTATCACCCGACCTCAACCCAAATGAGATCGTTTGGGATGAGTTGGACCGCAGAGTGAAGGAAAAGCAGTCAACAAGTGCTCAGCATATGTGGGAACTCCTTCAAGACTGTTGGAAAAGCATTCCTCATTAAGCTGGCTGAGAGAATGTCAAGAGTGTGCAAAGCAGTCATCAAGGCAAAAGGGTGGCTGCTTTGAAGAATCAAAAATCAAATCTTGACTTGTTTCACACTTTTTTGGTTACTACGTGATTCCATGTGTGTAATTTCATAGTTTTGATGTCTTCACTACTTTTCTACAACGTATAAAGAAAATAGTGAAAATAAAGAAAAATCCTGGAATGAGTAGGTGTGTCCAAAACTTTTGACTGGTACTGTATAGCCATTGATTCTTGAAGAATATAACTTAGAAATGCCTCATGGCCTTCAGTTGAACTGGAGTGTGACAGATTACTGACTACAATTTTGGACAGGTAACTAGTAACTGTAACAGATTACATTTAGAAAGTAACCTACCCAACCCTGGTTATAAGCAGTGCTGTAGCATGCACCTCCGTGAGGCGGTATTTTGTATACAACCAAGCCTACCTTCAACCAATATTAATCTTGCATGGCAAGCAACGCACTTTTACTCAAGACTGTGTCCCAAATCATCACATTCTCTACGGCGATAGAGAGGCATTTCTGCTCCATCTAGCAGAAACCCTCCCAGTGCATACCACAGGTGAAATGGTGACAACTACCTCAACCTTTCGTTTGTCATACTGTACTCCTAGGAATGCAAACCATTTCTGATTACTTCTGCATTCCCAGGTCATTTAGTATGGACATTCTGAGAATGTTCAAATGGAAACCTCTCACAGAAGAACGGCAGAATGTCTCACCTTTCCACCTCCGCTCTTTGCCCGGGGTTTGTGATAGCAGCAATGTATTGCATTATATATTTGCTGGCTTCAGTCTTCCCGGCGCCACTCTCCCCTGCAATGAAAAAAATAGACACAAATATGTTAGAAAGTGCCAGGGAATCCAATGAGAACGTCTGAAATGTCATCTATATTAACACAGACTTCTTCAGGGTGAGTTTTGGGATTGATGCATTTTGATACAGAATATTCCTCTCTTCACCACTAAGTGGCACTCTGTCAACCAAATAGATTCACCACGCTGTCACAGCTTGTGGCCACTTTCAATGTTTTCTTAGAAATAAGGTGAAGAATTGGTCCTGCTATTTTCAACTATATAGGGTCATATTGAGTTCTCCAAAAGGCTTTCCACTGAAATGACAAACTCACATTACTCCAGACAGAAAACTTTAGAGCAAAGGTCAGATATGACTTCAATATTTTGAGAAAATATTTTACTCTTTAAAAAGGTACGTTTTCAAACGAAAACTAAATTTGGCATCAAGGAAGACGAAATTTGACCTGAACCAGTGTTATGTATGTGTATTACTTCTTATAAGCATTTATGAGCCCTTATAATATCCTATAATGTTGGGTATTTCTATGCTGCAATTAATTCACTAGACAGATAAGAATTCATCAATCAAAACTGATTTGGTTGGCCGTTTCTGGGGGCTTCCCCCGTTACCTGAGATGACAATACAGGTGTCCTTGTTCCGCCTCTTCATGGCTTTGTAGGCTGCGTCTGCGATGGCGAAGAGATGTGGCGGTCGCTCGTACAGCTCCCGGCCCTTGTACTGCTCGATGGTGTCTCGACCGTAGATGTTCATGGCACGGTAAGGGTTAACCGACACCACCACCTCGCCGATGTAGGTGTAGATACGACCCTTCTCAAACCTGCAGCCACATGAGACAACGAGCATGGTCAACTCCTCCTTATGTCACCTGACAATGTACCGATACCCCCCCAGTATATAGCCTCACTATTGTTATTTTACTCCTGCTCTTTAATTAGTTGTTATTTTTTACATATATTTTTTTTAGGTATTTAAAAAAAACTGGATTGTTGGTTAAGGGTTTGTAAGTAAGCATTTCATTGTAAGGGCTACCCAGTGATATTCGGTGCATATGACAAATAAACATTTGATTTGAACGTGTGATGCTACACTGCTGATTCCTAAGATTATTAGAGGAAAGGGACCGTTTTTGGACTAGAATGTATACATTTTCAAAAAGGCATATATTTAAAACATTTGTGGATAAAACATATCCACAAATGCTGGTCAGAAGTACAGGTATTCCAGTCAAATCTAACATTTTAGCACACCCACAACAACAAAAAAGCTCAAGACTATACGAGGTCATGTTTGGACAACCAAGCAATCTGCTCTCGCTCTCATCATAACCCTTGATTAGCCTTTATGATGTTCTATCACCAACCTTATCATCCCAACATCGGCCGTAATCCACTGACTCTGTGCAGAGGTAACAGCATCTAGTGCTGAGAAACATTACAATAGTGTCCTGCTCTCTATGTAAGACTATAAAAAATTGTTTTATTGTCACATACACCAGATAGGTGCAGTGAAATGTGTTGTTTTCCAGGGTCAGCCATGTTCAAGGGCACATCAGATGTTTCACCTTGTCTGCCCTTTTGGTTGCTGGCCGAATGCTCTAACTCAAGAGGTGGGGTTCAAAGTACAGTCCGCCGGCCACTTCAATCCGTATTTACAGTCTTGTCCCATCACTGCAACTCCCGTACGGACTCGGGAGCGGCGAAGGTCGAGAGCCGTGCGTCCCACGAAACACGACCCAGCCAAGCCGCACTGCTTCTTGACACAATGCTCGCCTAACCCGGAAGCCAGCCGCACCAACGTGTCGGAGTAAATACCGTACACCTGGCAACAGTGTCAGTATGCATGCGCCCGGCCTGCCACAGAGGTTGCTAGAGCGCGATGGGACAAGACAGCTGTGCCACTCCGGAGGCCCCCGCCAATTGATTTTATTAAAAATGCTGCCCTCCGTGGATTTCAAAATCCGATGTGGCCCTCGAGCCAAAAAGGTTTACCCACCCCTGCTCGAACCGCTTGGCTACCTGCCGTCCTATCTAAACAAAGAGGTCCTCCATCACTATAGAATGAAGCATCCCTCTCTATATCTCAACCCTCCCTTCAACACAACAATGTGTCAGACAATGATAGCTGTCTATACTGATCTGCAGCCTAGAGGGATGCATGTATGCAGGCATGGATGCTACCAGGAACATGGTCTTGGTAGGTCCAACTCCAATGCCTACACACATTATGCAGTTGAAGACACTGACCATACAGCTGTGAAGAATGCAGAGAGAGGAGCTGACTGGGGCTGATCTTGGCCTTCTCACTCTCTCTCTCTTTCGCTCTCTCTTTCTCTGCCCTCCGGCAGCCTGCCTGCCTGTCTCACTTCCTTCCTCTGCTGGACCAGGGTCTTTTCCCCCTACTCAGAAGAATAGAGCCTTTCTTCTCAGCTGCACCCCAGCCAAGCCTACCTCTGCTCTGGCCTCTGGGTTCCTCCTGGCAGCCCTGGGTTCCAGAGGCCTACACTAACATACAGTGGAATACAGCTTCAGGATCACTGCTTTTCCAGACTGTGTACCTCTGTATTGATGTACTTATGTGATATAGCCAGGTAAGTTACTAAGAAAAGATCCTATTTTACAGTATTTCAAAGACCCGGTTATCGTAATTACGATCTTAAGACCTTTGCTACAGCACTGCCCTTGCACAGAGTCCCTGGAAAAAAACCTTGGCTTCTGATTGTCGTGTCTTTACTATCATTAACCGAAGACTTATAGTTTTTATCAAAGATTCTCTGTAATTAGTTATTACGCGATCAACTGATTAATCACGTAACTAATTAACTAGGAAGTCGGGGGACCAAGGAAAAATATTCAGATTACAAAGTTACCATTTCCTAAAATAACTTTTCAGATATTTTATCTGATCAATTAGTCTTCGAATTAATGAATTATTTACTGTACCTCACGTTAGTCTCATTCCAAACATCGAAAATGGTTGGTTAGCTGCACAAACCCAGTCTTCACTATGAGTCATCCATACATCAATTGTCTTAAATAATTTATTTATTACTAACTAATTCACAGAAATGCATAAACAAACAAACAAAGGTAAATGTAATGATAGGAGGATGTGCCCTAGTGGGCTAAACTGGCATGGCGGCTTGTTAGACAAAGGGGGAAGTGGGGGTCGACTAAGAAGTCACTACAGAGTGATAATTCTAACAATTGAAATGCTAATCCTTTACACATGAACGCTCACTCATTCGGGAACAATTGCAATCAATATATATATTTACGCTCAGTGTGTCGTCTTGATCGCTGGTGAAAAGTTTGTGTCTTTTGTAGATTTGTCCGTCTCTCTCCCGGTTGTGGTTCGAGGGGATAGTTCAGAGTGATAGAATGGATGTTTCGGCGGTTGTCGTTCTTCTCGTTCAATGATACCGAATTTCTAGCTGCAGACTAGTAATTCATATCAAAGACTTGTTCTCATTCTGTCGGTATCGATAGTCTAAGAGTATAACCTTGTGGTATGGTTAAAAGATTCAGCTATGGTCCACAACCTTTGTCCCTCCTAATGGAGAAAACATGTTCTGCAACCTTTAGCCATCTCGTAATTGAGGTAAGCTCGGTCTGCTGATCGAAAACCCGAATGGGGTTTTATTCAGATAGAGCAAACAATCTTGTGTTGTTAGATATAGGCCTATAGATAGTCATGATGTGTTGTGCATTGGACATGCTTAAATGATGAACACTGAACGGAGCAACATACAAACATTGACAGAGCAATTGAGGTAAGCCACAACATACACACAATGGTTGTTGAAGAACTGGCCAAAACACACACAGAGCTGACTGTAATCGAACCAGTGTTTCAGCTGAAACGCCCAGACAGACAAACAGAAGAGAAAGATGGCTTTAGATATTAAATGAGAACTGAGAGAACAAATGAAGAGAACGAGAGCTTAATTAAAGTACACTACAGTACACTATCCAAACAACCACGGCTTATTCTCTGACAGGTCAACACAGGTGGTGACTGGCTCATTCTCCTGCAGCCAGCCATGTGTGAGCCCTCTCATGTCGTCATGCCACGCGCCACTGGGCATGGCTGACACAGAGACGCCGTGTTCGTGTGCCCAGGTTGGAATCGTGTGCCCAGGCTGGCATGGTTGCCCAAGCCCGAGGGCCTATGAAAGTGGTGGGCAGGCTGGTAAGCCTGGCAGGTTGGCTGGTGGCACCTCCCCTGGCACTAGAGAAGGAGCCATTGTGCCATCCTACAGGGCAGAATGCTGCTGTGTGCACTGCCCGCTCCATTGTTCACACGTCAATTGGGGGTCTTTGTATGAGAAGCACAGATAGGCCTCCTTTCCACTACATACCCTGGGCCAACACAGTGAGCTGCCCACTTAAAGTGCACGTGTACAATGTGATCTGGGGGAATGTAAACAATGAACTACCAGTTGGGAGTGTTCCATCTATGGCTGTGATCTCTGCTGGTTAGGAGTTGACAGCAACAAAAAGAAAAATTGCTAAATGCGAATCTACGTAACACTATATAGGCTACTGTAGACCTAACAGGTTTCAGACGGGACGTGGAAAAATATAAGTCCAAAAATCGAGAACATCACTAGGGAGTGTGATTTTGTCATTGTGGTTTGGTTTCCATCCACACTCAGTAACGTCATATATGGTAGAGAAGAAACACAATGGCAGACAAGGAAACAATCTGTTTGCGCTATATTACCGTTCCACCCAAATAGTCCGTCAGGCCGTTTCAACAATACAGACAGTGTCCTGGTGTTTTCCGAACCTCTGGGGTTTTAATAAATAGACATTATGATTCATGTCCTATTCCATCCTCATCTCTTCAGGATCAGAGGGCATCTGTCCAAAAACAGAATCAATTGTGCGCGTATTATGATGAGAGACACATCTGTGGGAGAGTATGTGTGACACCACTGGATGGTTCAGTGAGTCTCATTCCAGGGGATTTCAATAACGCAGAGAGATTATTACAAAGATAAACAGACTGGAGTGTGAGTCTAGACTAAACGTTGGGTGGCTGTTTCTGGGAAGGTTGAGAAACGTTCTAGATCCCGGCTAGGGTCTTTAGAAAAACTGGAGGTGGGTGGGAGGGTACTATGGCAACTCTAGCGTCAGAGCGTGAGGGTGTTGATGTCAGCATGTCTCAGCGCTCCTCCCCTCTCTCTCTCACTCCCTCCTTCTCCCTTCTCATCCGGTTTCCCGTCAGCTCAAGGGAGGGGTACTGCTGGAAGGACATGAATGCTGTGGGTCATGCCAGTCAGACACTCTTCAACTCACAGCTGGGCCCAGAGCAGAAAGAGGGAGAGGGAGGGAGGATGAGAGGTAGACAGCAAGAGAGTACAAAAAAAGTACAAAAATGTATGAGCTTACCAGGATTGAGGGCAATTACATGTACATATTACCTCGGCACCGGTGCCCCCGCACATTGACTCTGTACAAGTAGCCCCTGTATATAGCCCCACTATTGTTATTTACTGCTGTTTCACTAAGGTCTACCTACACCTGTCGTACTCGGCGCATGTGACAAATACATGTTGATTTGATTTGAATTCCTTTTCAATTCAGGAAGTACACTAACATTCCAATTCTCTTCGATGCTTTTCAATGAGGAAAACATTTCATTGTATTTGGAGTTTGGTTCACTTTTTGAGTTGACTGCACTCTGGATAAGAGCATCTGCTAAATTACTAAAATGTAAAATGAGAGAGAGAGACACTAGGGAGAGAGACTAGGGGGAGAGACCTGGGAGAGACAGGCAGAGACCAGGGAGAGAGACGACCAGAGAGAGAGGGAGACAGGCAGAGACCAGAGAGAGAGAGACCAGCCAGAGAGACCAGAGACCAGCCAGAGAGACCAGAGACCAGCCAGAGAGACCAGAGACCAGCCAGAGAGACCAGAGAGAGAGCGGGAGAGACCAGAGAGAGAACGGGAGAGACCAGAGAGAGAGAGAGACCAGAGAGAGGGAAAAGTTGGATTGGGAAAGTGTGTGTATTTTGGACTCAAGATTAAGGTGTGGCCAACATTTTGGGACTGTTGTTTTCACTCCATTTTCCTTGACCTCTGTGACTTGTGCCTGAGGTAGTTGATTGGGACTGGGCCTCCTTACAGAGTACAAAAATCGGAGAAGCGATATCCTTTGAGCTACACCACAAGCTAGACCACAAACAATCAATCTCAAGAGCTACCTTGGGCATGGAGCTTGTTGAGCCACTGTAATGTCTACTTCACTATGACTGTCTGTCCCTACCGTTCGTATAAAGATTCCAATGCCAGCCCATGTGCACACGCCCCTCAGAAGTGAATTACAAGCTGAAGCAAAGCATATAACCGCTGGCCCCAATCTTGTTTGGGTGGGTCTTTTATGGTTCTTTGTCAGTGGTTAACTAGGGTGGGGAGCAATTTTCTCACTCAAGTTTAGTTTAAAGTTGTATTGGTCGTATGTACAGGATACCCATGGTATACATCGACCAATGAAATGCTTACTTGCAGGTTCCTTCTCGACAATGCAACAATAAGAAATACGAAAATGTGAATACGAACATAAAATAAATGGCAGTAGAATAGATTAATACATTTCAGCATAAGCATAATACAGGAACAATTTATAGTCCAAATATTTACACGTGTTTTGGGAAATGGGGATGGGGGCAAGTGACTAAATTGAGCAGAGCAAGAGTCTGGTAGTAGGCTTGGGTGGTATACCGTATATATACCGTATACTAGGGTATTTGAAAATAGCCACGGGATGTTTTTTCAATACCGTCGAAACAAATTCTTTGAAGTTGTTCTATACATTTCAATATTTGCAGCTACTTTTTAAGCATCTGCAGTCACCTTGTGCAATACGTTACGAGATCAATCAGTTCAAGTTCTTCATTTCGCCTGTCACATTATGAAGATTACCGTAGTTGCCCTGAACAGGTGAGCCAGTCACATGCTTGTTTGTAAATAGCACAACGAGAGGAAATGGGAGCAGGTGAGTCCTATTGACAGGGGTTGCATTTTCTATTATTATATGTCATTTAGAAGACGCTTTCTTCCAAAGTGACTTTAATTTTAATTTTACCTTTATTTTACTCGGCAAGTCAGTTAAGAACAAATTCTTATTTTCAATGACGGCCTAGGAACAGTGGGTGAACTGCCTGTTCAGGGGCAGAACGACAGATTTGTACCTTGTCAGCTCAGGGATTCGAACTTGCAACCTTTTGGTTACTAGTCCAACGCTCTAACCACGAGGCTACCCTGCCATGCGTGCATACATTTTTACTTATGTCCCCGAGGAAAGTCTGTGTTTTTCTGCTTCAATAGAGTGATCAGGGACACGCAACGATAGTTTTCCTTCACAGATAATGCATCAGTGCAACACATTCGGCAGAAAATCGCTTCAATTTCATCGGATGACAACAGAAGTGCAAAGCTATTTTCTGCCTGCAGTCACACAAGTAAATGAGCTTACGATGGAAAAGCAAGGTCTTTTTGAAAGAACAAGGCATGGCTGTCATATTTCAAACGTTTTGCTTAAAGTTAATCTTGCATTTTACCAGAGAAAATTAGGTACACATCAGTCATAACACTGTCTGCAGATAGATAAGAATTCACAATCAGCCATTCTGAGTGGAGAAGCGCAACTGAACCACAAAAAAATGCATCCCTCTAGCAGAGATGACAATAAGAAGCATTTTAAATCTGCATTTACAAAAAAGGTAAGAATTAATAAGGTGGCGGGACATCTTATTGTGTTCGCTTTCTGCCGTGTCTCCTCCGAACAGAGCTGGCAAGCCTGTTGCCCTAGTGACTCCAGTCTCCACACAGACACAGTGGATACATGCTGCTCCAAAGCCAGTACTGGTCTTCCTTCATACAAGCAAGTGTGTGGCCTCCCGAGTGGCGCAGAGGTCTAAGGCACTGCATCGCAGTGCTACAGACCTACGTTCGATCCCGGTATGTATCACAACCGGCCATGATCGGGATTCCCATGCGCACAATTTGCCCAGCGTCGTCCGGGTTAAGGGAGGGTTTGGCCGGGGGTGCTTTACTTGGCTCATTGCGCTCTAGTGACTCCTTGTGGCAGGCCAGATGCCTGCAGGCTGATCTCGGTTGTCAGGTGAACGGTATTTCCTCCGACACATTGGTGTGGCTGGCTTCCGGGTGTTAAGAAGCGGGTCATGCTTCGGAGAACGCATGACTTGACCTGCACCTCCCGAGCCCGTCGGGGAGTTACAGCAATGAAACAAGATCAAACATTTGGGAGAAAAAGGGGTTAAAATATTTTAAAAACTGAAGGAAGTTTTGTTGTCTGAAGAGCAAGCCTTGAATTGTACATCTTGTCTCATACAATCATTGGTTCCTGTAGGTGCTGGGTAGAGATATGACAGAGAGACGGTCATGGCCCCCTCCTCAGACTTTTTGGCAGAACGCCCGGAATATGTTCTATAAGTTAAGATAGGAGACGGTGCCAGTCACATGCAGGAGCCAAACGTTAATTATGAATTCATTATGATCCATGAATAATGTAAATCATGCAAATATAACTTGTCTATGTAAGCAGTATATAAGAGAACTAACGGGACTGCCCCAGAAGAGCTCCCGACCGACGTGTACTATGGTGCATTAGGTTTGTTGGAACCTCTCCAGAACCTCTTAAGTTTGACTTTGAGTCCCTGGTGGTAATTTCCACAACACAAACATGCCTCAAAACTTTGTTCATTTGCACATTTTCATATTCGCTTGTAAAATATCCAAACTCACCAAAAATGGCATTCGGTAGCTCCTAACGATATACTGTATGTATAACTTTATGAGCTGCATAGCCTGTCTTTGCAATTAGTTTATGTTCTTTTGTACTCTTTAGCATATGTAGCAGCAGGCTCCACGGAAATTCGCAATTTTTTGTGCTAATTATGTTAGCATTCTGGTAATAGATGCACAATGGCCGTTTTATTGTTTTTCTGGCGCCCACTTGTGTACTTAGCCGATAATACCATAAATCCCGGAATGAGAGAAATGGTGTGACGACATGAAAATCTGGATACCGCCCAACCCTATCTGGTAACAGCAGTTGTGATGTGTGTGTAGCATGAATGTATATGTGTGTGTGTGTGTGTGTATGTCTGTGTGGGCGTGTGCATGAGTCAGTGCATGTGTGCTAAGGTGTGGAGAATCAGAGCACGTGGTCAGTCCAGTTCAATTGTACAGCAGTCTGATGGCTTGTAGATAGGAACTGAATGACAATTTTTAAAAATACAGATAAAGAGAAGAATGCAACCTCACAAATGTACATATATAACATAGCATGGTGGTCCTAAGAGACCTCTTTAAACCAAATAGCCTCTAGAGCCTATCCCCTAGACCAAGGGGGGACAATGTACCAGGCACTTCAATCCGGCCCACTGGACATTTTTTACCCCTTTTTCTCCCTAATTTTGTGGGATCCAATTGGTAGTTACAGTCTTGTCCCATCGCTGCAACTCCAATCCGGATTCGGGAGAGGTGAAGGTCGAGAGCCACGCGTCCTCCGAAACATGACCCAGCCAAGCCGCACTGCTTCTTGACACAATGCCTGCATAACCCGGCCGCACCAATGTGTCAGAGGAAACACGGTACCCCTGGCGAACGTGTCAGCATGCATGCGCGCGGCCCGCCACGCCACAGGAGTCACTAGGGCGTGATGGGACAAGGACATTTCGGCCTGTAAAACCCTCTCCTAACTCGGACAACGCTGGGCAAATTGTGCGCCGCCTCATGGGACTCCCAGTCCCGGCCAGCTGTGACACAGCCTTAGACCGCTGCGCCACTCGGGAGGCCCGCGCAAATTGATTTTAACAAACAATTGGTCCCCCAAAAAATGCATCCCTTTGTTGAATTCCCAACAGGTTTGCACACCACTGCCCTAGACACTTGTGTACAGCTGAAAGGATTGGAATGGCATATTTTTTAAAAACAGCGCAAGGTGGAATTGTTACCATATTACTTCATCATTCCAAACCTTCAAAAGATGCCTAGGGGTAAAAGGAATAGGACACAGCCAGTGTTATCGCCAAGGATCCAGTATAATAGACAACACAACACGTGCTGGCTGGCTGTTATCAGTGACTGTGACCTTGTTGGGGATTTCCAGTAATCAAGACAGGGATAATCTCTGGCTGTTCCAATTTTCTCTCTCCCCATGAATTTACCACCAAGCAGTGTTCTGCTGTCCCTGTTTAGACTGATTGAATGATTTACAGCTTATCTGGCCCAGTGCATGCTGGGTACGACCTCTCAGGGATTACGATTTTTTTCACACTTTTATGGAGCTGTTTCATAGAGAGAAATGGAAACTGGTGATTCTGGCATAAATTAAGTTTGTCTACTGGAAGTTAAGGGTCATTTGAGGACATTTTGGGTCATTTCAGCCAGTGCTATTTCAAAGGAAAGCATAGTTCTGGAAAAGTGTTTGAATCCATTGAAGAGATATTAACTTCAAAAACTCCCATTACTGGTCAATATTTATATGTACATATTCTTATTCATTACTTTGCACTTGTGTGTATAAGGTAGTTGTTGTGAAATGGTTAGGTTAGATTACTTGTTAGATATTACTGCATGGTCAGAACTAGAAGCACAAGCATTTCGCTACACTCGCATTAACATCTGCTAACCATGTGTATGTGACAAATAAAATTTGATTTGATTTCATAGATATAAAACACATACTTAGTCAAAGGCATCAACAGACAAATCTCCAAAATCTAGATATCTCTGAAGACTTTGATCAGCTGAACGACAACTACGAGTCAAAGTACATACTATATCTGATCCGATACAAAATGTTATCTTATGGCCAACTGGCCATTACACCTGAATGAAGCAATCCTAACATCGATCACGCCCAATCTCTTCACAGCCATCTATGGGCCTCCTTCTCCTTCAGCTCTTGTCAAACATCTGAGAACTGCATTGGGAGATTTTCCATTGCTTTGTAAACTGTTCCTTAGTGCTAAAGAGAAGCTCCTGGCTCCCACTCCAGCCTGTCTGCCTGGGGCCTTAAACACAACACTCCCAGCCCTTGGCCCACAGACAAATCAATTTTCACAAGCACATACTGTAGGAGTGGATCTGGACTCCCCCTCTGTACCATAGTGCAGCTTCTGCAGCACAGCTGGCGCAGAGCTGACTGGGTGAGATCACTACAGTACCTCCCCTTCCCTCCACTCTAATGACAGCACGTCTGCAGATTTATGATAGCAATCAGATGGGTTAGCAGCTAGTGTTAGCGGCTCTTCTGGCTCTATAGGGGAGAGGATGCAGCTGAGAGTCCTTTACTTTTCAATGGTTTGGGACAGATGTTAGAATGTGACAGGGAAAATACAGGACATGACACACCCAGTATAGAAAGGGTGAGACAGAGAAACAAACAAGGTAATCTTCCCACTATTTTGAAATGAACCATTATTTACGAAATTAACCATTATTATGAACCAATCATATGATTAGAGTTTCTCCTGACCACGTGACTAGGAAAACCTCTGGGTCATAGGTCGTACATTGTAGGCCCTTCATATGATGACAATTAGGAGAGGTGCCCATCTTGTCATCTTACACATTCAGTCATAAGAACGCTGAATGAAATGTAGAATAAAGCAGCGGGCATATTTCGTGTTGACGCGTGAGATATAGACTAGCATGTGTTCCCATGATCTCCACTTTCATTGGCTCGCGTCTGAATACTTAGGAAATGGGAGCCAGGTGTAAACAGCTTGGCTGGAGATCTGGTGGCTGACAGACAGTAGTGTTTCTTTGGGCCTCGGCCCTTTACTGTTTACTACTCTGACGGAGGAGATCATAGCTACTTCCCAGGCCGATCCTGAGCTTCGGGAGCTCAGCGAGAGAACAAAAGATTCATTTTAGTCAGATTAAGTTTCAAGAATTCAATAAAGAGACTTCAGAGAAGAGAAGGGAGGGGAGGCTGGCTGGCTGTTGGGCCTGGCTGCCGGTCCGATGCGGAACATGCTTGCACTTTAACATGTTGGCCAGTCCATTTATCTATGTAAATTCACAGCCAACCAGCCGATGGGAGGATGACGACAGGCCGCTGGAGAGAGAGAAAGACAAGTCCATCCAAATTAACTCAGACGTTACTCAGCAGGCTATTTCAGGAACGCGCTGAGATTTCTGTCAGGGGTAAAAATAGGGCAGGAAAAAGCACCAAAACAGACAGAGGGAGTGAGTGAGGGAGACAAAGAGAGAGGGAATGGAGAAGTTAGGGTAGAAATATGAGAGCATACTTAGCTACCGTATAGGGATAGAGGGAGCATAGGATAGATATAAAGAGAAAGAAAGGAAAAGTGAGAAAGAGAGAGTGTCCAGGTGGGCATTCAAAAGGTGTGAAGTGAGTCATGCTGGGGCTGTGATCTGATCTCAGACCTGGCTGTGAAAGCCAGATCCCCCACAGTGCCTTAGGGCATTGAGCCAACAGGTAGACAAGGGAACAAAAGATCTAGAGAATGACATCGCCCAGCCACTACACCCACACAGTTTGACACACACACACACACAAAAAGGTCCAAAGCAGCCATTTTCATCTAAATATCAAATGTAACCTGTTTCAAGAAACTAGGCTTATGTCACAAGTCACTATTTCACAGGAGAGGCATTTGATTTGTAATTTTTTTTACATTTATTTATCAAAATGCATTTTTTGGGCAGAAATGCCTCCTGGAACATATGAACTTCCATGACCCCTTAATAACAGACTTGTATGCCATCTGCAAATACGAATGGAATTGTTAAATTACGAGCCAAGTTGGTTTAGAACCTTCTCGCTAGCTGTGATTGGCTGAGATAATGGATGGGCTAGACATCTGTAACATGCCCACAACATGAGCTGCTCGGTATGTGTAGATAATCCTTGCTACAGCGGCTTTTATAAAATGTATAATGTTAGCCATGTAGAACTGCAAAAGTGTTGCTACTGCACTCAACAACATTGCTGCCCAGAATTTAGCAGGCGCAATCGACAAAGATCAATGGGAAACAGTTGTGACGGACTACTTTCTGCACACGGTCAGTGCGAACCGGAGTGATTTGATACAACAACGGGTCAAACAAGCTGCAGCTAGCTACAGACTAAACTGAAAAAAGCGTTTATCCATGTACTTTTATTAGATTTTTTTGAATGTATACACCTTTTTCTCCGAAATTATATATATTTCTTTTAAATTATTTTTCTCCCCAATTTCGTGGTATCCAATTGGTAATTATAATCTTGTCCCATTGCTGCAACTCCTGTATGGACTCGGGTGAGGCGAAGGTCAAGAGCCGTGTGTCCTCCGAAACACAACCCAGCCAAGCCGCACTGCTTCTTGACACAATGCCCGCTTAACCCGGAAGCCAGCCACACCAATGTGTCTGAAGAAACACTGTGCACCTGGCGATCTGGGAGTGGTCTGAGTGGGGAGGGGGGAACTAAAAACTAGCTGTTATTGGCAGAGAGTTTAGGAACTCTTTTTCTTATTGGTCTATTAACTAATTTACCACCTTGTGATGGCACCAGGTAGGCTAAAACGCTATCCCACTAAAACAGGCTGAAATTTCAGGCAGTCTTTTCAAACAGCTTATCACCATTTTCAACATTTCCCAGTATTATTCCAACCTCATAGTGTGGAGATACTTTTGTATATATAGTGTACAGTGGGGCAAAAAAGTATTTAGTCAGCCACTAATTGTGCAAGTTCTCCCACTTAAAAAGATGAGAGGCCTGTAATTTTCATCATAGGTACACTTCAACTATGACAGATGAAATGAGAAAAAAAATCCAGAAAATCACATTGTAGGATTTTTAATGAAATTATTTGCAAATTATGGTGGAAAATAAGTATTTGGTCAATAACAAAAGTTTATCTCAATACTTTGTTATATACCCTTTGTTGGCAATGACAGAGGTCAAACGTTTTCTGTAAGTCTTCACAAGGTTTTCACACACTATTGCTGGTATTTTGGCCCATTCCTCCATGCAGATCTCCTCTGGAGCAGTGATGTTTTGGGGCTGTTGCTGGGCAACACGGACTTTCAACTCCCTCCAAAGATTTTCTATGGGGTTGAGATCTGGAGACTGGCTAGGCCACTCCAGGACCTTGAAATGCTTCTTACGAAGCCACTCCTTCGTTGCCCGGGCGGTGTGTTTGGGATCATTGTCATGCTGAAAGACCCAGCCTCGTTGCATCTTCAATGCCCTTGCTGATGGAAGGAGGTTTTCACTCAAAATCTCATGATACAGGGCCCCATTCATTCTTTCCTTTACACAGATCAGTCGTCCTGGTCCCTTTGCAGAAAAACAGCCCCAAAGCATGATGTTTCCACCCCCATGCTTCACAGTAGGTATGGTGTTCTTTGGATGCAACTCAGCATTCTTTGTCCTCCAAACACGACGAGTTGAGTTTGTACCAAACAATTATATTTTGGTTTAATCTGACCATATGACATTCTCCCAATCTTCTTCTGGATCATCCAAATGCTCTCTAGCAAACTTCAGACGGGCCTGGACATGTACTGGCTTAAGTAGGGGGACACGTCTGGCACTGCAGGATTTGAGTCCCTGGTGGCGTAGTGTGTTACTAATGGTAGGCTTTGTTAGTTTGGTCCCAGGTCTCTGCAGGTCATTCACTAGGTCCCCCCATGTGGTTCTGGGATTTTTGCTCACCGTTCTTGTGATCATTTTGACCCCACGGGGTGAGATCTTGCGTGGAGCCCCAGATCGAGGGAGATTATCAGTGGTATTGTATGTCTTCCATTTCCTAATAATTGCTCCCACAGTTGATTTCTTCAAACCAAACTGCTTACCTATTGCAGATTCAGTCTTTCCTGCCTGGTGCAGGTCTGCAATTTTGTTTCTGGTGTCCTTTGACAGCTCTTTGGTCTTGGCCATAGTGGTGTTTGTAGTGTGACTGTTTGAGGTTGTGGACAGGTGTCTTTTATACTGATAACAAGTTCAAACGGGTGCCATTAATACAGGTAACGAGTGGAGGACAGAGGAGCCTCTTAAAGAAGAAGTTACAGGTCTGTGAGAGAAATCTTGCTTGTTTGTAGGTGACCAAATACTTATTTTCCACCATAATTTGCAAATAAATTCATTAAAAATCCTACAATGTGATTTTCTGGATTTCTTTTTCTCATTTTGTCTGTCATAGTTGAAGTCTACCTATGATGAAAATTACAGGCCTCTCTCATCTTTTTAAGTGGGAGAACTTGCACAATTGGTGGCTGACTAAATACGTTTTTGCCCCACTGTATGTGGACACCCCTTCAAATTAGTGGATTTGGCTATTTCAGCCACACCAGTTGCTGACAGGTGTATACAATTGAGCACACAAACATTGGCAACATGACACCTTCACAGGATTCCACCTTTCCAACAAGTCAGTTCGTAACATTTCTGCCCTGCTAGAGCTGCCCAGGTCAATTGTCTGCGCTGTTATTGTGAAGTGGAAACATCTAGGAGCAACAACAGCTCAGCCTCAAAGTGGTAGGTAACACAAGCTCACAGAACGGGGCGAGGGCTGAAGCACATACAAATCATCTGTCCTTGTTTGCGACACTCACTACGCGCGTAGCACGCGCTCCAGCAGGTATATCTCACTGGTCACCCCCAAAGCCAATTCCTCCTTTGGTCATCTTTCCTTCCAGTTCTCTGCTGCCCATGACTGGAACGAATTGCAAAAATCTCTGAAGCTGGAGACTCACATCTCCCTCACTAGCTATAAGCACCAGCTGTCAGAGCAGATCACTTTCCAGATCACTACACCTGTACTTAGCCTATCTGTAAACAGCCCATCTATCTACCTACCTCATCCCCATACTGGTATTTATTTATTTATTTGGCTCCTTTGCACCCCAGTATCTCTACCTGCACGATCTATCTCATCTTCTGCCGATCTACCATTCCAGTGTTTAATTGCTATATTGTAATTACTTCGCCACCATGGCCTATTTATTTCCTTAACTTACCTCATTTGCACTCACTGTATATAGACTTTTTGTTGTTTTCTTTTGTTCTACTGTATTATTGACTGTTTTGTTCTCAACTAGCCTACCTGGTTAAATAAAGGTGAAATAAAATAAATTAAATAAAACTACCGAGTTCCAAACTGCGTCTGGAAGCAACATCAGCACAATTTATATTTAACTAGGCAAGTCAATTAAGAACAAGCTCTTATTTACGATGATGGCCTAGAACAGTTGGTTAACTGCCTTGTTCAGAGGCAGAACAACAGATTTTTACCTTGTCAGCACGGGGATTCGATCTAGCAACCTTTCGGTGACCGGCCCAATGCTCTAACCACTAGGCTACCTGCCGCTCTGCTCAAACAATAACTGTTTGTCGGGAGCTTCATGAAATGGGATTCAATGGCCGACCAGCTGCACACAAGCACAATGCCAAGCGTTGGCTAGAGTGGTGTAAAGCTCACTGCCATTGGACACTGGAGCAGTGGAAACACCTTCTCTGGAGTGATGAATCATGCTTCACAATCTGGCAGTCCGACGGACGAATCTGGGTTTGGCGGATGCCAGGAGAACGCTACCTGCCCCAATACAACCAACTGTAATGTTTGGTGGATGATAAATAATGGTCTGGGGTTATTTTTCATGTTTCGGGATAGGCCCCTTAGTTCCAGTGAAGGGAAATCTTAACGCTACAGCATACAATAACATTCTAGGTGATTCTGTGCTTCCAACTTTGTGGCAACAGTTTGGGGAAGGCCCTCCTGTTTCAGCATGACGATGCCCCTGTGCACAAATAGAGGTCCAAACAGAAATGGTTTGTTAAAATCGGTGTGGAAGAACTTGACTGTCCTGCACAGAGCCCTGACCTCAACCCCATCGAACACCTTTGGGGTGAATTGCAAGCCTAATTGCCCAAAATGTGTGCATGACCTCACTAATGCTTTTGTGGCTGAATGGAAGCAAGTCCCTGCAGCAATGTTCCAACTAGAGGTTGACCAATTAATCGGAATGGCCGATTAATTAGGGCCGATTTCAAGTTTTCATAACAATCGTTAATCTGTATTTTTGGGTGCCGATTTGCAGATTTTTTAAATTTATTTTATTATTATTATTTTTATACCTTTATTTATCTAGGCAAGTCAGTTAAGAACACATTCTTATTATCAATTACGGCCTAGGAACGGTAGGTTAACTGCCTTGTTCAGGGGTAGAATGACAGATTTTCACCTTGTCTGCTCGGGGGATCCAATCTTGCAAACTTACAGTTAACTAGTCCAACGCAATAACGACCTGCCTCTCTCTCGTTGCACTCCACAAAGAGACTGACTGCCTGTTACGCGAATGTAGTAAGGTAAGGTAAGTTGCTAGCTGGCATTAAACTTATCTTATAAAAAACAATCAATCATAATCACTAGTTAACTACACATGGTTGATGATATTAATAGATATTATCTAGCGTGTCCTGCGTTGCATATAATCTGACTGAGCATACAAGCATACAAGTATCTAAGTATCTGACTGAGCGGTGGTAGGCAGAAGCAGGCGCGTAAACATTCATTCAAACAGCACTTTCGTGCATTTTGCCAGCAGCTCTTTGTTGTGTGTCAAGCATTGCGCTGTTTATGACTTCAAGCCTATCAACTCCCGAGATGAGGCTGGTGTAACCAAAGTGAAATGGCTAGCTAGTTAGCGCAAGCTAATAGCGTTTCAAACGTCACTGGCTCTGATCCTTCTAGTAGTTGTTCCCCTTGCTCTGCATGGGTAACGCTGCTTCGATGGTGGCTGTTGTCGATGTGTTGCTGGTTCGAGCCCAGGGAGGAGCGAGGAGAGGGACGGAAGCTATACTGTTACACTGGCAATACTAAAGTTCCTATAAGAACATCCAATAGTCAAAGGTATATGAAATACAAATGGTATAGAGGGAAATAGTCCTATAATTCCTATAATAACTACAACCTAGAACTTCTTACCTGGGAATAATGAAGACTCATGTTAAAAGGAACCACCAGCTTTCATATGTTCTCATGTTCTGAGCAAGGAACTGAAACGTTAGCTTTCTTACATGGCACATATTGCACTTTTACTTTCTTCTCCAACACTTTGTTTTTGCATTATTTAAACTAAATTGAACATGTTTCATTATTTACTTGAGGCTAAATTGATTTTATTGATCTATTATATTAAGTTAAAATAAGTGTTCATTCAGTATTGTTGTAATTGTCATTATTACAAATACAATTTTAAAAATCGTCCAATTAATCGGTATCAGCTTTTTTGGTCCTCCAATAATCGGTATCGGCATTGAAAAATCATAATCGGTCGACCTCTAGTTCCAACATCTAGTGGAAAGCCTTCCAAGAACTGTAGAGGCTGTTATAGCAGCAAAGGGGGGACCAACTCCATATTAATGCTCATGATTTTGGTATGAAATGTTCAACGAGCACGTGTCCACATACTTTTAGTCAGTGTGTGTGTGTGTGTGTGTGTGTATATATATAAAACTCACGGAAAAATCAAGTTTTTGACTGCACTGGGCCTTTAAGGGATTCTTGGATGATATGACAAGGGATTCATGACAAACACCTTCCTCATTCATTACAGAAACGGATCATTAATCACATGAATGCAACATGCGTCATGTCTGTAAGTAAATTGGTTTCTGGGAAATTACAGCAGTTAATGTAGTGGAGGATGTGCTTCACCTCGTTAAAGCCAGACAGCCTTAATTGGGAAACCTAATCTCATTGAATCTATCAAGATTGAATCAAGGTCTTCCCAGAGCTAGGATAGATTGCCCTGTGCAGTGAGCATATGCCAGACAGAACTGTTTACTGAATGAGTAGCACACATTCCATACATAAGATGGGTAACTTACTGTATGACCCTACCGTACATATTTTGATTTGTTAAACAGTTTTTTTGTTATTTGTTTTTTTTTTTTTACCTTTATTTAACTAGTCAAGTCAGTTAAGAACAAATTCTTATTTTTAATGACGGCCTAGGAATAGTGGGTTAACTGCCTTGATCAGAGGCAGAATGACAGATTATTTTTACTTTGTCAGCTCGGGGATTCGATCTTGCAAACTTTCAGTTACTAGTCCAATGCTCTAACCACTAAACTACCTGCCGCCCCATGATTACCAATAACACATGATTACATATGTGTTATTTCATAGTTTTGATGTCTTCACTATTATTCTACAATGTAGAAAATAGTGAAAAGAAAAACCCTTGAAGGTTGACTGGTATTGTATATAAACGCAACATGTAAAGTGTTGGTCCCACGTTTCATGAGCTGAAATAAAAGATCCCAGAAATCATCCACACCATTTGTCCTTTGCCAAGATAATCCATCCACCTGACAGGTGTGGCATATCAAGAAGCTGATTAAACAGCATGACCATTACAGGTGCACCTTGTGCTGGGGACAATAAAAGGCCACTCTAGAATGTGCAGTTTTGTCACACAACACAATGTCACAGATGTCTCAAGTTGAGGTAGCATGCAATTGGCATGCTGACCACAGGAATGTCCACCAGAGCTGTTGCCAGAGAATTGAATGAATTAAACTGCCTCCGTCGTTTTAGAGAATTTGTCAGGCATAAACTACGGACAACGAACACAATTGCATTTTATCGATGGCAATTGGAATGCAGAGATACTGTGATGAGATCCTGAGGCCCATTATCGTGCCATTTATCTGACAGCATCACGTTTCAGCATGATAATGCACGGCCCCATGTCGCAAGGATCTGCACACAATGCCTGGAAGCTGAAAATGGCCCAGTTCTTCCATGGCCTGCATACTCACCAGACATGTCACCCGTTGAGCATGTTCAGGATGCTCTGGTTCGATGTGAACAACAGCCAGTTCCCGCCAATGTCCAGAAACTTCGCAGTCATTGAAGAGGAGTGGGACAACATTCCATAGGCCACAATCAACAGCCTGATCAACTCTATTGGAAGGAGATGTCGCGCTGCATGAGGCAAATGGTGGTCACACCAGATACGGACTGGTTTTCTGATCCACACCCCTACTTTTTTTTAAGGTATCTGTGACCAACAACTGCATATCTGAATTCCAAATAATGCGAAATCCATAGATTAGGGACTTATTTCAATTGACTGATTTCCTTATATGTACTGTAACTCAGTAAAATCTTTGAAATTGTTGCAGGTTGAGTTTATATTTTTGTTCAGTGTATAATAGACCGATAGTGTACAACAGGAAGAGGTAGTAGAACTTTCGACCTCTCTCGTCTGCTTCTGCTCACTGTACCTGAACTGTGGAGAGACTTTGATCCCCGTGTTTGCTCTGCAGGGAGGGAGTCGGGTTGCTATGTTCGGTGTGTCGCACCTATTCGATGATTAAATCTGCTGTTACAGCAACAAATTAACGTTAACAAGCCTGAAATGGGAGAAGCTGCCAGGCCCTATTTGTTCAGCACTTTCATAGTGGTTAAAGAAGAAGTTTTTTTTTTTACAACCAAATCTAAATGTTTATGTAAATAGCATGTTATAGAAGGGTCCAGACACTTGCGAGTTTACTTGTTTTGAGAAACTTACCCCAACCAGCAATTCACTTCCTCATCCTTGTTGTGCAGTGCAGGGGCTCTGAAAGATCTTGAACAAATGCTCCAAAAACCCCCAAATTCATCTTTTTAGAAATGGAAACACTCTCAGTATAGTGAGGTGTATTCTATTTTGTGTGACACGAGCAGTTTCCCCTATCCAGCTGTTCCATTCTCCATGAGAATGAACAGTCACTCTAGTCGCAACAAAATGGTATAACGTTGCAGATAAAATTCAGAATGACGATTACATGTGTACAACATCTAAAGACCTGCATCACTATACAGAGCTTTTTCGTTTCTAAAAGGGCTTATTTTAGTATTTTTGGAGCATGTGTTCATGTTTTTCAGAGCCCCCGTACTGCACAACGAGGATGAGGAAGTGAATCGCAGGTTTGGATAAGTTTCTGTAAAATTCCTAAAAAAAAAGTATCTGGAACCATCTATAAAATAGAGATTCGGGTGTAAAAAAAAGAAAAGCACAATCCTCCTTTAAAGCCATAGGATACACTGCAGATACTGGGTTACAGTGGGGCTCAATGGTAGACCAGACACACAAACTCAATTTCGCAGAGTATGCCTTTCCTAGCCAGAGTGGACTCCAACAACTCTCCCTGAGGAATTGGGAGGTGCTTTCATGCAGATACAGTCCCACTCTGAGCAGGAAGTGGAGCGCCAGTTCTGTGTACGGTACATGAAAATCATGAGCCTATTCCTCATGTTGTCATCCGAGTGTTATTATTTTTATCTTGTCATCATAACTTCAGTAGGACTTGCAATCTCGACATTGTGCCTTGTCAGATAGTTTCAGTCAATATTCAGGCTTAGAGAGGACATGCAGAAACAATGAAATGAGAGGCTAAAGAAAAGGGAAATGCCAATAGGAAAAGGCAGCTTTCCTTTGCCTTCCTCCAGATGCCATATTTTTGTCTCCTTCCTTTCCCAATCCCCCAAACCCCTCTTAGGAGTTCAAAGATCAAACCAATTGAAATGACGATAGACAACAGAAAAATAGTAGCTTTGTATACTACACAAAAAGAGTAATACTGTAGTCCCTAAGTCATGATGTCCCCTACAAGGGATACCATCATCTTCATGTTTTGATTAGGTGTAAAGCATTATTTCTTGGCTGGCAAAAGAAACCTGCATCCTAATCTAACCAACCCAACACAACTAGAGTAGTATTGATGGGCAGGGTCACTATAAGGCGAGTTGTAACTATTTTTCTCGTTAATTTAAAAATAAAACTTTTTTTTTTTTAAGTACACGTTTTCAAAGAAATGTCTCAATCTGGTATTTATTAGGATCCCCATTAGCCACTGCAAAAGCATCAGCTACTTAGGGTCCACATAAAACAGTACAGAACATTTTTAGTCAAGGCCTGAAATACACAGTGTATTTGGAAATTATTCAGACCCCTTCACTTTCCCCACATTTTGTTTCAGCCTCATTCTAAAATGTATTAAATTGTTTCCCTCACCCCCTCAATCTACACACAATACCCCATAGTGACAAAGCAAAAACGGGTTTAAACATTTTTGCAAATGTATTAAAAATGTAACTGAAATATCACTTTACTCAGTACTTTGTTGAAGCACCTTTGGCAGCGATTACAGCATCGAGTCTTGAGTATGAGGCTACAAGCTTGGCACAGCTGTATTTGGGGAGTTTCTCCCATTCTCTGCAGATCCTCTCAAGTTCTACCAGGTTGGATGGGGAGCGTCGCTGCACAGCTAGTTTCAGGTCTCTCCAGAGATGTTCGATCGGGTTTGATTCAGGGCTCTGGCTGGGCTACTCAAAGACATTCAGAGACTTCTCCAAAAGCCCCTCCTGCGTTGTCTTGGCTGTGTGCTTAGGGTTATTGTCCTGTTGGAAGGTGAACCATCGCACTCAGTCTGAGGTCCTGAGCGCTCTGTAGCCGATTTTCAGAGAGGTCCTTGATGTACTTTGCTCTGTTCATCTTTCCCCTCAATCCTGAAATGTCTCCCAGTCCCTGAAAATCATCCCCACGGGATGATGCTTCCACTACGCTTGACTGTAGGGATGGGGCCAGGTTTCTTCCAGACGTGAGGCTTGGCATTCAGGCCAAAGAGTTTGATCTTGGTTTCATCAGACTAGAGAAGCTTGTTTCTCATGGTCTGAGAGTCTTTAGGTGCCTTTTGGCAAACTCCAAGTGGACTGTCATGTGCCTTTTACTGAGTGGTTCAGTCTGTCCCATCTACCATAAAGGCCTGACTGGTGGAGTGCTGTAGAGTTGGTTGTCCTTCTGGAAGGTTCTCTCATTGCCACAGAAGAACTCTGGAGCTATGTCAGAGTGACCATTAGGTTCTTGGTCACCTCCCTGACCAAGGCCCTTCTCGCCCGATTACTCAGTTTGGCTGGGTGGCCAGCTCTAGGAAACTTCTTCCTTTTAAGAATGATGGAGGCCACTGTCTTCTTGGGGTCCTTCAATGCTGCAGGAATGTTGCTGTACCCCTCCCCAGATCTGTGCCTTTACACAATCCTGTCTCAGCGTTCTAAGGACAATTCCTTATACCTCATGGCTTGGTTTTTGCTCTGATACACACTGACAATGGTGGGACCTTATATAGACAGGTGTGTGCCTTTCCAAATCATGTCCAATCAATTGAATTAACCACAGGTGGACTCAAGGATGATCAATGGAAACTGGATACACCTGAGCTCAATTTCGAGTCTCATAGCAAAGGATCTGAATACTTATCTAAATAAGGTATTTATTAAATTTTTTATATATACACATTTGAAAATGTTCATTATGGGTTCTTGTGTGTAGATTGATGAAGGATGTTTAATTTTAATTTTATTTTAGAATAAGGCTGCAAAGTAACAAAATGTGAAAAAAGTCAAGGGGTGTGAATATTTTTCGAATGCACTGTACATTTAAAACGTCACACATAGCCTACATATCAGTACATACACACAATATATTGGTCTAATACATAATACAGTGGAAATTACAATACAAGATATATAAAATGGCTGTGTCTCTTCACAGTCCCCTTTATGCAGTAAGGCGTTCTTTTATCTGTTTTTTTAAACTGTTTTTATTGCTAGCTTGAGTTACTTGGGGTGGCAGAGAGTTCTGTGTAATCATGGCTCTATTTAATACAGTGCGTTTCACAACCTCTGTTCTGGACCTGGGGACTGTGAAGAGGCCTCTGGTTGCATGTCTTGTGTTGTACCAATGTGTGTCCGAACTGTGTGCCAACTGCACAAAGACCAATAGCGATGCAGTCAATCTCTCCTCAACTTTGAGCCAGGAGAGACTGACATAGAAACATAGAAAGGCAAGATCTAGAAAGAGGATGGAGGTTTGGGTATCAGTGAGAGAAGAGAACATTTTTAGCTACTGACAAGTAGAGTGGTTGTCAGCTATTTCATCTGCAGTATGTGGGATGCCCGTTTTGGAAGAATAAAAAATATATACTATTGTTTTGTTAATGGTAGCGGTTTGCCAAAAAAGTTCCCTGCAGGCCCAGCAACAGACAAAACAACACTGCCAAAGTGCCATATAAAGACAAACAGTGAACATCGATAACATTGTGCTCCAAAGAAGAGTATTTGGTGTACACCCCCAGAGGTGTATATATCAGGAGGTTCCAGAATCAGACATGAGGAAAGAAACTTTGAGACTACCACCTTTCCTTTACAGTTTCCACCATTGTTAGGTTGGATCACAATGGTTTATTTGCTCAGTTCCAATGTGCTGTAGAGGCTTCATGGCCCCTTATCTGCTGACTAGTCCATTGAAGCAAATTCCCAAGACCTTTACTGGAGTTTCACTGTTTTCATATGGAACGTTTCCAAAGAGATTGGGCATCTGTTGGGGTTATATTTAGGAAGTTCCTTGGCACTGTGCTCCCTGAGGCCAGACTGTTCAACTTTAAGTCAAACAAAGTAAATGTCAACTGGACCAGCACTCTGGCCAAAAGAAGACGGAAACTAAGCAGGCTACTCCACATCATTTATCATATAGTCAGTAGGGGATAGTTTCTGATGAGCAACTCAACATGGCTATCATGGGCTGACTGCAAAATACACCCCCGAGAGCCATGATGGCATTGCAAGTGGATATTTGGGAAATTTCGCACCTTAAAATAGCTATTGAAGGAGGCAAATAGATGCCTTGTGTACTCTTGTCGGTGTATCCCTTCTCCAAGTGTTTCTCTACGCCTCCTTCACCCTGCTGCACACACACACACAGGATGAGAAGGGACAGGAGGAGAAAATGCTCCTGGTCGGTCACACCCTCTGCAAATAACAACTTGCATACATCCTCTCCACTCTGGCTTGTCCAGCTGGAGGGAAAACAAACAGTAGGTCCAGGGAGAGCTAGGAAAATGATGCATGCAGATCCTGCTGCCTGGCTATCAAATGCAAACAGCTACGTTATAAACTGGATGCTTATCGGGATAGAAACACCAATAAAATCTAATAATTGTGAGGACAGCTTTAGACGTGTGTCTTTGAAAATACTCTTGTACTGAACTACATGGTCTGTCTGTGGTCTGTCAAATAGTTCCCAAATCCACTATTCAACCCTGACCCTACAAGGTCCAGAGCCTGCTGGTTTTCTACCTGATAATTGCACACACCTGGTGTCCCAGGTCTGAATCAGTCTCTGATTCGAGGGGAACAATGAAAAAACACAGTGGAACTGGCTTCTAGGTCCCGAGTTGAGTTGGGGGGCACTTTTTCCACTCAGTTACAACCAGGGCTCGCCAACCCTGCTCTTGGAGAGCTACCATCCTGTAGATTTTCGCTCCAACCCTAATCTAGCACCCCTGATTCTAATAATTGATGAATCAGGTTAGTTACAACTGGGGTTGGAATAAAAACCTACAGGTGGGTAGGACTCCAAGAACAGGTTTGGAGGCCCCTGGGTAAAACAAATATGACTTGGCACCAATGTTACGTATGATAAAGATAATTTCAGACATATAAGATGTAGGCCTATGTCTGTTTACACATGCATTCAATAACAGAGCTGCATGTTTCCCATTTCCATGCATGGATTACAAACTGCGGTTTGTATAATACTATAGTTCAGATAGCAAGAGAACATTGAGTGGGTTGAGGCCCATTAATGACGACAAGTTATATGGATGTTTATTTGTGCAGAAACAAACATTGGAGAGGCTGCCTAGAAAGTAAGGTATTTTGGTATGCTATATAATTGATCTTCAGGAAACTAGATCCTCAAGTCTGGTTCTCTGCCATTGTCATGTCTAACACAGGAGGCTGCTGAGGGGAGGACGGCTCATAATAATGGCCGGAACGGAGCTAATGGAATGGTAAACAACTGGAAACCATGTGTTTGATGTATTTGATACCATTCAACTCATTCTGCTCCAGCCATTACCAGGAGCCCATCCTCCCCGGTTAAGGTGCCACCAACCTCCTGTGGGCTATAATGTTCCAAATATTTAGAGGTCATTTCCATAAAAGTCTCAAACGTGGTTACGTTAAGCGAGTAAGCTAAAGTTCAGCTCGTCGCCATTACCTGCAGTAATTCGAACAGGTCAAGGTGTTGACATCGTTCATTGACGTCAGCAATAAGGAAGTGTGACTTGCACTTTGATGTAGGCTCGAGGTGCTTAGGAAAACAGACTTCAATATTGTTCCAACTAATTTCATTGCATTATCAGAACAGAAAATTATTTGAGAATTCTACTAGAATCATCTCTGGCCATATTCAAGTCAAACAGGAGTAAGCTATTACAATGAGCATTACATAAGAAAGGGACTCCCATCCACAAGTTCCCACCCTGACATTCAATAGTGTCAGAAACCACATGCAAAGTTGCATGCAGCTGCAGCAGAGGACAGGTACACAGGGCCAGGGCAGTGAGTGACTGAATCTTTCCCACATTCACTTTCCCAAACATACCATGCTTGGTTGGCATCATCCCACAAACCACTCATGATGCAAAAATAGCCTTGGACAATCTGTATGTTAGGATGACACTTTTCATCGGGAGCACCGTGAATCCTTGGGTGGAGCCCCATTCACACACAGCATGGCTCATATAATTACCAGTCGGACAAAGACAACATCTCTGAGGAATGCTGTGTGTCTGGACAGAATTACGGTCCAAGAGGAAGCTATGTCCATTGTTCTATGTCTGACTTGCATACATGATTCAAAAAGATCATGTATGCAGACAAAACACGAGGAATAGTGTTCACATGATAGGTCAATTCCTGTAGTAAAGGCCAAGTAATAGAACTGCTCTTCCTTGTTTCATCCGTCAAATGACAATGAATAACTGGCACATCTATAGCTCGGTTTACATCCAATTTGCGACAGATTTTCATACGAATATTTAAAAAATCTGCATAAAACAATATGCTTCACGGAATCGTGGCTGAATGACGACATGGATATTCAGCTTGCGGGATTCATGCTGCCCCGGCAGGATGGAACAGCACACTCCGGTAAGACGAGGGGGGGGGGGTGGTCTGTGCATATTTGTAAACAACGACTGGTGCACAAAATCTAAGGAAGTCTCTAGATTTTGCTCGCCTGAAGTTGAGTATATTGTGATAAACTGCAGGCCACACTACTTGCCTAGAGAGTTCTCAGCTATACTTTTCATGGCTGTTTATTTACCACCACAGACAGATGCTGGCACTAAGACAGCACTCAGTCAGCTGTATAAGGAAATAAGCAAACAGGAAACGACTCACCCAGAGGCGGTGCTCCTAGTGGCCGGAGACTTTAATGCAGGGAAACTTAAATCAGTTCTACCAAATCTCTATCAACATGTTAAATGTGCAACCAGAGAAAAAAATTCTAGATCACCTGTACTCCACACACAGAAACTCGTACAAAGCTCTCCCTCAATTTGGTAAATCCGGCCACAACTCTATCCTCCTGATTCCTGCTTAGAAGCAAAAATGTAATCAGGAAGCACCAGTGACTCGGTCTATAAAAAAAATGGTCAGATAAAGCAGTTGCTAAACTACAGGACTGCTTTGCCATCACAGACTGGAACATGTTCCGGGATTCTTCCGATGACATTGAGGAATACACCACATCAGTCACTGGCTTTATCAATAAGTGCATTGAGGACGTCGTCCCCACAGTGATTGTACTACATACCCCAACCAGAAGCCATGGTTTGAGGCATTCACGTGACAAATAAACTTTGATTTGAGCATTTTCCCCACCAGCGATGTTTCCATCACTGACTTATTTTCGGATAAAAGTATGTGGGTGATGACCTAGTGCGCATAAAAATTTCGTTAAATTCCCATGTACCGAATTAAAAATACAAGTTCAATTGGTTTCCATCGCATTTTCAACTCTACTGATGGTTTTGTCGCAAAAACTGTTGCATTATATAGCAAATGTGCCCACTCTGGTCTTGGTACATGCGCACCAGCCAAAGGCTCGCAGATGCAGTGCGAGTAGGGTACCATTATTATGGATAAGAGCAATATTATTTCACTTTATCAAACGGCAAAAACAATGTCATGTTTTCATCAGCCTGCTCGTGGCTTTTTATTTTCTTCGTCAGGTTATAATTCATCCGCATGAAATGGTTGGATGGAAACTAGTGATAAACAAATGTTGCTCTGCAAGATGTGCACTCCATAATTGAATGGCAATTCCATTTATATTACTCTGAAAAGTCATTAAATAGTAGCCTCGGCTATGGCATCGGCAGTCTGGCACAGCCAACTAAAAATAAACAAATCTGACAATTATATTGTACGGTGTGGTGTAGGAATGTAGCACTGCAACTCTGACCTGTCAAAATGAACAGCAAGCACTCTTGCACCTGTGGTGCTTGAAAACAACTCATACATTAGTCAGTCCTATACACATAGTGGCCTAATTGAACGAACAAAAAAGTATAACTATTTAGGCTTAGTACTATAAAAAGCGTCCATCAGACAGGGAAAGATGGCTTTCCTGAACCAGCAGGCTACGTCTTGCCTCATTGAGGTGAATGACCGTGGTGGACGCCACTGCCTACCTGAGCTTTAGGTTAGCCATGAATTCCTCCAAAGAAACATTGTCCAGAAGAACAAAGTCAGCCTTTCCAAACTCCAGACTCTCGTGTTCTGCCATGTTGTATTTGTTTTTTTAAATCGGTTCAGAAGAAAATACTTTTTTGAAAAAGACAACTTCACTGTTTTGAGGTGGTCCTCCGCGACACCAGGTAAACAATGGCGAGCTGGTCAGTGCACCTATTCAAGCTCTAAATGGTCGAGGAGCATTGTCTTCATTAAAGTAACGTTAGTCAACAGTACAAGTGATACGATGTTATTTTTTACTCATTTTGAATGAGCTGCAAAAAAATAAGGAAACGATACAAAACAGCCAAACTTATAGCAAAACGTATCTAAGTATTTGTTCTCAATACAACGGACGGTTTCAAATAGGAATGGTTAGTTCAGAATATGCTTTCATATCCAGACACTTGTTGCTTTCGCCGAAAAGGTATTGTCCGGAGTCCCGTTACACTAAACGCCTATCAATAGAGCCCTTTCCTTGAATTTCTCGTCTCGACTCTATACAGACGAATACAATCCTACCCGCCTCGCAACGCTCCACCCCCTGGTCAGAAGTGTTGGTCTAAACTTGTCATGTGTACATTTTGAAAAAAGTACAATTCCCATGACAACTGAAGAGTTTTATACATTTCTCGGGTGACTAGTCATTTTGACAAGTTCTTCGAATCCAATTCAGTATGCCTAGTCAGGGCCTCAAATGATTCCCAATAGTTATGCCATATAAGGAAACATTCATAGCCTACAACATCTCTTATGTGCAGACTAATCTACATAGCAGGCCTAAAAGAAACACCTGAAACTTGATCCGCCAACATTCTGGTCTTGACTGGAATAAAAAAAATACTGTTGGGGAAGGTTCTCTGCACTGTTCAAACAATCCAGTAAATGTGAAGGAGTTTTAAGATAGAGCGTGGGGTATGCTTGTTTGCATGTGACTATTCCTCTTTTGTTTGTTGATATTCGTAAATTAAAAAATAGAGCGTGGCCTTGTTAACTTCAAAAGGTGGAAGTTGCATCACAGGTGCTCTCTACCGTTTCCCCTGAAAATCGGAGCTTCCGGTTGTCAACAACTCAGCCTAGCTACATGCAGGCCTGCCATTTGTGAATTTGGGTAGTTTTTGTATGTCAAAAAAAATAGCATGTAAAAAATAAAACACTTTTTATTTTCAAGACAGCCTGTAATTTTTAGGCTCAACTCAACTCCCTGTTACAGAATTTGTACCATTGACTGAACATATGACAAAAACACACTCAGCACTTTTAATTTATTGGAATTAGGCCTACTGAACACTGGCAAAATAAACTCAATATATAGGTTTATGACTGACAGTCTATATCACTTCACTGATGCTGCTGTAATTTGTCAACTAATTACAATTGTATGCCCTAGTATGCCATCTTGTGTTTGAGAGAGGTAGGCTATTATTTTACAATCTCTTATTACTGTACTGTAATTGTATTAAAATACAAAAGGCCTATCTTAGTGATATAGAGTATCAACTAACACAGCATTTTACTCTGAAAACATCATGGGCGGGAAATATTTTTCTTACTGGTGCCTTTTGCGAATGTCAGCAAAATATGGAAATTAAATGTCAAACAATCTGAGAATTACATTAAAACTGCCTAATTTCAACTCTTGAGAATCTAAATTGTTTTCATTTTGAATTAAAGCAAACTTTCACTTACTACAAAAGCAACATACAGTATTTATTTTAAGCCAAATGATTAATGTCCATGCATCTGACTGTAAGTTGCTCTGGACAAGAGTGTAGACTGTGCTAAATGACCAAAATAAAAAATAATATATTAGAAGAAGTGTTTTCAACTGCAACGCTGTTTTGACAGAAACACCATTAAATCTATAAATAAGAATCATATACTAAATGAAAACAGACACATATTGGCTTTAGTCTACCTCTTCGACTGAACAAGCAGTGACCCACCAAATGTGATGGTATTGGATGAAGCAGTGGCCCAAGAGCTACCACAGTCTTGGCTCACATACACCAGGGACCCTCTGCGCAGAAAGGTCATATAAGTGGACAGATTACCCACAGTGGAGGGACTACTGATTTTGGTGTGAGAGACAGCCACCCAGTAACCATTGATCACCAACCATAGGTCCGTCTTGACACCATGTTTCCCACTCTGTGTGGAGAAGAAGAACTGGTAGACTCCTTTGACAGGAGCCCGGAACACCCCGGTCCTCCGGTTGAAGGCTCGCCCAACGTTCACAAGGACAGTCCTGTACTTGATGCGGTTCACCTTGCCTGAGATGGGCCCGGGATAGGAGGCAAAGAAGTGGACTTTTCTCTTCAGGGCTGGAGGAGAGAAATGACCAGAGATCAGCATGGACATTTGGAAATGTATTTTGATTGTTTTAATTCAGAACGTTTTATGACTACTCACGTCTTGGCTTCTTCTTACACCTCCAGTTTATATTGTCTCGACTTACACAGGTCTCGCTGTCCCTGCACTTTCCACACACAATGGTGTTGATATCTGACAGGGGGGAGGGGGCACATGTTCAAATTGTAGAACACTCATAAACTACCACAATGAGAGTTCAAGCTATACATATTGTGTCCGTTTCCCAGACACAAATTATAGCCAAGTCCTGCCCTAAAAGGCGTTTTTAATGGAGAATCTCGATTGAAAATGCTTTTAGTCTAGGACTACACTTAGTCTGTGTCTGGGAAACTGGCTCACTAAGACCAATCTTACCTGCACAGTAGGCCAGGTGACATGTCATCGGTTTGGTTAACTTGTAGACGTAATAATTGCCCTTGCACTTCTTCACTTTGATGGGTGTGGACTTGAAAGCGCAGCAGTTCTTGTTCCAGTGGCCGCAGACCTTGCGGGTGACGATCCCTTCTCTCCTCTTCGGGTGAGGCCCGGCCAGCCACAGGGGGGCGTGGGTGCCACACTTGTTCATGGGCACACACCTCTCGGGCATCTGCAGACTGTTGCCCTTGTAGAACAGGCGGTACCAGCCTTGCCACTTGACGTTGCGGTCACACATCTTGTTCTTGATGCTGGTGTTAGTGGCCCTCCAGGGCTGGTCCAGAACGGTGTAGCGGAAGCAGGGATCGAAGGGTCGCATGGAGTCTTCTTCCTCTGATGACCGCACAATGTCCCCCTCTCCATGGTTTGGGGGGTAAACAAGAGAAGTGCTGCCTACCAGAGATATCACATAGACAGAGGCCAGACAGGAAAGGTCATAAGGTCAATTCACCAATTTGTAAGTCGCTCTGGATAAGAGCGTCTGCCAAATGACTTAAATGTAAATGTAACAACAGACCAGTTATGCTCACACTAACGCTAGTCATATGGATATCTTGTCAAGGATTATAATGATGATCAAATTTTACTTATCAACAATAATGAAATCGACTGCAGTACATGTCAGACAGGTATACTACATAACAAGCTGCACAAATGATCTTCATAAAAAAAGTTGTAGAAATGTAATTGTGATGTAAAGGACTAATAATCATATCATTTCATTCACTGACCTATTTCTGTTGTAGTTTCATTTTTAGGGCTTGTCAGCATCTGTGGAAGAAGAAACAGAATCAAAAAGTCTAATCTGCCCATTTAAAGAAGTATCCTATCACAAAAGATAGATCTTAATTAAGTGGAGAATCCCTTACCTGATTCAGGGCCTCCAGCTGTTGCCTGATATTTGTTTGTTCACATTTGAAGTGTTCTATTTCCTGAATAGATTATTATATTTTTTTTAATATGACAAAAACCAATGAATAACTAATGAATCTTGTTACGCAGCATTATTGTTTAGGGGCGAACAAAGATTGATTCTGAGACTACATCATAGAAAGAATTTCTAAAACATGTAATTTAAGTTTCAAAAATTGCATTACCTTGTAGACAGCAGCAAGTTGCATCACCAAAGGTTGATCCTCAAACTTCCAAATCTTAAACTCAACCTGGAAGATTAAGATTTAAAAAAGCGTTATTCATTCGGCAAACCTTTGGAAGGTTTATAGCACTGTGCCAATCTCATTATTAGGTTGGGTTTGGAACTTCCATCTGATGTAAACAACATTGGGAAGAACGTATTTAATACATAATGTATGATTTCTATATTCCAAATCTCCATCTGCTCTGCTTTTGAACATCACTCTGAGTAGTTGATACTCACAGAACTGGCATTCCCTACCGAGCCCACTGTGTAGGATGATAGCACAGCAAAGAACACAGCCACAGTTAACGCAATCATCTAGGGAAAACAGTGACAAATCAATTATATAAGATAGTACTATTTCAATTATTATACATTTCTAAGATTATTTTTTAGATATTGTGCTATTCTCAAATGAATGCTCTTGTAATTACATATGTAATTACATATTAATTAGAAGTGGAGCGTGATCAGATATAAGGTATTTCGTTTTAAATTATGCTGGCTAAATATTCTTACCTGGAAACACTGCATCTCAGAGTCAATGATGAGGGACCCTGTAGAATAGGATAACAAAGTTAGGGAAACTATAAGGGCTGTCAAATCCCTCTGTCAAATGTGTTGAATCAGCACATATCAGAACATATCAGCATCATGATTCATGTAATGCACCTAAAGGATTCGAAAGGGTACCAACGGTACACAAACTGATATTTGTCTTTAAATAATATAACCCTACAAAGCACTTGAAATGTAAAACCGTGTCCCCACCTGTTTAGGTCAGCATCTTGAAAATCAGTCTGCAGATGGACTTATATACCCATGTACGGGGACTAATGTCACACACAAAAAAAGAGAAGTTATTAAGGACTTCAGTTAAACAGCATTTTACCCACTCAGTAAGTTTAGGTGTTACTTTTCACAGACAAGATGCAGACATGTACATGAAATGATCTTACTATCAGCAGTTTTGGATGCAGTGTGGTCAACTATGGCCCAGTGGAAAAGTTGTTGGCTATACATATTCATGAACTGCATTTTGACTTTTCATGGGTCAAAATGGGTCCTCATCGGGGAACAAAATCACAGGTGAATTGGGAAAGAAACTTTCAGTGTTAATTATATCAGACAACCAGGACAGTTAAACGTATTCCAATGGGGCTGATTCAAATCATAACAAAACAGATACGAAGTGGTAGATCAATATAATAGATCAATATAGCCAAGAATTTGATGCTGTCCATTAAATAAAATGAACCCGATACACCGATCTGAAATGTAAAATCAGAAATGGCTCTTCAAATGAAAAGGTTCCCTGTCAAGTATTTTTCATCTGTTTGATTTAGGTTTTGAGACATGTTGCTTGGGTAAGCAGCTAATGGGGCAATGCATGGGAAAACCACATGCAAGTTATGATTGGTTGGAGCCATGAGTGTGCAAATGTTTTTTTAGCATCAGCAAAACTAAGAGTGGGGACATAGGCTGCAGTATGAATCTAAAAAGATTCATTGTGAGCTAAACCTAGAATTGAAAAACAATGATACTTGAAACATTGACGTGTGAAAATGTTGAATACGTAGTACTACTTCACGTTTCCTGTATTGAAAATGTCCATTTTTTTACATGCGTAAATGTCAGCAATGCACTCAGCAATGTAATAACCCGAGAAAATAGGTCCTATTCTAGACTGAGGGGTGCAGGCATATTTACATTTTAAATGTAATGTATTTTGCAGATGCTCTTATCCAGCGCGATTTACAGTAGTGAGTGCATACATTTTCCTACTTGTTTGTTCTGGTCTCCCTAGGGAATAGAACCCACCACCCTGGCATTGCAAGGACCATGCTCTACCAACCGAGCTACACGGGACCCAGCCATTGAGGAATAAAGAACTTGAGACTACGTCCAAGATGTCCGAACGTTGATTTCAACATGATCTACTCATGCGATCGATGGACCGTCTATATCCAGCTTGCATTCGGTTTAGACGGCCCAATTTCACACTCAGTGCACACAGGGAGCAGCGCAAGCAGCGATAACTTCATCACGTTGTCCGAAAACATGGTAGACATTGGATGAATATAAAATGTTAATATCTTCGGCTGTTAGTTATGGGAGAAATAGGCCTCATCGACAGTTATTTTAATAATTCAAAGGATATTTTGTACACAAAGATGACTAAAGTGTCTTATTAGGAATTTTCAAATCCGACTTCTCTATGCGGCTGTCTATGGAAATTGGCTTTATGGGCCCAGCTTCAATTAAACTGTAGTACTAAAGCAAGACTGTAGAAGCAGTCCAAACCGTCTAGACCAGAACCCTGGCCCCTTAGGGCCGGTCGTCACTTCTTACCACAGCCACAAAGTCATAAACCCTGCCTATTTAGACAATTTAACTTCTTAAAGTGGGATTGTACATTTAACCCTAACCACACTGTTAACCCTAACTTTAAATTAAGATCAAAAAGCTATTTTTTGTTATCATGAATTTTTACAATGTGGCTGTGCTATCTAGTGGAAACCCTTGGGTGCAGCTGCTTGCAAAGCCAAGAGTGCTGTCAGGACCATTCTCAACACCATCAACGACCTGCTCAAGTCACTGGGCAACATTGACAAGGTGGACCTGAGGGAGTTGGGCTTGATTATGATGATGCTTGAGGGCTGTGCAAACACTGCAGTATCAAATATACCCCAATAGGGGTAGTAGCAATGCTACTTTGGTATCTTACTGTTTCATGCCACTGAGAAGATGAATTAACTGGCATAGCTAAAAACAAACATAATAAATTGGTAGAAATAGCACATTGAGTCTGCAGTTGAACATCCCTTTTTAGACTAGTGCTATTGAAGAGTTCTTTCAATTTTCAGTTGTTCCACACAACGTTGTTGTCAGGTGGATGACAAGTGTCCTCTCACAAAGAATGCTAGCGAGGCACAGTCAGCTAGGTATGTTGCAGCAAGTGTGTCCTTGACAGCAGACGTCTGTCACTAGTCTGTGTTGAATGCCCCCAGTCATAAACAAGACTGGCTATACTTTGTTAGGATGCACGTCAGACGTCTTTAGCCAGGGCACAGGTGGTCTGGCTTGCCAGACTCTTAGACTCGGCCTAGGGCATTGAACAAAAGACTCTATCCCACTTTAATCTCATGGTTCTAATTCTAATCACCTATTCTTATGAATATGAAAAACACAGTGCCGCCGACGCGGCCCGCTACCAAAGACTGTGGGTTCTCCTTCTCCGTGGCCGACGTGAGTATGACATTTAAACGCGTTAACCCTCTCAAGGCTGCCTGCCCAGACCAGCTGGCTGGTGTGTTTACAGACATATTCAATCTCTCCCTATCCCAGTCTGCTCAAGATGACCAACATTGCTCCTGTACCCAAGAAGGCAAAGGTAACTGAACTAAATGACTATCGCCACGTAGCACTCACTTCTGTCATCATGAAGTGCTTTGAGAGGCTAGTCAAGGATCATATCACCTCCACCTTATCTGTCACCCTAGACCCACTTCAATTTCCTTACCGCCCCAATAGACCCACAGACTATGCAATCACCATTACACTGCCCTATCTCATCTGGACAAGAGGAATACCTATGTAAGAATGCTGTTTATTGACTACAGCTCAGCCTTCAACACCATAGTACCCTCCAAGCTCATCATTACGCTCTCGGAGAGTGGTGTCAGGAAAATAACCTCTCACTCACCGTCAACAAAACAAAGGAGATGATTGTGGACTTCAGGAAACAGCAGAGGGAGCACCCACATCGACGGGACATTAGTGGAGAAGGTAGAAAGTTATGTTCCTCGGCGTACACATCACAGACAAACTAACAGCACCTCTTTAACCTCAGGAAGCTGAAGAAATTTGGCTTGTCACCTAAAACCCTCAAACTTTTACAGATGCACAATTGATAGCATCCTGTCGGGTTGTATGACCGCCTGCTACGGCAACTGCACAGCTCTCCAGAGGGTGGTGCGGTCTGCACAACGTGTCACCGGGGACAAACTACCTGCTCTCCAGGACACCTACAGCACCCGATGTCACAGGAAGGCCAAAAAGATCATCAAGGACAACAACCACCCGAGCCATTGCCTGTTTACCCAGCTTCCATCCAGAAGGTGAGGTCAGTACATGTGCATCAAAGCTGGAACCGACTGAAAAACAGCTTCTATCGCACAGCCATCAGACTGTTAAAAAAACCATCACCAGCACAAAGGATGAGGCCTACATACAGACTTGAAATCATTGGTCACTTTAATGTTTATATATCTTGCATTACTCTTATCATATGCATATACTGTCTTCTATACTATATATATATATATATATTGCATCTTAGCCTATGCCACTCGGTCGTTGCTCATCCATATATTTATATTTTCTTATTCCATTCCTTTACTTAAATTTGTGTGTAATAACATCTGCTAACCATGTGTATGTGACCAATAAAATTTGATGACAGTCACTCACAAAAATTATATATATATATATATTGGTATTTTAGTTTAGCCAGCTATCTAAACTTATAGTAATCATTAATCATGGCCGAATTACCGACCAGGCATGAAGGGCATGTGCTCAGGGGCCCTGACCTTCAGGCACCCTCATTGTATAACATGGCATAAGTCACAGAAAAATGTGTAGAATTTCAAGAAATGAGCACGAGACTAACTGTAAAACGTTCCTTACTTGACTAGGCCACCCTCGATTCCATTCAGTCAAAGACGAGGGTGTCCCTGCAAAAAATCCCTGCAGCTCTGACGTCAAGGCTGCCTAGCTGTTGTCAGGTATATCACTCTGCTACAGTAAGGCAAAACAAAAAAACTGAGGATCATGCTACACATAGGACAACACATTAAAGATAGTCCTTACACAGGACACTAACAGTAGCCATGGCTGTTCCAGAGAGAGCTTTTTGTTTACTATGGGCTGCCTGTAGAGGCCAGCTCTGCCACACTTGGCATAGGGTTAACTACAACCTGGGTCAATCACTTCTATTTAAACTAAAGGCCAAGTCATCGTGGAAAATAACATGGCTGTTCTAAATAGGCTGATGGAATAGGTCAAAGAAGAGTCAGTGTAGTGACAGAAGCACATGCAGGGTGACATTCTAGATGTCTAGGGACATGTATACTGGGATGAGGGCAAGGTAGAGTTACTGAACTTGAAAGGTCATGGAGCTGGTTCCAGCCAATGGCAAGACAATGGTTTCTGCCTAGAAACACATTGCACTGATTATCTGGGCCCGGACAAGAAACAGCCACTAAGCCTCGACTCCTTACACATAGATTAAATAAGCAATAGCGCACAAATGATTCATAGCCCTTCAGATGGCTAAGTGGAAACAATTATTTCAGGTCTGTATGAACTGCCTGGAGATTGGTGGCTAGGGGTTGTTTCTGTACAGCGTCATATTGTTATCTTCAAGCCCTACATTACAGAATTATTAAAACAAGCATTTGTCACTGAAATAGGTTTAATAATACCACATATTTACAATGTCAACGAGAAGAAAAAAAAATCATTAAAAAAAATTAAAATATAAACTGAAGAAATGTATAGAGTTTATTACAAAATAAAAGGGAATTGATAAAAGCGGATAGGCTGGGAGCATCTTCCCATCACATACACAGCATCAAATATTCCTATGTGACTGGCCTAGCCTTAAGGGTCACAGACAATAAGAACGGCGTGCTTTACCCTTTGGGACATGTTTTCACTAGCTTCTGATGAGCTTTGCCACTGGCAATAGAACGCCGGTGCGTAAAAGATGAACACTGGCTTCCCATCACAAAGTATATCACTGTCTTACTGCAAATTAACTTGGGTAAAATTGTTTCCACAATGTATTGCTCTAGAGCTTGAGTTCACAGGAATACAGAAGGTCACAACACTGAACAGACCAACTCATTTTGGTTAGTTCAATCCGGTCCATTGAACTGGCAAGAGAAAATGTACTTGTAATGATGAAATCAATATATAGACATCAGGACCAATACTCATGAAGGCATCAAGACATGGTAGAAGAGTACGAAATATTATTTTAGAATCAAATAAGTAAGTCATTAGCAGCCTTCTCATAGATTGAATACTACATTGTTAATAATGTACATGTTTCAAGTAAAGAAAACTTGACTGACGCAGTTAAGGCTGAGGTGGCATTTTCTGACAGTCAGCGATTTAGAGCAAGGGAGGTCTAATGCCCGCCAGGACATTCAGTTATTCTACAGTACTGGTTCATCTAAGGACTTCTACCACACCTCAACAGCTCCAGCTCACTTCCGTTTACAGTACATAAAGATCCTCTCAGAGTTCATCGGATTGTTTTTCAACCTGGGTCCGGTTCAGAAGGACGCAACATTCTGAATGTTGCAGATAGAAAATGGTATGTCTAGAGATGCCGTGATTCCCTAGTCGACATGATAGAAAGGCTTGACTGCGCTACACAACGTTTCTACCTGAACGTTCCATAACATACTGAACTGGTGTTACATATTCTCACTCGCCCACGGTCACGCTACACCATCTCAACAACATACTGGGCACAGTATCTGGGTCTTCAGACCCACCCTGCCACATCTCTCCCCCCAAAATTAAGTATGACATTGGGACCTCACTACCCTGCACACCCTCCCATGTTTATTTCATCAACATCGAGCGATAGTAAAAGGCATAAACTGACACACACCCAGAAATGTTTTTAATAGAAGTGCTGACTAACGGAGAGTAAACTAGAAAGAAAGCCACACATTCTTATGCTCCCAAACATTTCATGGGTAAAGCAACCATGTTAGTATGCCCATTAAATGTTTGGGAGAATAATTAGTGTGACAACTTTTTTTTATTTTATTATCAACATCTGGCACTCCCATAAAAACCCTCATGGAGGTGAACAAAGATTATATGTTTTTATAATCTAAGCTAAAAGAAAACCATGAAGGGCATCATTGTGAGAACAAGAAAACATGCCAATGCCAAAACCAGGATGGAAAACAACATCCAGTCATATGTGGGCGGGGTTAGGTGGCTGTCTGCCTTGGCTGTTGGCATACAGAGCCTCAATCTAACCAGGGTGGCGTCAACATTATCCTCATTTGGCTACCCTGTAAATGGTCAGGTCCAGGGGTTCCCTGCTGGGCACACACCAGTCGTCTGCCTCCTGGCTAACCTTGTAATTCCGCAGAGCTGTCTTGTTGTACACCGGGAGCCTCTCCACAGAGTCTGTGGACAAGGCCTGTGGAGGGAAGGAGATAGAGTTGTATTGTGTGTTCAAAGCATCCCCCCCAAAAGAAAGAAAGGGCACTTCTCTTTTCCCCACTAGCACGGCCTTTGCTGATAAATACTTTGTCAATAGAAAAATGTAATTGATACGATTGTGATGTGTTGTTGTTTCACCTAGCTATCTTAACATGAATGCACTAATTGTAAGTAGCTCTGGATAAGAGCGTCTGCTAAATGAAAAAAATATATACAAAATTCGAATTAATCCATAGTCAGACGAGTTATGACAATTACACGAGTCCCATTGTCTCAGTATGTAGCTTACCTTCATGTGGATGACAGCATCAGTGCCGTAACCCTCCATAGAGTAGAGCTGCAGGTCTCCCTGGAAGTACTGAGCGTAGAGCCGGGAGATGGGCAGGCCGTAGCCAAAGCCAGCCTGGAGAGGACACGACACGGCTCTAAACCATGGCTGCTTCAACAGTCTGATAAACATGAATGTTTTGGGAAGTTCGGATAGAAATATGTATTGTGTAGAACAGACAGACATGCCTCTCTAACATGTAGAGTAAGGAATCATGTCAACTCTACTTCACAGCATTTCTACCGGCAATGTTCAGTACATTGCACCCTCCTGAACACGAACCTGGTCCGTGAAAGAATAGACTTGACAAAGAGCAGAGGCACTCACCAATGGGGTCTGAGAGTGCTCACCCCTCTCTGGCGTGGGGGCCGTAGAGTACATGTAGCTGAAAAGATTCTCAATCTTCCTGAAAGGGACTCCACCACCCCTGTCACTCACCTACGCGTTGCCAGAGAGTGAGGGGGAAAGAGAGAAAAGAAAAAAAAAGAAGTCAGGCATTAAAGTCATAAAAAAGGTGGAGATGCTGCCAGAAAGGTGGGTGCCCCTCGTGCCATTGGCTTGAATTCAACAGCCTGCCTTACGATAGGCCAAACCAAGGCATCTATTCTGCATATCGTCAAGGTAACTGGACAATAAGGCCACTCAGTTCCCTCTCCATGTCACTGCAAGGGGCATATTTAAGGACCAAACGGAAGTAAACAGAGAAAATTGAGTTTCTATTGAACAAATTCAGGTAGGTCCTTCCGCATTTAAGAAAAGCTTTGCCACAGAATCAGAGTAATGAATACTCCCCAGGTGCACTGGTCAGCTCACCAAAAGAACAAGCAGTACTGAGATCAAGTTACTGCAGGACAAGGTTAATGGGCTCTTAGTATGGAAGTCAATGTAGACCGAATCCTGTTAATCTGGAATTAGCAGCTTGGTTTAACATTAAACAGAATTAATAAGGGTCAAAATCTTACATAACAGCTTTAATAAGGATTTGGGGGGGTGGAGACAAATAAAATGTCAATTCATTATGCCACAGATTATCATTAGCATTTGTGAGTGTGACAATGGGATTAATTGGGAATAATTGCAAGGGTAACCACAAGGGTAGCCTAGTGGTTAGAGCGTTGGACTAGTAACCTGAAGGTTGCGAGTTCAAACCCCCGAGCTGACGATGTACAAATCTGTCGTTCTGCCCCTGAACAGGCAGTTAACCCACTGTTCCCAGGCCGTCATTGAAAATAAGAATTTCTTCTTAACTGACTTGCCTGGTTAAATAAAGGTAAAATAAATTTAAAAAATGTAGCAATACAATTCACTAACATACTGTACCTTGATTGACAGGTCCTCTCCTCCAATGGCCACCATGACTTGAATGGGTGGTAGCCTGTTGCTGGACTCATGGTTCTCAATTGTGGCCCTCATAGCATTCTGGAAAATGGACCAATAGACAACATTCACATTCACAAGTGACTAACATCTTCAATCTAAGAATACATTTTTAAGGCAGGTTCTACCATACCTTGAAAAGCTCAAACAACATGTGGTAGAGATGGGAGGGCACATAGACAATGCTTATAGGTTGTTTCCGGTTGTTGACTGGGTGAAGCAAAAGAGAATAAATGAATAAACATCTGCAGTATAATTAAAATACAAAAGCCATTAGGATGTAAAGAGTCATTGACAGATTCTGTTGACATCCATTTTGATTATTCTGGGAAGAGAGGGGATTTAGTCACAGTGTCAATATTGTTCAAGGCAGCCAGCCAGCCATCGCCACTTATCCATTACTTCTGCCTCGCTGGAATAATTACTTGGCCCTCAGGTCCAGACAGAAGAGACTGTTGGTACACACAGCAGTGGCACTCAGACAATTTCATCCAAGACTCCCAAATTAGCATAAAATGGTCATCTACATGCATGCGTCATAGGTGATATCAGTGGAATAGATGACTAGTTACTCTTGGTTTGGTTCTTACCATTCATTTCTTGCAGCATCAGGTCTGGCGAGCTCAGATAGTACTGATCACACACCAACTTGGCGCTCTGGTAAGCATCTGGAAAAATACAACACCATGAAATGACACAAGGGTGTTTGGGTACAAGAGAAATTTAAAAATATTTCACTACATCAAAAAAACACAATTGGTCACCTCTATTCTCCCCATGCACCCATAGGATATTACAAGTCTTTATAATCTATGACAGCTCAACACCACATTAAAGAACCATGAATTATTATTTCCTACCTCTGACCACCTCTGTGACATCACAGTGAGGGTCGATGCTCCCTATTGTGTTGGGGTGAAGTGGATTCGTTGCTCCATCAAAGACAAGAGCTACAGAGAGTCCAATGAGTGGAAAAGTCAGTTTCAAAATGGCTGACAATTGTCTAAAATAATGGATAACTTAGTGGACTGACATCTGTACTCACTGTGCTGGTTAATAAGCATGCGGATAGATATACGGCTCATGTAGAAACGGTCCAGGAAGTACTGAATGTTCTGGTTGGTGACTGGGTCCTGGCCGAACACCGACTTGTACTCAATGACGCCCTGTGCCATGGTGGGCACTACTTCATTGTGCCTGTTCCTGATATTCACCAGGGTGTCCACAAACCTAGAGGATAAAAGACAAACAGCATGAGATAGATTGAAAGGGCCTACCTGGCTATCAAAGATGATTGAGGACTTACTCATCCAGGACACTGTGGCTGTCAGGAGTCTTGTCCAAGAACGCCAGGATTTCCATCAAGCTCTGGACATACCTAAAAACACATTTTTCAGTTTGCATCATTCCGGTGTAGTGTGGTGTATATGTTTAGCTGCAGCAATACAACTTATAACTAGGGTTGCAAAGCTACCGGTAATTTACCAAAGTTCCCGGAATCTTCAGTAATTAACAGAAAACCAATGACGATCTATTTTCATTTAGGTCATTTATACTTGAAGAACTTATATTCATATATAGTATTATATAGTATTCATTCATCAGTGTCTATATCGTCCATGAGTTTCTAATAGACAGACCATATGGTTCAAGAGAAAATAGCCTAGATAAGAAAGCATCTAATAAACAATGGCATTTTTCAATTAACTCGGAAACTCTTCCAACTATTGACTTTTTTGCACAACTGCCACCAGTTTGACGTCAAAACATTAACAAATGCATATTGACATAGTAACATAAATTAAAGGATATTTCATGCTGAAACCCTCACATTACAACACCAAATGGTATTCAATACATTGATAGCTTATATTGAGGATAATGTTTTACAGCTTTGTCATTCCATTTCTTATTTAAAAGCCTTATGTAACTATTTAACATGTGATAAGGCCACACAGAGGGCCAAGGATAATCTGAAGTACCCAAGAGACACTTGATGTCTTGTGATAGAATTAACATTTTTCAAGGATTTTATGTAATCTATAGCTAGAGGACTCCTGATATCTTCAGAAGTGATAAGTATTTTTTGTCTTTATCTGTTGTGATATAGTACTGTCTTTTTGCTAGCTGGGGCCCTCTACTTTAAGTGCTGCATATCTTCCCAGTGGCCTACTTGGTGTGTGAACTGCATCACTTGCAGATAGTTGTTGACACATCAACCAGGATCAAGGTAATCAGTGGCTGTATTGGAGGGGGAGTAGTTTCACCTCTACTAGGCAATCAGCAATTAGTACAGGGAGGCTAGCTCTCCACCTCTGCTAAGCCATCCCCTGGTTTCTCAGGTTTGTCGCAAAACTAAGACCGTTGCCGAAACAAAAACGGTTTTGCTGAGTTGTTCGAGGAATGAAAGAGAGGAAGGCTCCACACCACTCACTTGAGTATCTTACCTAGTTATTTACAGATTCAAAATGTTGCTCTTTTGTAGCTTTGGCAACTATGTGTGTTTTCTATACCCATTTGCACCTCTCCCTGTGACACTCCCCACTCCTTGGCTGCAACCCTTGTAATTTAGTGTACCCCACGCGCACAACCCATTTGGAATTCAGGGTCTCGGGCAGTGTTTGGAACTGCCGATCTGCGGGCAAGAACGCTGAGTTCAACTCAGCCTGTGCTGACCTTCAGTCCCTTGAATATTTGGCCCTGACGGAGACGTGGATCACCCCCGAGAGCACTGCTACTCCAGCTGCTCTTTATTCATCTGACTGTTCTCTCTGAGAGCATCTGGACGTCGCAGTGGTGGCACAGGTCCACTTATTCCTCTTAACTTCTTGGTCACTGGGGGGCCGTATTGAGTAGCTTGGATGAATAAAGTGCCCAGCGTAAACTGCCTGCTACTCAGCCATAAAAGCCAGAATATGCATATAATTGGTATATTTGGATAGAAAACACTGAAGTTTCTAAAACTGTTTGAATGATGTCTGAGTATAACAGAACTTGTATGGAAGGCGAAAACCTGAGAGAAAAAAATCCAACCAGGAAGTGGGAAATCTGAGGTTTGTGGTTTTTCAACTCATTGTCATTCTAATATATCTTCCTAAGGCGTCCACTAGGTGTCAACAGTCTTTAGAACCGTGTTTGATGCTTCTACTGTGAAGGGGGGCCGAATGAGAGGGGATTGAGCTAGGTGTCTGGCAGATTGCCACGAGCTTGTGACGCGCGGTCATGTGGAACATTATTGAAGATTTGGCAACATCCAAAAGATTGATTCTATACTTCTTTTGACATGTTTCTACATCCTGTAATATAACCTTTTGGACTTTTCATCCGACCTTTCGGCTAGACTTGCACGCGCGTTTGGATTTGTTTACCAAACGCCCTAACAAAAGGAGGTATTTGGACAAATTATGAACTTTATCGAACAAATCCAACATTTATTTTGGAACTGAGATTCCTGGGAGTGCATTCTGATGAAGATCAAAGGTAAGTGAATATTTCTAACGCTATTTCTGACTAATGTTGACTCCACAACATGGCGGATATCTCTTTGGCTGTTTGTCTCTGAGCACCGTACTCAGATTATTGCATGGTATGCTTTTTCCATAAAGTTTTTCTTTTATTTTTATCTGACACAGCAGGTTGCATTAAGGAGAAGTGTATCTAAAGTTCCATGTATAATAGTTGTATCTTTTATCAGTGTTTATTATGAGTATTTCTGTAAATTGACATGGCCCTCTGCAAAATCACAGCATGTTTTGGAACTACTGAACATTACACGCCAATGTAAAATGAGATTTTTGGATATAAATATGCACTTTATCGAAAAAAACACATTATGTAACATGAAGTCCTATGAGTGTCATCTGATGAAGATCAAAGGTTAGTGATTCATTTTATCAATTTCTGCTTTTTGGGACTCCTCTCTTTGGCTGGAAAATTGGCTGTTTTTCTGTAAACAGCTTATACGAACTACATTTTCAAAAGTGAATGAAACAATATAAAACTTGACCTAAAAAGAAAAAACTGCAGTATCACCCTCAAACTTAACTGCACTTACAGAATAATCACTCTTACCAGCTCTGCACCATCTGCACAGATGGGGTTGTAAGCAATCGGTCAGGTAGCAAATTGATCTCTTTCATGATGTTAGATAGTCGCACAGGTAGCTCTTGTCTCAAAAAGACAAATGATGTCGTCTCGCATGCATTGGTGGAACCTGGGGGGGGAAAAAATTTAAATAAAGTAGAGGCAGGCAGGCCTAGCTTCTTTGCTCTGGGAGACCTGTACATAATGGGCTCCTGTCGCTGAAGGGGCTCCTGTCGCTGAAGGATACATTCTGTATTCCTAAAACATAAACCCATTTACCAGCCCTCTGGTTCGATTCACTTTTCCTGTCACCGAAGGCTTGCCTACAATCCAGAATGCTTTACCAGCCGCTAAAATGTGCTAACTATGGTAAAAATCAGCTTTTACATTTCCCGAAGCTCACTCCCTAGTCACCATACTCTGTAGCTCACCACGAGATTACTGCGTGATCCTAGATGACAGGGCACCGAATATGGAGTGAATTCAGTAAACCCTGGAAAAGTTTAATGGCGAGCGACTGGAAGAAGAAAAAAACTTCAGACAGACAATCAGGTTGCAGCAGTCTTCTCCTACAGTCTTGCTTTGGTACTGCAGTTTAACACCCGGCCCAGAAAAACAATTTCCATAGACTGCCACAGAGACGTCAGATTAAAAAATTCCTAATAAGACACTTTAGTCATCACCTTTGTGCACAAAACAGCCATTGAATTATTCAAAACACTGTTGCTGAGCTTTTTTTTTTAACTCACATTTTATATTTATCCAATGTCTGCCATGTTTTTGGATGACTTCGTCACTGCTCCCTGTGCACACTGAGTGCTTGTGGACATGTGAAGTTGGGTCGTGTAAACCGGATGCAACCTGGATATAGAAGATCCATGAACTCCTTGAGGCAGGCCGGGCGCCTGCTGGCTGACTTCGGTTGTCCGTTAAACAGTGTTTCCTTCGACACATTGGTGAGGCTGGCTTCTGGGTTAAGCGGGCAGGTGTTAAGCGCGGTTTGTTTCGGCGGATGTATGACTAGACCTTTGACTCTCCCGAGCCCGTTGGGGAGTTGCAGCGATGAGACAAGATCGCAATTGGATATCACGAAAGTGCAGAGAAAAGGGGGTATAGCTGGCTGCATAGACTCCAGTTGGACACAGAATATCCATCATATTGACCAGATACTCAAGTGCCGCTCCAACGATGAAAAATATCCAAATGTAAGGCAGTTGGGAGGAGGCAAGATCAGATGGGACCAGTCTAGCCAATAAGAGGGCAGATACGAGTGGTCCCAACTTAGTGCATTCTCAAAGTTCCTGGGAGGTCACGTGTCCTACTTATATCAGTACACTCAAAAACAACCTAAGCATTACAACACTTCAATTCGCTAAAATAAGCCACATGTAGCAAAGAAGCCATTATTTGTTAACCAAATCCGACACTCACTGACATCTATACAAAAACTCCTTGCTTGATGATTGTAAAAAATGTATAATAATAATTAAAAAGACAAATGCTGACAGATTAAGAGCCCAGTTATCCCTCCTGAGGCAGATGACAAATATGACGTCGCTATTATTCCTTTACATCTGCTAGCCGGTTGGGCTAGGGATGTACTAGCCTTCAATGACAGGAGCCCAGTGTGTAGGCTCCAAGGTCTCCTAGAGCAAAGAGTGCAGCCTAGGCCTGGCTAAATAACTTCTATACATTTCTAGTAGGGAAAATTATACATACATAAGGTAGGCTACAATAGGAAATAATGTCAGTGTTTTTGTGCCAAATTATGAATCCATAAAGATAACATTGTTGCAAGTGATGTTGAGGATAGGATCGCATACTTCTGATTAGTTTACTTCTGACCAATGTTCCCTCTAAGCTGTGTGTGGGCACGCTGCAGCCCTGAGACTAACGAGCAGTTCCCCCCCAGGACTGATGCGCAGAAACATCTGCCCACGAAGAGAAGTGTTGGTCACCAACCAGTCGATCACGATTGACTGGTCACTCTCCAAGGCATTCCTTGTCGATTGACAAACATTTGTGAGAAAAATAAAATTAAAATCTACAACGACTTATGTTCCTATAATTTATTTTGTGTCTCAGGCTGTTAGGGTTAGGTGCACCCTATTCAGCTGCCCTGTCCTCCGGGTTGGCAAACGGTTGACATTTTGTGTCTGAAAAGGTGCAAAGTCTGCTTTCCCGGATAGAAAAACAAGTGCACTAGAGGTCGACCGATTAAATCGGAATGGCCGATTAATTAGGGCCGATTTCAAGTTTTCATAACAAATTGGAAATCGATAATTTTGAAGGCCGATTGCCAATTTTTACACCTTTATTTAATCTTTACTTAACTAGGCAAGTCAGTTAAGAACACATTCTTATTTTCAATGACGGCCTAGGAACAGTGGGTTATTAACTGCCTTGTTTAGGGGCAGAACGACAGATTTATACCTTGTCAGCTCAGGGATTCAATCTTGCAGCCTTGCTTAACTAGTCCAAAGCTCTAACCACCTGCCTCACGAGGAGCCCGCCTGTTACGCGAATGCAATAAGATGCCAAAGTAAGTTGCTAGCTAGCATTAAACTTAATCAATCATAATCACTAGTTATAACTACACATGGTTGATGATATTACTAGTTTATCTAGCGTGTCCTGCGTTGCATATAATCGATGCAGTGCATATTCGCGAAATAGGACTGTCATTGCTCCAACGTGTACCTAACCATAAACAACAATGCCTTAAAATCAATACACAGATATATATATTTTTAAACCTGCATATTTAGCTAAAAGAAATCCAGGATAGCATGCAAAATATTAACCAAGTGAAATTGTGTCACTTCTCTTGCGTTCAGAGTTGCATGCAGAGTCAGGGTATATGCAACAGTTTGGGCTGCTTGGCTCATTGAACTAATTTGCCAGAAATTCACGTAATTATGACATAACATTGAAGGTTGTGCAATGTAACAGGAATATTTAGACTGATGGATGCCACCCATTAGACAAAATACAGAACGGTTTCGTATTTCACTGTTATGTGTTATGTTATAATTAAGTCTATGATTTGATAGAGCAGTCTGACTGAGCGATGGTAGGCACCAGCAGGCTCATAAGCATTCATTCAAACAGCACTTTTGTGCGTTTTGCCAGCAGCTCTGCTGCTTATGACATCAAGCCTATCAACTCCCGAGATTAGGCTGGTTTAACGATGTGATGTGAAATGGCTAGCTAGTTAGCAGGGTGCGCGCTAATAACGTTTCAAACGTCACTCGCTTTCAGACTTGGAGTAGTTGTTCCCCTTGATCTGCATGGGGAACATGGTTCGAGCCCAGGTAGGAGCGAGGAGAGGTTCGGAAGCTATACTGTTACACTGGCAATACTAAAGTGCCTATAAGAACATCCAATAGTCAAAGGTATATGAAATACAAATGGTATCGAGAGAAATAGTCTTATAATAACTACAACCTAAAACATTTTACCTGGGAATATTGAAGACTCCTGTTAAAAGGGACCACCAGCTTTCATATGTTCCCATGTTCTGAGCAAGGAACTTTAATATTAGCGTTCTTACATGGCACATATTGCACTTTTACCTTCAACAGTGTTTTTGCATTATTTAAACCAAATTTAACATGTTTGAGGCTAAATTGATTTTATTGATGTATTATATTAAGTTAAAATAAGTGTTCATTCAGTATTGTTGTAATTGTCATTATTACAAACACTTTATTTTAAATACAAATTTTTAAATAGGCCGATTAATCGATATTGGCTTTTTTGTCCTCCAATAATCGGCGTTGAAAAATCATAATCGGTCGACCTCTACACTATAGGCCTACTGCTGGCCAATCGGATGGCTCAGATTAGTGTCTGCAGTAACATAGCAGACATAAAAGAAAGCTAAAGCAATGTTATTACTGTGAGATTTCAAAACATTAAACCATGACTAGAGAGAGACTGTCAACAAACTGCTGTTTGGAGTGAGTTTGTTTCAGCTCTTATTCAGCACTGTCAACAAATTTGTATTAAACACTTCTATAAGCCATAAAATGCAGGCTCTTCTATTTCCACTCAAGAAACAAACAAGCACCGCAGCAGTAATGAATGAGTATGAAAGTGTATCCATAGGCTTGCATTGTTGTTATTATTAGCGGCTTCTGTCTTTTTTAATATCAAGGAATATGTCTCTGTTCATAGGAGTAACATGAATTTGTGCATGAGGGGCAGAAGTAATGTGGTGCGGCTCGAGTTTCGCCATGAGCTGGAAGACGGTGTCCCCTTTTGGTCAGTGTCAGTTGAGGAAATGGAGAGCAGAGGGATGTTGAGAAGCAGGCACTCAGTCTGCTGCGAGCTCCCTCAGCTGAGACTGACCAGCTGACGCAGGCACATCAGCCCAGTAAAATAAAAAGCAAACCATTTAAAATGTATGCTCACTCAGCTGTGCCTCAAGTAGTACAACAACTGATCTATTACCGGTGTGACCATAGAGACTACCTCAATGTTGAAACGTTTTATTGATGGCCCAATCAATGCATTGGCAGGGAAATTCAAGCAAAGTCAATGTGGTGAAAATGTATTGGGCCTATAGCTTACTGCACAAACCTCATTGCTACAGTACTGTTTTTTTTTTTTTTTTTATTAATTTAAACATTTTTCTTTGCTATGGCAATTGTGATCAAATCAACTCAATATTAGCCACTTTCAATGCAACATCCCAAAACAAAACTATGCAAGAGATTTGTAGGCAGAACGCATCGGTGTAGGATTATATTGCATTGACACATGACTCAGCCCGGTGCGGCATAACCAATCAGAGCTGCAGTAGGACTATATGCAAATAGACCATTGTCAAATATGGATCTGTGCCATTCACTTTGTTAACATGAGCAAACCCGCTTGTTCTGAGATCAAAGGGAGAACTGCAAACTGTGCAGTTTGTCTTAAAGGGGCAGTGTTGTATTTTGAGACAGGCTTGAATAAGCTATGTAGCCAATAGGCAGGATGGCATAATGTCTCATTCTCTAATAAATGGTATGGGAATAATGCATTTTATTTAGTGAAGTGATTACTTGCATCAAACATTTGCAGTCACCTCTGTCTGAAAGACAAATGGATAAACAGGTTCATGTCAAGCCTTGCATGTTTTTTCTCATGGAATGTAAATGTAAATGAATGTAGGCCTACATTGAACACCACACATTTGCTGTTACGGTCGGCTGAATGATAGAACAGCCATTTCCATGTTAATGTTATTTTCTCCATTGTTTTTGATGGTAGACCCACATTATGATGAAGTAGCCTACTTGGCAACTTAAAACTAACTTAAAGCGGTTACAGACTCGGTGTTCACGGTAAACGCGCGCTGGAAGTTGCAGAGTTTTCACAACGTTCAAGTTTGCGCTTAGCATAAATGACATTTGCTCAGTGGCGAAAACAATTAGAGGGAACATTGCTTCTGACTAGCAGTTAAATGGGAGTTTGCTACAAATGCTGACGCAATACTCAGCACTATGAACTAGCCTAGTCTAGGAAAGGCAGACCAAAATATTCAGGAATTTCGCCCAGTAGAGTAAACTGAAACAAATGCGTACATGCCAAGACAAGCAGTCTTGTATCTGTCATTCAAAACAATAATCTCTCTGAATCTGACCATTCAAAGTGGTGCAAAGTCATAAATCACACTAGCCGCCTATGTCGCTCCAAAACAAGAGCGCGATAAAACTAATTTAAATTGCCTCAGCTCAATGTTACATATTGCATTAAATGATTGTCAGTTGTCCAACATGGTAGCAACATTGAAGGGCTTACTCACCAAAATCGAGAAATTGTTTCATAGAGAGTGGTGACGGCGAAAATTTTGCAAAATGTTCTATATGTTTAGGCACATTGGCCAATGTAGCATTTTTCATTATAAATCTCACGAATTTCATCGTTGAGGGCTTCAGTAAATCGCTTTGGGGAAAAAAATAGGGCAACTACAAGTTCTCCTTCTTTTCCAATGTTGATTGCTCAAAAGAACAGGCTCGGTGAAAACCTGCAGCCAATAGGACACCAAAGTGGTTGTTTTTCCATCCAATAAAAAGGTTGTGGGTCCGTCGGAGAGGAGGGGCTTCTGACGAGACAATTGACGCACCCACAACCTTTCACAGCTTCTAGCTTCTTACAAATAGGCTTATTTTCTATTTTATTTTCCAAATGGGCTTATTTTGAAATAGAAGGCTCTAGAAATATCAGGCTCTGGAAATAGAATTGCTGGACAGTTTGAGGGTAGAATGTCCTCTCATCCAAAGTTGCAAGATGCTCTGAATAAGTAGGCTTCCAATAGAGTACCACAGTATGAGTCATAATACCCATAAAACCGAGGTCAAACAGGGAAATGGTTCCAATCGTTTGTCCACCATTCGTTTTTCAGGGGATTTTAGAAACACATAAAATAAGGGCTGTGTTTCGTGTAGGCTTACCCTGATCTGACGTTTTGATAACTGTGTAAATCTCTCTAGGACAAGGTGACTTTTATCAGTATTTGCGCCTACACGAAACACAGCCCTTATTTTAAGTGTTTCTAAAATCGCCTATGGGAAAAATGAATGGTGGAAAAATTATTGGAACCATTTCCTTGTTTGACACCTAGGTTTCATGGGTATCTCTATGATGTGTTGACCACAGAAGCTGCAGCCATCATATGATAATTGCACCCCAATGCACTACCACAATAAAACACATAAACAGTAAAAACACAAACAGTTAAAGGCCCAGCGCAGAAAAACATTTCCACACTGACGTGGGAATAATATTGTGAAAATTATGATAATGCCCTTTTAGTTAGTGATGGAGCCGTTTGAAAAGACCACCTCAAAGTTTTGCCTGTTTTGGTGGGATGGAATTTTGTCCTGCCTGGTGACATCATAACAGCTAGTTTTCAGTCCGTTTCCCCCTACTCAGACCACTCCCAGACAGTGAAAGAGAGCGACCTGGCTCTCTGTGTTTGCTGGTCTGTGATCCTCTAGCACCTCCCTGGGTAAGATGGGAATGAGGCAACCTCAGAGTTACACACAAGGATACTTTATTGGCAAACACAGGAATGAAAGGGACATGGAAAGCTAGTGGCTCTGTAACAGGAGAAAACAGAAGCAATGAACGTACACATACCTAATGAATACACCAGGGCAAGAATGCACAGATATCAGAATAAAGCTGTGATAAAGGACTGTATTGAAATTTAAGCTGACATGCTGCTGAACAACTGGCCATAATATACACAAATACACAACTTCATGCACGCACACCATCCCACATATCCAGTGATATGAATTAGTCCAGTTGTGCAGGACAGAGATTACATCATACCCCTGCACATCGACTCAGTACTGGTACCCTGAGTATAAAGCCAAGTTATTGTCACTCATTGTGTATTTATTCCTCTCTATTCTTTTTCTATCTCTTTTTTCTCTGCATTGTTGGGAAGTACCCGTAAATAAGCATTTCACTGTTAGTCTACACCTGTTATTTAAGAAGCATGTGACAAATAAAAATTACATTTGTTATGCGCTTGCTGCTCTCTCTGTGACTGCTTGAAGGAGACTGAAAAGTGACAGATGGGCAGATGTCTGGCCCGCTAGCAACCACCCTAACAACTAACCTGTCAACCAATCATTGACCAGGGCCCTAGGTGTAAAAGGACAGTTTATGACATGATGACCCCTAACTTAGCCTGCTAGGCTCCAGTGTGGGAAGGTTGCCTACTGCAAAGGTTAGAAAGTTAGTGTTTGCATCTCTGAGAGGACTGTGGATGTTATGCTAAGAGTCTCCGGCAGTGGATTCATAACAGACAGTCCTGGCACAATTCTTGCTTGAAAAATTACTCTCAGCTAACGATCTGTTTTTGTTTCTTTTTGACCATTTTAATTGAAAACAATCACAGTAAGGAACTTAATTGTTAACCAGAAATGATTTGATGTTGAGATAAAAATGATTGCTTTGGACCTTAAATATTCAAGAGTATTGCTGCATTCAAGTTCTAGTCAGAACTAGGAACCTCCAAGTTAAAATGAACTTAAGTTATTTGCGTAGAGCTTCCTATTGGTTGATTCTGATATCTCCCAAGTAGTAAACTTGGGATCCGATTTAGGCATAACACATCAACCCTTGATCACAGTAGGTTGGTGGCACCTTAATTGGGGAGAATGCCCTTGTGGTAATGACTGGAGGAGAGTCAGTGGAATGGTATCAAATACATCAAACACATGGTTTCCAGGTGTTTGATGCCATTCCATTTGCTATGTTCCCAGACATTATTATGAGACATTCTCCACTCTGCAGCCTCCACTGCCCCAAATAGGTTAGATTTTTTAAATACAAGTACACATTTTTCGTTATGCTTGCATTCAATTGACCCTCCGTGTTGCACACAATACGTTTCCATCCCCCCTGTCACAAGATAAGCTATGGCTAAAATAGGATGATTTAGTACTTTTTCTGAATTTTACCTCTTGAGATGTGAAAACATGTTTGTTATGAAGTTGAACATGTTCTCTTTATGCCAGAATGTTAAAGGTGAAATAAAGTACACTCCTCGAAAAGCACTCTATTCGTGGAATGACCCATCAAATAACCTTGAACAATAATTGTTAGGTGTGTGTGTGTATGGATCACACGTAGTACACTGATTAATATCTATCATTACCACGAGTGTTGTGTTATCAATTGTAATCTTATTTAATGGCATTGTGTTTATTTACATAAAGGTTTGTCAGCCACTCAGTAGCCTACTGTATAGTGCTATCCATCAGCCACCCTGTTTGTACTGTCTGCATGGTCTGCATCCATGGTCCTTTCTCTCTCTTGGGTATGGAAATTGTCCCTCCAAGCGGAAGCCCCTGGCAACTGACAATCCGCTGTTTTGAATAAGAATGCCATTGTGGGGGGGTCCAGGCAATCAAAGATCTTTGGGATGTCCCTACCCCATTGAAATTAATGTAAAATGGTGAAAGTTAGGGTTAGGTAAAGGTTATGGTTAGGGATGTCCCAAGGATCCCGTATAGCACTGACCATTGTCAGGGCGGACATGCATTTTAGCCATCAAATCCATCATTACATAAGCTATGCCAGTAAGGTGCAACCTCATATGAAGTGCTTTCTCCCTTGATCAACTTTTAGATAAACTTGGCTATTCAAAACAACTCTCCATAGATTACACTGTGCTGTTGCTGTATGATTGAAAGATTGGAAAATAAACAAGCTGGAGTGGAATTCAATAACTATGAAAGGTGCAAGAGAGTCATGCAGAATAAAGTCTCTTCTCATCAAATGATTCTGCTACACCTATGCCTATCTAACTATTCTGTATTAATTTTGGCAGCAGTTCGCCAACTAATGGTCGATGCCTAAATACAGCTCAATCTGACAGTATTAGTCACTTTGTTTTCAGGTGTCAATAATGTAGAAATACCATGTAAAGCACTTCCCCTATGATTATACACCCCCATGTGGTGATCATAAGAACACCATTCAGCATTATTTTCTAATCTACAACCCTTGCTCTTATACCTGTGTGTAATCACTAGTACCTAACAACGAATCAATATATTCTTGGATAATAATTCACTAATTGCTTTGAATTTGCATATTAATGGTATTGAGTGAATGCCCTCCCCTAAAATCCAGATGTGTTGGTCAATACTGAGACGTTAAGAATGTATTGAACACTGACGTTAACCTTTCTGGTTATAATCTTTTTCGGCAAGACAGATCTTCCAAAGGTGGTGGAGTGGCAATCTTTACCAATGAACACCTTCAGTGCTCAGTTGTCTCCACCAAGTCTGTACCCAAACAATTTGATTCGCTGGTTTTAAGCATTCAACTTTCAAATAGCTCATTTGTTGACTGTTGCTGGGTGTTATCGTCCACCATCAGCACAGGCCTGTACTCAACGTGTCCTAAACTTTCTCCTGGCCCCTTACACTAAGTCTGAATTTGTCCTGCTACGTGACCTAAACTTAAACATGCTTAAACAACCTGACCAAGTCCTAAAGCAATGGGACTCCCTAAATATTTATCAGATTATTACCAATCCCACAAGGTATGACTCCAAACACCCAGAAAAGGATACCCTCCTTGATGTTATCCTCACAAATAATCCTGATAGGTATCAGGATTATGTGTTTGTAATGACTCTCAGTGAAATGACCTGTCCTGATTTGTCATACACACTTGCTAAAAAACTGATGAGCAAGCCTTCCTTCATGACCTGGCCTCTGTAAATTGGTATAGAATCAGTTTAATTCCCTCTGTTGAAGACGCTTGGACCTTCTTTTTAAATATTTTCAGTGGTATTGTTAACAAACACACCTCCATAAATAAAATGAGATTTAAAAACAGGTTAATTCCTAGGTTTGACCTTGATCTTGCAGAGTTACTCCACCTCAAGAATTCCATTTGGTGAAAGGCTTGGCACATGCATACTCAGGCTGACTGGCTCTCGTTTAGGTAAATTAGAAATAAGTGCACTCAAGCTATCCGGAAGGCCAAAGTTAGTTACCTTAAGGAGCAATTCTCTCTCTGTGGGTCTAACCACAAGAAGTTCTGGAAAATGGTTAAAGACCTGGAGAATAAACCCTCCTCCTCACAGCTGCCCATGTCCCTTGATGAGGTTATTACTGACAAGGAGCACATGGCTGAGCTTTTGGTCAGGATTCCTATTTCACTCAGCCATGCCTCATTCCTCTGATGAGGAGTAAGATAGATCGGACCAATTTGCAGCGTGGTAAGTGTCCATAATTTAATAAGAAAACTGAACACTACAAAATACAAAACAAACACCGTGAAACAAACTAACCACTCCCGTGTGGCACAAATACAAACACGGAAAATAAACACCCACAACTCAAAAGTGAAACCAGGCTATCTAAGTATGATTCTCAATCAGGGACAACGATTGACAGCTGCCTCTGATTGAGAACCATACTAGGCTGAACACAGAAATCCCAAATTATAGAAAAACAAACATAGACTGCCCACCCAACTCACGCCCTGACCATACTAAAACAAAGATATAATAACAGAACTAAGGTCAGAACGTGACAGCCTGTTCAACATTTCCTCATCTCCCACCCCTTCTAATGCAACTAGCCACGATGCTCCTCCCTATTTCCCCCCTGCCCCTCTACAAAGTTTTCCCCTGCAGGCAGACACTGAGTCTGAGGTGCTAAAGGAGCTCCTGGAACTTGACCCCCCCAAAACCACCTGGGTCAGATGGTTTAGATCCTTTCATCTTTAAGGTTTCAGCCCCTATCATCGCCAAGCCTATCTCTGACCTTTTTAACCTGTCTCTCCTCTCTGGGGAAGCTCCCATTGCTTGGAAAGCAGCCACAGTGTGTCCTTTATTTAAAGGGGGAGATCAAGCTGATCCTGTTCTAGGCCAATTTCTATTTTGCTCTGTTTATCAAAAGTGTTGGAAAAAATTGTCAATAATCAACTGACTGGCTTTCTTGATGTCTATAGTGTTCTCTGGCATGCAATCTGGTTTCCGCTCAGGTTATGGATGTGTCACTGCAACCTTAAAGGTCCTCAATGATGTCACCATTGCCTTTGATTCTAAGCAATGTTGTGCTGCTAATTTTATTGACTTGGCCAAAGCTTTTGATAGGGTACACCATTCCATTCTTGTGGGCCGGCTAAGGAGTATTGGTGTCTCTGAGGGGTCTTTGGCCTGGTTTTCTAACTACCTCTCTCAAATAGTGCAGTGTATAAAGTCAGAAAACGGCTGTCTCAGCCACTGCCTGTCACCAAGGGAGTACCCCAAGGTAGGCCCTCACGCTCTTCTCAATTTACATCAACAACATAGCTCAGGCAGTAGGAAGCTCTCTCATCCATTTATATGCAGATGATACAGTCTTATACTCAGCTGGCCCCTCCCCAGGATTATGTGTTAAATGCTCTACAACAAAGCTTTCTTAGTGTCCAACAAGCTTTCTGTACCCTTAACCTTGTTCTGAACACCTCCAAAACAAAGGTAATGTGGTTTGGTAGGAAGAATGCCCCTCTCCCCACAGGTGTGATTACTAACTCTGAGGGTTTAGAGGTTGAGGTAGTCACCTCATACAAGTACTTGGGAGTTTGGCTAGACAGTACACTGTCCTTCTTTCAGCACATATCAAAGCTGCAGAATAAAGTTAAATCTAGACTAGGTTTCCTCTATCATAATCATTCCTCTTTCACCCCAGCTGCCAAACTAACCCTGATTCAGATGACCATCCTACCCATGCTAGATTACGGAGTCATCATTTAAAAATCAGCAGGTAATGGTGCTCTTGAGCGGCTAGATGTTCTTTACCATTCGGCCATCAGATTTGCCACCAATGCTTCTTAAGAGACATATCACTGCACTCTATACTCCTCTGTAAACTGGTCATCTCTGTACACCCATCGCAAGACCCACTGGTTGATGCTTATTTATAAAACCCTCTTAGGCCTCACTCCCCCCTATCTGAGATATCTACTGCAGCCCTAATCCTCCACATACACCACCCGTTCTGACAGTCACATTCTGTTAAACGTTCCCAAAAGTACACACATCCCTTGGTTGCTCCTCTTTTCAGTTCGCTGCATCTAGCTACTGGAACGAGCTTCAAAACACACTCAAACTGAACAGTTTTATATCAATCTCTTCATTCAAAGACTCAATCATGGACACTCTTACTGACGGTTGTGGCTGCTTTGCGTGATGTATTGTTGTCTCTACCTTCTTGCCCTTTGTGCTGTTGTCTGTGCCCAATAATGTTTGTACCGTGTTTTGCGCTGCTACCATGTTGTGCTGCTGCCAAGATGTATTGCTACCATGATGTCCAAAAAGTATCCAACTCTACAGTATCTTACTCTCAGAGAGACTATTCTAACTGATCTCTCAGTGATTCACACTTACAGCCTCTCCCATCCACTGCTCAGCCCTGGGGGTCAAATAACTTTACCAGTGGCTACTCTGGTAATTTTCCTCTCCCTTGCTAGTCCTAGCTGTAGTCCAGGCTGCAGTCCCCCATTGTAAATAAACAGGCTGTCATGTCAAGCCTGATTGCCGGAGCATTCTGTCTGTGCCTTAGTGATTGCCAGATAGGAGAGTGAACAACAGCCCCAGTGGAATTTTCCTCTGCGGCAGGGCAGGGGGAGCTGATGGCCTACTTAGCACAACCAAACCAACCCTACTCCAAATGGACCAATGCACCGCTTTGCCACTTAATGAGATCAATCAGCTCCCATTGCATTGTTGATGGATGAGGCTGTTTGGAGAACCACTCCAACAGTCACCTTTAGAGGGCATTTAAATGTGAATGACTGAAATGCCAACATCATGTTGTGCTATGCTCTTAACAGAGTGCACAGTTGAAGTGCTACATTTGAACAATTCAGAAGTGTAATTGGGGAGGTGAACAACAGTGCAGAATCTGCTGTCTGTCAGTGGTCATTGTCATCAGTCTTTTGCTTGTTGGGTTTTGGGGATGGGGATGCAAAGAAAGAGGGTGATTCCTTTGAAATACATGTTTTCTTGTAGGAGCATGGCCCACCGTATAAACTACACAAAGAAAAGAAAAAGTACATGAGACGGACATAAAGTGTATGTGTGTGTGTGTGAGAGAGAGAGAGAGAGAGAGAGAGAGAGAGAGAGAGAGAGAGAAACTACTGATTCTGTAGTTACTTTGAGTACACCTGAGACCACAACCAAAACATCATAAATTTACAATAAGCCTGACTGGATAGTTTTCTATTGCCCAGACAGCACTGGTCTCTTGTGACTCAGATGACTAATGGCTGTTGGTTTTCATGATCAATTTATCCAAATAAACTTTTGCAGATGACAGCAGCAATGAGCTACCAGAGGAGAAATAAGATAATGGTCTTTTGAAATAAGTGAATTGCAAGCTATTGGATTCTTGGAATAGACCAAGGTGGATAATACTGTACACAGCAAATTTGCAGGTGTTAAAATCTTGGTGTTCAGGTAAAAAGTGTTGTGAGTGTTGATTCTAGTGAGGGTAACACTAGCGGGATTGAAAATGACACCACATGGTGTTGTTACTCGACTGTGTTGAGTTAATTTCTGCTAACTTTCTGAGTGAAAAATATGTAGATGGAGCCTCATTATCATACTTCCCAGCATGCTTTGTTGCATAAATATTTTTTTTTAAATAGTTTGTTTTAATATCTATGTTTCTGCATGCACATTGATTGAATTGTTCTTATACTCTACAAATAATAATAATACACTTTTTTATCCCCTTTTCCTCCCCAATTTCATGGTATCCAATTGTTAGTAGTTACTCTCTGGTCTCATCGCTGCAACTCCCATATGGACTCGGGAGAGGCGATGGTTGAGAGCCATGCGTCATCCGAAACACATCCCAACCAAGACGCACTGCTTCTTAACATAGCGCGCATCCAACCCGGAAGCCAGCCGCACCAATGTGTCGGAGGAAACACTGTACACCTATAGCAACCTGGTCAGCATGCACTGCGCCCGGCCCGCCACAGGAGTCACTAGTGCACGATGAGACAAGGATATCCCTGCCAGCCAAACCCTCCCTAACTCGGACGACGCTAGGCCAATTGTGCGCTGCCCCATGTGCCTCCCGGTCGCGACAGAGCCTGGGCTTGAACCCAGAGTCTTTGGTGGCACAGTGCCTTAGACCACTGTGCCACCCGGGAGGTCATAATTTACATTTTTCGAAACAAATCCAATCTGTTGGACTTATTGCAGCTGTTACTGAGATGGTTGTTCCAATTTATATGGTTTAGGTAGTCTTTTACTAGATAGTAGTTTTCTATAGCATTAATTCTGAATGCAGGTTACAGGTGTTAAAATGTTCCAACTGTTGAATTTTCTCCCTCTAGCTGGACTCCTATAGGAAATACAAATCCCTTCACAAGCCAGCATATTGTTTACCTGGCTACCCAAACTCTTAGCTCTGGGCAAATGCTATGTCACGCCCACGGATGTTAGTTTGTTCTCTGCAATGAGTCTGGATCTGAGTAACTCCCCAACGATTTCTAGAACGCAAAAACATTCTAATTGTTCTGATTGGTCCCAAAACCCGATGTGTTGGGCCAGAGCCAGAACACAACTGGGTAAATCACCATTTGTAAAATGCATCATTGGCTTTGATGGTTAGAAATGAACCAATCGCTGATGACTTTGTTTTGTACAACACCCCTCATTTTGACATCACCACGAACGACTTCAATGATGGCAGTCTCAGACTGAACTATGTAGCGAACAAAGCAGAATAATTATTTTTGAGCCGTCAGGCAAGCATATTGTGTAAGGCATGGTGGGAAATACTCTTAGGGTGTAAATTTGTTAACACTTTGAAAAGTGTTCATTTAACACTATTTTGGTGGGTCACATATACACACACCTAGAAACGGTTAAATTTAACACTGTGGGCATCACAATTATTATCTAAAATTTGCTATGTAGAATGATTGATGTTGTAAGAGTAGTCTAAAGTTAAATTCATTTTTGCATAATCTGAAACAGTTTTTCTTTTGACAGATTAAGATTGCCTTTTATAGTTCGTTTTCTTACAAACCGACAGAGGCAAACGATTTATTAAAACGTTGAGACAGTGTGATGTGCTGCTGCTGCTGCGGGTTTGACCCGTATGACGTTCCTATTCCCTCGACAAGAATCCACATCAGTCGAGCACAGAAGTGTGCGATCTCCAGTCATATCAGCGGTTACTGTGGAAGAAAGGAGAGGTGGAGAACACTGGCCACTATCAACGGACATTGGGACTCGCCGTGAACAAGCGCTTTTTTGGGGGTGCACTGTAACCCTCTTGAGCAATGGCATCAATAAATCGATCAAAGGGAACGTGTGAGTATTGTCTCGCCTTTTTTATTACGATTTATCATCCGTAGATTATACATATCGTACGGTGATGGTGATAGTAGAGTTTCCAATACAGCCTCTTGATTGTGTGTGCAAGGAGACAGATGCAGACAAGGTTGAGAATGTAACAGAAGCAACGCGCTCCGTGTATACAGCCATGTTGTACAGATTGCACAAAACATGACCACGGAAAAGAACGGCACAATAAGTATTGATTCATTATCAGCTGTAAGTGAACATACAATAAATTAGCAGTATCTTAAAGGAGACGCGCGCGTGTTTTGACAACATCAGCACCACCTCAAATGGATGGAGTTGTCATCTGATCTTGGCGACAGAAATCGCCCAACTTCAAGCGCCACGTAGGTGAGGGATGCATGCTCATACGATATTTTCAATAGACGATCAAACAATTTTCTCAAGGTAAATGTCGATTACATAAGCAAAATTGTATAGCTTGCAATTCAATTGTTAAAACTGTGCAGGTTTATTTAATTAGACCACTGATTTAGTAGCCTTGACCAATTACAATTCTATACCAATACATAAATTAAGATAGTGTTGTGTTATTATTGAAACGCAAGGAACATTTGCACTATGTGGGAAGGAGTTTAGGCATGGGGGCCTACCTGCCTGTTGACTTTTGGTGTAGATCGACTTTTGCTCTCCAGTTATGTCAGAAATGTTTGGTTGGCTATAGGACAACCATAGCATGATGACGTGCAACTAATAGACCGTGTGATCTTGGGATGGAATGAGTCTAATGGAAAACCACAGTAGCAACATCTGGACTGAAACCTAAAGGGGAATGTGACATGACACAAGGTTTCATTGGATAGGCAATGACGTTTATTCTGAGGTGAGTGAAAGGCAATGCATTTTCTATTTATCTTGGATAGGCCTAAACTCACAACTGTGCATGTAATACCGGCATATACTTTACCATTTACCTAAAGAGGAAATATAATTTATCTACTTGTGGGATATTATGTTTGAGTCTTTCTGGTGTCGGGGGAAGCAGGTAGCGTATCAGTTCAGAGTGTTGGGCCAGTAACCGAAAGGGCACTTGTTCGAATCCCTGAGCTGACTAGGTGGAAAAATCTGCCGATGTGCCCTTGAGCAATGCACTTAACCCTAATTGCTCATGTAAGTCGCTCTGGATGAGAGTGTCTGCTAAATGACTGCAGTGTAAATTTAGTCATTGAGGAAGCCTGTATAAAATGGCTAGCATGATACGAGGTTGCCTTGAGAGGATAAATTATTATTGTCCAGTGGAGTGGACTGGACAGTTGGCTGCAGTGGCTCTGCTGTGGTAATGAAGAGTGAACAGCTCCATGGTGCTGAAATTCATCCGCATCACTTTGCGGAAATGTAAGGGTTTAAATAGGACTTTTCAGAAGAGTGAGAAGGAGGGATTGTTGAGTTCATCTCGACTGTAGGTTGTGCTTATATTGGGGTTTGGGTTCTTTGACAACCCAGGTCCTTGTGTATTGGTCGTCATGTATACAACTACCACCACTCTAACCTGTTCCCCCTGCAGACCCTTGTGTTGTCGCTTATGCTCTGTTCAGTGTTCACGCCAGGGCCTAAGCCTGACTTGATTACTTCGTTCTCCATTTGCAGTACTGCTGTACTGCTGGGCCCGCTGGGGCCTATCCATCTGTGTGCAGTTGCTTATCACCAGCCTCATACTAATCACCAGCCACATAACTACTGTAGCCTCTAACGGGGCTGTTGATGTGTCTCTCAGTTAACCATGTTGTTTTTCTTTTCTCAACCCTAAATTGGATTGTGGGAGCATCTCAGCTTGTTTCTGACGTCTTATGTTAAGTGTTGTGTTTGCGCTGTAATTAGTGCAGAACTGTGGAGCTGAGGTACTTGTTAGTAGGTTGTTAGTATGTCCATTTTGAGGCTTTATTGCTTCCTTTAAGGAAAACAAAGCACAGACATGCTGCACAGCAGAAGACCAACCAGGAGTACATAGGGAACCATGGGGAGAAGGGAGTACAGTATCTCCACGCCACTAACAACCGTGGGGACACGTATTTACCAGTTACATCATCATGTGTGAAAGGGATAAGGCCATTTGCTGGTCCAGACCAATTTTGCCCTATCCGAGGTCCCATAGGACACAAATCTCTCCAGTTTCTGTCTTGTCTGGCGTTTTATGGGTCACCCATAATCAGAGGCCCAACCTATCAAGCAGCCGATTTTGCTTCAGTCGATTAATTAAGACTGTTGGCGCTGCATTGTGCTGTCCGACCTTCACTAAGTGGGTTTAGCCTAGGGAACTCACCATCTCCTTACTCTCTACTGGTGACGAATGGGGATTGAGTGGTTTGGCACCATACTGTTGGAATGCTGAATAGAAGAGGGTTTCTCTCTGAGAGGTAACCCGCCGAGGGAGAGTAATGCGTTGAATTAGCTGGTTTAACCAAGTGGAATCGAATTGGTCTGGAAATTGCAGTTTCTCTTCCCTATCATCGGAGTCAACTCTTTCCTTTAGAATTCAAACTTTTTGGGCAATCTGTGAGGGCTGGTGTGATGCAGGTTTTTGTTCAAGTCAGGCAGAATCACACCTCATTCTACCAATCTACTTTTTTTTTTTACCAACAACTACTTTTCAATCAAGACTTCTTTAGAATTGGAACACCCAGTACTAGGAGTGGGCAGTCTTACCCACATAGGCTTGGTGTAGATGCAGGCTCTTTTGTTCCAGCTTTTCAATCAAAACTTTGATTAGTTGAATCAGAGGCGTCACCTCTTGCCCTTCTTGCCCCTCTCACCTACACCCATACTGCAGCGAGATCTACCTCTGCAAAGCCAACCACCAGAGAGTATACCTGAGTGATGTGTCTTTAACACAGCCAGTACCTGCAAGACTGCCTAGCCTAGCACACTGGCATATTGAGGTCATCCATCTCCGTCCATGTTCTCAACACCTGAGACCTGCATTCCTTCCACCTCTGGGCTCTCTGCTTAGCTATTATGCATGTGTAGTAACTTCATAAGCATGACTGAAGTACCCCTCATTACCAACCAAGAAACAGCCTTAACGTGACTCATGGCATAGCCTACTCATGTATATAAAGCAAATTCCATGTCTCACCCAGTGTCTTTCCAACGATGTGTCACTCATTTCTGCCTAGCCCATTCGACACGGATGCTGCTGGACATTTATGTAAGCCACTCACACTCTGACACATTTAGCTGATGATGAGGGAGGAGAGAGAGCAGGAACCCTGCTACATGATGGAATATTCATGGCCTGCTTTTAAGGGTGGCGAGGGGTGATTGAAGGAGAGACGGAGAGAGGGAGAGAGACGGAGAGAGGGAGAGAGACGGAGAGAGACAGAGAGAGAGCCTGAAGTTGTGCACTGATCTCTTCTCCTTCCTTCAAAAGTAGCCTACTGTATAACAACACACCTGGCAAATCTATTAAGTAGCTTGGATTCTTTCTACGGCCCATTTCTTCTCTCTCCCTTTGTGTTTCAGACTTGAACCCGAGGTGACCCAGCATAAATGTCTCTTCCGTTGATCTAGTCCAGGTCGGGGGAGTTTTCCGGCTATTGTCTAAGTCAGAAAAGTGCAGCGTTAATTTGTAGGTTGCGTTAATGTTCAAACAGGTTTTGACCATAAAATGGCACATCACTACGGTTGAGTTGTGAGGGAAGGAGCGGCATTCTCTCTCAAGTTCAGTCTGATGAATATTGGGGAAACAATCACCATGTTAGCCCAGCGTCATTGCTAGTGCCATTGCTAGCTCCTCCCCAGAGCTTTATCAACTACCAACTGCTTCTCTTACTGACTGTCAATCATTAATTCCAAACATCAAAGTCATCCACTCAAACAGACAAGCACCAGAATCCAATTAACCATAATAGATCCTTAGGCGTGGCTACTGAGGGGAAATTGAAATGCATGGTGCTTTTTGAAGTATGACGGATACTACTGTTTGTTTGATGACTAGCCGACACAAGTGTTGCCGGGTGCTTGACTTAATATGAGCACAACAAATAGCAGCCACCCGTAGAGCCGACTGTTGTTTCCCAAAAACACAATAATGTGCAACCAGCTAGCACATACAGTTTGCGCTACTGTGCTTTTCACTGCAACACATACACTGAGTGGAAAAAACATTAGGAACACCTGCTCTTTACATGACATGGACTGAGCAGGTGAATCCAGGTGAAAGCTATGATCCCTTATTGAGGTCACTTGTTCAATCCACATCAATCACTGTCGATGGAGGGGAGGAGACAGTTTAACGAAGGATTTTTAAGCCTTGAGACAATTGAGACGTGGATTGTGTATGTGTGCCATTCAGAGGGAGAATGGGCAAGACAAGACATGTAAGTGCCTTTGAACGGGGTATGGTAGTAGGTGCACCAGTTTGTGTCAAGAACTGCAGTGCTGCCGGGTTTTTCACGCTCAACGGTTTTGTGTGTATCAATAATGGTCCACCACCCAAAGGACATCCAGCCAACTTGACACAACTATTGGAAGCATTAGAGTCAACATGGCCCAGCATTCCTGTGGAACACTTTCAACACCTTGTAGAGTCCATGTCCCGACAAATTGAGGCTGTTCTGAGGGCAAAACAGGACGGTTGCAACTCAATATTGGGAAGGTGTTCCTAATGTTTGGTATAGTCAGTGTAGACGTCAGCTTTCCCAGTGCTTCACTTGAAATGAGCACAACAAATATCTGTCATGTCCAGCCAATTTGCTTCTCTAAGAGCATTTTGCCCATTTAGGATCATCATCATTATCACCTTCTATGCCTCGAGACTTGGTGCTACAATGTTTCCAAATGAGAGGTCAAATTTAAAGCAGTGACCACTTTAAGGATGTTTTATGGATGTTAATGATGTTAAGTACAGTTTTGTTCTCGGACCTCTAGTTTTGTTCTCTGACCTCTGGCAGGTTTTATTTATTTAACCTTTATTTAACCAGGCAAGTCAGTTAAGAACAAATTCTTATTTTCAATGACGGCCTAGGAACAGTGGGTTAACTGCCTGTTCAGGGGCAGAACGACAGATTTGTACCTTGTCAGCTCGGGGGTTTGAACTTGCAAGCTTCCGGTTACTAGTCCAACGCTCTAACCACTAGGCTACAAGAGCCAGAAACTGTATACTGCAACACATACCTGCCTCTAATGTTCCTCCATTCTCTCTTTCTTTCTCTCTCCCTCTATGTCCATTCCCCTTCTCTCTTTCTTTTCTGTCTGTCCCTCTCTCTCTCTATACCCCCATTCCTTCTCCCCCTTTTATTCCTCCCCTCTCTCTATATCCCAGCTTCTGTTTTTCACCTCTCTTTTCTCCCCCTCCCTCCTTTCCTCTCTCTTTCGTCTTGTCTCTGTTACGTAACATATCATAGTCTGTGTGAAGACAGAGGCGGTGACCCCGCTTGACAATATTTTGACAGCCAGACAAAAGGTAGGGCTTGGCACTGGCATCTGCCCTGTGTCTGAGCTCCTCCATCAGAGCGCTTGCTTCAGATGAATCTCTGCTGTGACTTATTCATTCTGGAAGGAAGGGGCCTCACCTTTCCATCCCTATTTGTTTGTTCCTCTCAATAAGAAGCAACTCTACTGCTTGTCCAGATAACTCTGCACACAGACTACTTCCCTATCGGCTCCACTCTATTTGGCTGTTGCTAGTTAGTCAGACAGTGTTAGTGTGGGTTTGTGTCAATGTGACATATCGTTGCCTTGATGTTGCTGAGGCGTTGTGTGAGCGTTGGGATGGGAAGGTACATGGTCTCTGTTCTGTTCCTTTAGTGTAGAGAACACCTGGTTCATTTGGTGACGGACTGGGAAAGAGTGATGCATCTGAATTGAAATGGGACCTCTCTCTCTCTGCCCACTCAAGGCACTAAGCCCGACCATGGAGGCGTAATGTAATATGAGAGAGAGAGAGAGAGAGGGAGAGAATTTGACAGAGAGAAACTATGAGAGAGAGAGGATTTGATAGAGAGCAGGCTGTGTGTGTGTGCTGTAAGAGAGAGAAGGAAAGAGTGTGTGGGAGAGAAAAAGATAGTGAGAGAGAGAGTGTGTTGTGTGAGGGAGTTTGCTTTAGGCCCCTATTCACCCTGGGGATTTACAGGGTTCTTTTTGTGTCTCGAAAAACCAGGTTACCCACTTGCCTGTCACTTGGTGATGTGCTGGACTGCCTTAATTCCCCCAGGTGGCACTAAAAATAACCACTAATGCTCCGAGAATGCCCCGGCTGCCTTGTTTGGCTGGAAAACCCTCTTTCCTTCTACTGACGTCTTCAACGTTAGCAGCGCCATGACAGCTATTGTTAACAGTCCTAATCCTGCTGCAACCAAAGCATCACAGCCCTGCATATGAAATAAACCACGAGGAAGTACAAACAAATAGATAGTTAGACAACACAGCGGCACGTTTCAATGAACAAGAAACTCTCGCTCTTCAAATGAGGCTCAACTAATATACTGGGCGGTAAATTGACTCAGAGGCACCGAAAATCGAAAATCATTTGTGGCCGGAACAGAGCTCACACGGCCAATATATTTCCTATAAATATCTTCCAAAAAAGGCCAGCTGAGGAAACAGTGTTGTGCTAGCTGCTAAGATGCATTGTTGGTATCTGGAGAGAACAGAGATTGAGAGGAAGCTGAGACTTGTCTTTGAACTCCATTTGTTGCAGTCTTTTGTTCGAGCGGAGGAGAGTCTAAACTGGGCCTCTCTGTCTTTGTGCCTCCTAGCTGAGTCAGTCTTTGATGCTCCTAACAACTGACACGGGCAGTTTTGTTGTTTTGCTGACATTGGTTGAGGGTAAGTGGGGAAAAAACAATATCTGGATCGGTTTGGAAGGGTTCTTTCCTGCAGTGCAGTATGGTCACTGCCCATGGTCTTGAATCTATATGACTGTGTTCACATGTGATTATTTGGTTTCAGTTACCCCCAAATTACTTATTCAGGACCTACTTTATACTTTTACTATTAAAAGGGACAATCTGCAATTGTTACTTACTTTTTTGGACATTTAAGTTAATGATATAGCCATGGTTCTTGAAGAATATAGCTTACACTACAAATACAAAAGTATGTGGACCCCTCAAATGTATGGATTTGGCTATTTCAGCCATACCCGTTGCTGACAGGTGTATAAAATTGAGCACACAGCCATGCAATCTCCATAGACAAACATTGGCAGTAGATTGTCCTTACTGGATACTGACCAAGACTCCCTGTGAGTTTTAGAATTTATTTGAAGATTCTTCTATTGATTTTCAAATCAATCTATGATTATGCACCCCAACACATATTAGACATGCTTTTAAGTTATGTACCCAGTAGGTCCTCTGGAACGGGCCTTCTAACTATCCCAAAGCCTAGGACTAAGTGGCATGGAGAGGCTTTTCCTTAAGGTGCTTTTTAATCCTCTTATGTTTGTTGTGTAGTAAATCTTTTAGTTATTTGACTTAGTTTTCTACTGTGAAGTGCTTTGTTCCATTCACGTCTGAAATGTGCTATATATATATATATATATATATATATATAGAACAAAAATATAAACGCAACATGTAAAGTGTTGGTCCCATGTTTCATGAGCTGAAATAAAAGATCCCAGAAATGTTCCATTTGTACAAAAAGCTTATTTTTATCAAGGCACAAGGCGAGACCCAGATGCAGACAAAAGAGGCAGATGGTTGAGGGGTAGGCAAGAGAATGGTCGTGGACAGGCAAAAAGGTCAAAACCAGATCAGAGTCCAAAAGGTACCAAAGGGCAAGCAGATTCAAGGTCAGGGCAGAAAGGATGATCAGGCAGGGGTCAGAACCAGGAGAGCAAAAGAGAATAGAAAAGGAGTACGGGGAAAACCACGCTGGTTGACTTGACTAAACATACAAGACGAAGTGGCACAGAGAGACAGGAAACACAGGGATAAATACAGTGGGGAAAATAAGCGACGCCTGGAGGGGGTAGAGACAATCACAGGAACAGGTGAAACAGATCAGGGCGTGACAATTTCTCTCAAATTTTGTGCACAAATTAGTTTACATCCTTGTTCGTGAGCATTTTAATCTTTGTCTAGATAATCCATCCTCCTGACAGGTGTGGCATATCAATAAGCTAATATAACAGCATGATCACTACACAGGTTCACCTTGTGCTGGGGACAATTAAAGGCCACTCTAAAATGTGCAGTTTTGTCACACAACACAATGCTACAGATGTTTCAAGTTGAGGGAGTATGCAATTGGCATGCTGACTGCAGGAATATCTACCAGAGCTGTTCCCAGAGAACTGAATGTGCATTTATCCACCATAAGCCACCTCCAAGGTCGTTTTAGAGAATTTGGCAGTACGTCCAACTGACCTCACACCTGCAGGCCACATGTAACCACACCAGCCCAGGACCTTCACATCCGGCTTCTTCACCTGCAGGATTGTTGAGGAGTATTTCTGTCTGTCACAAAGCTCTTTTGCGGGGAAAAACTCATTCTGATTGGTGGTGCCTGGCTCCCAAGTGGGAGGGCCTATTCCCTCCCAGGCCCACCCATGGCCGCGCCCCTGCCCAGTCATGTGAAATCCATAGATTAGGGCCTAATGAATTCATTTCAATTGACTGATTTCCTTATGTGAACTGTAACTCACAAAATCTTTGAAAAGTATTGCATGTTGTTTTTAGTTCAGTATAAATAAAGCTTGATTTGGTGAGTAATGAACTTCAATTAACAACAAGGGTGTTATGTTGGCCTGTACAAAATGTGTGGAGTGTGCCGAACTGGAACATGCGCAATCATTGCTCCTTAACGAGCCTGTGTTTAACAAGCCTGAGTCTGTGGGTAATAATTGGCTGTCATGCACAGCTCACCGTTCTGTCACTCTAAATAGAAGGTGCCGCCTATTTGTTTAGCCTGCATCCATTCATCTCCCCTGCTATCTCTTTCCTTTCTCTATCGCGTTTCATATTTCGCCCTCTCTCTCTCTTTCTTCCTCTTTTCTGTGTGTCTCTCTCTCTCTGCGTGTCTGTCTATCTTTCGATCTCTTTCTTACCCCTGACTTTCTCTGTTATGTATTTTTCTGTACCTCCAGTTCTTCAGTTTCTTTTCCCTCTCTTGAGTGTTGCTTGTTCTGTGCTCCCTTAGGTCCTTCCATCACAGTCTCTCTCTCTCTCAGGTGGCAGCTGTACATCTCTGTCGTTAGCAGAGGCAAGTGACGTCTGTTATTACGTGCCTTCCACTCATTGTCTGCTGAGGACTTCTGTGTGTGTGTGACTGTTTGTTAGTGATGCACGGGTTGACTCATAGCCCGCAGTGCCTGCGGTTATATCCGTGGGGTGGGCGGGTTTAGGGTCATAAAATATTATATATTATTTGAAGGGCGGGTGGATGCGTGGCGGATTGAATAAAGAGAAAACAATGCATGTATACATCTTATGTGTTAGATCTATAGGATACATTGAGGTTTTTCTTTCATATGTTTTGATCTGACGTTCGTGCGTAAACCTAAGCTTTAGGGCTTAACTGTACGCAGGCCAAATACACTCCAATTGCCGACTGCTTTTAGGAATTTGGGAAGAAAAAGTTCACGTTGATCCACTGAGGTTAATTCAGGAAGAGAAAAGCTGCAAAACGGAGAGTAGAAAATAAAAAGGGAGGGCTTCAGAACAGTAGCCTCATGTTTGGAAATATGTTTTTGATGATTGTGAGGTACAATACAAAGTCAACAAACTTCAGATATGGCAGGTAAAGGGAACTGTACTGGACAAATGGGTCAAATGGAAAAGTAACTGAAATCTGGACACTGACTGTTGGTCTGACCTCTCATATACCCTAATATAATATTAACTCATGCAGAATTAAGCAGTTTGTGAAGTAAAATGATACACCAAATGTACATTTTGACTCTAGAACAGGAGGGGAGATATATGATTGATTTATTTCAGCAACTTGAGAGAATGAATGCGTGGATAGGGACTGTCTGCAAAGGTGCTATCCTTATCAGCACCATTAAAGCTCATAGTATTTCAACCACATAAAACATGCATCCAAGCCAAACTGAAATCTTATCTGAAACATATTGGGTCATTTTCATAGCTTTTAATTCCCTTAACTGGACAAATTAATGTAATTTGGAAATTGTGCACTGAAAATATTTCCTGTTTTTTTAAATTAATTATTGCATTTTCTCCCTGGTCCCTTGACGTCTTTGCGGTGCGAGAGAAGCAGAGATGAAAGCAAGAACTTTACCAATGTCAACAAGATTAAAGCATTCATAATGATGAATGACATATTTTCTGCTAAGCAAGGGTTTATTTAGTATTCTAGGGCAACAAGTAATGACAGAAGGTAAGCTGCATGTATCTAATTACAGGCAAGTTGACTAACAAATAGCCTACAGCACATTTGTGGGTTAGGGTCAATTGCAGGCCTCAGATTTTCACGTCATCACATATAGTCGGGCGGTTGAGGATGAACAAACAGCTGACCCGCGCATCACTACTGTGTGCGTCTCTGTGCTCGTGTGTGCACGCGCGTGCCCGTCTTCATAGTGTCAACAGTCCGCTGAGTACAAGTGACATTCAGCTTAACTCTCTCCCTGAGCTCCATTCTTTTAACTCCAACGAGAATGGAGAGACAGTCCTCCTCTTTTCCCAGTCACCTTCTTACAACCCTTCCTCTAGTTTGGCCGTGTTTCCATCATCTCTTCACCCACTCTCCTCCCCCTTCCTCCAGTCTGTGAGGAGATGAGCAGAGCGTCACAGGGATGGTGGTGGGGTGAGAAGAGGGGGGGCCTCTGTCCTCTGCCAAGGACACCCCATGCTTTTCATTAGAGTAATGGACTAATGCCTTGAGAGAGAGGAACATGTGTGCACACACTCTGAGACACACACAACTTGGCTGTGTTTACACAGGCAGCCCAATTCTGATCTTTTGCCCAATTTATTGGCAAAAGATCAGACCTAAAAAATCTGAATCGGGCTGCCTGTGTAAACGCAGCTGTGTTTCTCTATCAAACCTACACAGACGCTGACATAGACACACACACACAGAGAGTGAGAGAGAGCAATATTGCTTACGTTCATCAAATATTCCTCCTGATCCAACCCACTGCTTTCACACTCATCTTTTTCTCAGCTGCTGGTCCAGGCTGAGAGGAGAGTAAGACATGTGCTGTATTCATTAATCTGAATGTCATAGCAGTGAATGCCATAGCACTGAAAGTCAGTTCAATCACACATATTGTTATTGATTGACTAATCAACACTGTCTCATTTTTCATCGCTCGGCAACAATATCCCTCGGAGTTTGCAATGGATTTCACATGACTGGGCAGGGGCGCAGCCATCAGTGAGACTGGGAGGGCTTAGGCCCACCAACTTGCGAGACTGGCCCACCCACTGGGAAGCAAGGCCCAGCCAATCAGAATTAGTTTTTCCCCACATAAGGGATTTATTACAGACAATCCTGTAAGTGAAGAAGCCGGGTGTGGAGGTACTGGGCTGGCATGGTGACATGTGGTCTGCGGTTGTGAGACCGGTTGGACTTGCTGCCAAATTCTCTAAAACGTTGGAGGCAGCTTATGGTAGAGAAATGAACATTCAATTCTCTGGCAACAGCTCTGGTGGACATTCCTGCAATCAGCATGGCAATTGTACGCTCCCTCAAAACTTGGGACATCTGTGGCATTGTGTTGTGTAACAAATTGCACATTTTATAGTATTTTTATTGTCCCCAGCACAAGGTGCATCTGTGTAATGACCATGCTATTTAATCAGCTTTTTGACATGCCACACCTGTCAGGTGGATGGATTATCTTGGAAAAGAAGAAATGCTCATTAACAGGGATTTGAGAGAAATAAGCTTTTGTGTTTTTGGAACATTTCTGGGATCTTTTATTTCAGCTCATAAAACATGGGACCAACACTTTACATGTTGCGTTTATATTTTTGTTCAGTATAGTTGACCTGGTTAGCATTGTACTACAGATGTAGGATCTTAATTTGAGCCACTTTGCTACAGCAGTAGTATAATCCTGCAGCAACAGGAATTATTTTGTGGATTATAATTAATGGACCTTTTTGTAGGGGTTGATACATTTTTCATAAGGGTAAATCAATGTCTGAAATGTCAAAGTTGAAATTATAAACTTTAGAAGCCTTTTTAAAACTCAAATACACAACATGTTTGCATTTCTCAGCAACAAAATGGTGATCAAATTAAGATCCTACATCTGTAGTTGATCTGGGATGAATACAACATGGGCATGT